>NW_024080634.1:9976322-10134360 GCF_003009895.1 Hyaena hyaena | reverse complement strand
AAGAAGGTGATGGTATTTATTACTGGAACCGTGTGTGTGTGTGTGTGTGTGTGCGCGCACACGCGCGCACATGTACACTCAAGTTTTAGAATCAGTGATATAGTCACAAAAAGAATTTGGAAGTTTTCTTCCTTTTCCCATACAGTGAATATGGCCCTATAATATGTTGCTCTTGTCACATTTACCAAAACTCTCCTGGGGACTTTCTAGGCTAAGTCCTTTTTGGAGGAGTAGCTTTTTTGACAGTTTTTGAGAATATTCCATAATACCTTGGAAAGGAAAAAGAAACTTCCATGTGTGATCATGGAAAGTGAGGTCATCTGAACCTAACCTCTCATAGAGAAAAATTTAAAAATGGGACTTGAAGAGCATAGCTACTTGACCACATTGGAGACTTAACAAGGAAGGAAAGGTCTCCAAAGCCAGGACGTGGGAAAACACTAAGTTTCAAGCAGGTGAGCTCAGCATGTAAATCTACTTTGCCTCAGGAGCATTTGCTAATTCCAGACAAAGTGTTAAAGAAGAAGAGTGGCACTTTTGACAGTCAGGTGAGGCTAGTGAGACGAAAGCTGGAGGCTCGGCCCACCAAAGGGAAGGCCAAGTCAAATCCTCCAAGCTTATTTGGGTTGGGATCAAAACGGGTTGAATCTTAAAAACAAGAATGCACCAGAAATAGATCAGAACTTGAATAACTGCCTCCAAATTTTAAGTGTACTGGGAGCCCCCCGCCCAATCTCAATCCTTAACATTTATTCAGATCGTTCTATTCTGCTCATGGTTCCGAGTCCTTGACTTTTGTTAAGCAAACAAAAATCCTCAGAAGAAGGTACCATTTAGTGCCTCAGTTAAAAACAAATCACCACAACTTCTCAAGTGCATGGTCTGTCACACGCTCAAATGTCACCTGGCACATAAAGAGAGATGCCCACGTAAACAAGTGTCAGTGGAAATAGGAGAAAATAATAGAGAATAGTGACAGGTGCGTGAGGGTTCCAAATAGATTTCCCAACAGACTTTACAATAACTAAATATGCTAATGAAGATGGTGAATGAAACCAAAAATTTTCAAACTGGAAACCACAAAAAAATGATATAAAGATTAGAAGAGGAAGAAAATGAAGCTCTAAAGCTAAAATTGTGTAACAATGATCATCGGTAGTTAATGGATAGGTTTAACAGCAGATTAGGCACAGAAGAATTGGTGAACTGAATGGCAGCTCAGGGGAAAAGAGCTCTGTCTACGATGAAAAACAGAGAGATACAAGGATAGAAAATACAAAATGCACTGAAGGCTGTAGAGGATATAATGATAAGATCTGATATATGTTTCATTAGGAGTCTCATAGGAACAGAAGGGTAATGGGGCAGAAGATGCAATGACAGAGAATTTGTTAAATGTATGAAAGACTTCCATTTAAAGAAAAAGACTTCCATTTAAAGAAGACTTCCATTCATACATATTAAAGAAGCACAACAGACACCAAAGAAAATAAAGCAATAACAACAAACACAGCAGGGCACACGTGCTAAAAACCAAAGACAAGGAAAAAATCATAAAAACAATCGGAGAGGGACAAGCAGGCTGTTACTTTCATAATATTAGCAATACAGTTGTTGGTGGACTCTCGCGAGAAACAATGGAAGCCGGAAGACAATGGGATGGTATCTGGATGGGCTGAAACACAACCTGGAAAAATACCTTTCAACAATGAAGACGAAATAAAGATATTGCAATGTGAACTGAGACAGTTCCGCACCAGCAGACAATACAGAAGCTTTTGTTCGGTATCTTTTGCTGTAATAAACCTTATCCATAAATATTAGCTGTTACTGAGTCTCATTAGTTCCTCTAGAATATCACTGAAGGCGAGGGTAGCTTTGCGACCCCCAAATCGGTATCCAACTGAAGTATATGCACATGTGCGTGACGAGACATGTAATTATAGTAAACATTTGATGTACAGGTAGACTTATTTCAATTTGTTTTCAATTCTAGAGTTCCTTTGGTTTTTCTTCGAATTTTATTTCATTTTTGAATATGCAATACATTTACATGGTTCAAAAATCACCATTATGTGCACAAAATAAAATTATACCCAAAGAAATCGTCTCTGTATCGTCCACTTTATTCTCCTCATCCCTTGTTCTCATCTCCATTAATTTTGTTTAGTTTCTGATTTACTTTTCCAGTGTTTGTTTTTATGTCAAAAATAAGCAAGTTGCATGTGTATAATTAATATATATTCATTCACATATGTGTTATATATATATGTATATATACATGTATAAGTGCACTTATGTGTGAGTATATTTAGGTATATGTCTGTATTCCTTATCATATTCTTTTATAACAAACTAGTAAATGTGTTGCTCTGAGTTCTATGAGCCATTCTAGCAAATAACCAAACCCAAGGAGGAGGTCATGGGAACTCAGATTTATAGCCAATCAGAAGTATAGTAACAACCTGGGACTTGTGATTGGCATCTGAAGTGGGGGGAAGAGAGTCTTGTGAGACTAAGCCCTTAACCTGTGGAAGTCTAAGGCCATCTTCAAGTAGACAGTGTCAGAATTGAGTTGAATCATAGACCACCCAGCTGGTGTTGCAGATAATTGCTTGGTGTTGGGAAAAACAACCACATATTCAGTACAGATGCATTCAGAGTATTGTTTGTAGTGTAAGGAAAACAATAGAGTTTTTCTTTCAGCACCCAAAAATAATGGGGCTCACTTGAGAAGAAACAGATAACTTGAGTAGCTCTGTATTTTTTTTTGTTTTGTTTTGTTTTTATATTTTTATTTATTTCTAGGAGAGAGAGAGACAGAGTGAGCAGGGGAGGGTCAGAGAGAGAGGGAGACACAGACTCTGAAATAGGCTCCAGGCTCTGAGCTGGCAGCCAGCACAGAGCCCGACGCAGGNCACAGACTCTGAAATAGGCTCCAGGCTCTGAGCTGGCAGCCAGCACAGAGCCCGACGCAGGGCTCGAACCCACGAACCGTGAGATCATGACCTAAGCGAAAGTCGGACGCTCAACCGACTAAGCCACCCAGGCGCCCCGAGTAGCTCTGTATTTATTAAAGAAACTGAAATTTGTAGTTAGAAATTATCTCACAAAGAACACTCCAGGCCAGAAGGCTTCACTGGGGAATTGCACCAAATCTTTAAAGAAATTACACCGATTCTGCATAAACTCTCTCAGAATATTGAAAAGCAGAGAATACTCACCAATACGCTCCACCCAGATACCAAAACCAGAAAAAAAAATAAGAAGGAAACCATAGACCAATATCGCTCATGAATGTGTATACAAAAATTTTTAACAGAGTTTTAGCCAATTGAACTCAACAACATATAAAAAGGATAATGTATCACAAGCAAATGAATGGGACTTACCTCAGATATGGTTGGTTGGTTGGTTTAATACTAAAAAATGTAACTTGCTGTATTAGCAGACTAAAAAAGACAAATCATATAATCACTTCAAGAGATGCAGAAGGGGCACCTGGGTGGCTCAGTCTGTTGAGTGTCCGACTTCGGCTCAGGTCATGATCTTATAGTCTGTGTGTTCGAATCCCATGTCAGGCTCTGTGCCAACAGCTCAGAGCCTGGGGCTGCTTTGGATTCTGTGTCTCCCCCTCTCTCTGCCCCTCCCCCACCTGTGCTCTGCCTCTGTCTCTCTCTCTCTCTTTATCCCTCCCTCTCTCTCTCAAAAATAAACATTAAAAAAATAGAGAGATGCAGAAAAAAACATCTGACAAGATCCAATATCCATCACTGATTAAAAACCCTCAGGAACCTTGAAGTAGAAGGAATTTCCTCAACTGATAAGGAGCTTCTACGAAAAATCCCTAATTCACATCATATTTAATGATGAATGATGGAATGCTTTTCCTCTAAGACAAGGAAAAGGCAATGATGTCTACTCATCATTTCTATCCGGCACTGTTACGGAGGTTTTATCCAGTGGAGTCAAGCAGGAAATAGAAAGCAAAGGCATGCAGATTAAAAAAGAAGTAGTAAGGGGCTCCTGGGTAGCTCAGTCGATTGAGCGTCCAACTCTTGATTTTGGCTCAGGTCATGATCCCAGTGTTGTGGGGCTGAGCTCTAGGTCGGGCTTCAGGCTGAGCATGGAGTCTGCTTGGGATTCTCATTCTCTTTCTCTCTCTCCCTCTGCTCCTCCCCTCCCTAAAAAAATGTTCTTAAAAAAAGAAAAGAAGTGGTAACACTGCCTTTTATTGGGTGTGGGTAGATGGCATTATCATCTACATAGACTATCCAATGTAAAAACAAAACTACTAGAACTAATAAGTGACTTTTGAAAGGCTGTGGGATATAAGATCATTATACAAAAATCAATTGTATCTCTACATGCTAGTAATAAACAGTTGGAAATTAAAAATTTTTTAAATATACTATAGTACCAAAACTGAAATACTTAGAGATAGATATAGTAAAAGAGCTGCAAGACGTGTGCATTGAAAACCATAAAAACATTGCTGAGACAAGTTGAAGAAAATTTAAATAAATGGAGAGCGAACTATGCTTCTTGAGTAAAAGTTTCAATATTGCTAAAATGTCAGTTCTCCCCAAATTGATCTAGAGACCCAGTGCAATCCCAATCAAAAGCCATTAGTTTTCTATGTAGAAATGTATAAGCTGACTCCAAAATTCATATGGGTATGGAAAGAATCTAAAATAGTCAAAATAATTTTGAAAAAGAAAAACAAAACTGAAGAAAGTATGTTACTGAACTTCAAAAATTACTGTAAAGCTACATTTTATCGAGACAGTTTATATAGTGAAAGACAGAACCATCAGGTATCCTGATGAACATGGTTGCAAAAGTCCTCAACAAGATACTAGCCAACCAGATCCAACAATACATTAAAAGAATTATTCTCCACGATCAAGTGCGATTTATACCCGGGATGCAGGGCTGGTTCAATAGCCACAAAACAATCAATGTAATACATCACATCAATAAAAGAAAGGACAAGAACCACATGATTCTCTCAATAGATGCAGAAAAAGTATTTGACAAAATACAGCATCCCTTCTTGATAAAAACCCTCAGAAAGTAGGGACAGAAGGATTGTATCTCAAGATCTTAAAAGCCATATATGAAAGACTCACAGCTATTATCATACTCAATGGGGAAACACTGAGAGCTTTCCCCCTAAGGTCAAGAACATAATAGGGATGTCCACTCTCGCCACTGTTATTCAACATGGTATTGGAAGTCTTAGCCTCAGCAATCAGACAACACAAAGGAAGAAAAGGCATCCAAATTGGCAAGGACATGATAGTCTTTGCAGATGACACAACAGTCTATATGTAAATCTCAAAAGATTCCACCAAAAATTTTCTAGAACTGATCCATGAATTCAGCAAGGTTGTAGGCTATAAAATCAATGCACAGAAATTGGTTTCATTTCTATATACCAATAATGAAGCAACAGAAAGAGAAATCAAGGAATTGGTCCCATTTACAATTGCACCAAAATCACAAAGTACCTATGAATAAGCCTAGCCAAGAGGTGAAAAATCTCTACACTGAAAACTGTAGAAAGCTTATGAAAGAAATTGATGAAGACACAAAAAAAATTGAAAAATATTCCATGCCCAATATTGGAAGAAGAAATATTGTTCAAATGTCAATACTACCCAAAGCAATTGACATATTCAATGCAATTCCTATCAAAATAACACCAGCATTCTTCACAGAGCTAGAACAAACAATCCTAAAATTTGTATGGATCAGAAAAGAGCCCAAAAGGCCAAAGCAATCCTGAAAAAAGAAAACCAAAGCAGGAAGCATCACAATCCCGGACTTCAAGCTGTATTACACAGCTATTATCATCAAGACAGTATGGCCCTGGCATAAAAACAGGCATTCAGATCAATGGAACAGAATAGAGAACCCAGAAATGGACCCACAAATGTATGGCCAGCTAACCTTTGACAAAGCAGGAAAGAATGTCCAATGGAATAAAGACAATCTCTTCAGCAAATAGTGCTGGGAAAACTGGACAGCAACATACAGAAAAATGAACCTGGACCACTGTCTTATACCATGCACAAAAATAAACTCAAAGTGGATGAAAGATCTAAATGTAAGACAGGAAACCATCAAAATCCTAGAGAAGACAGCAGGCAAAAACCTTCCTGACCTTCGCTGTAGCAAATTCTTACTCAACACATTTCGGGAGGGAAGGAAAACTAAAGCAAAAATTAACTAATGGAACTTCATCAAGATAAAAAAAGCCTTCTGCATGGCAAAGGAAACAATCAGCAAAACTAAAAGGCAACCAACAGAATGGGAGAAGATATCTGCAAATGACATATCAGATAAAGGGTTAGTATCTAAAATCTATGAAGAAGTTATCAAACTCAATATCCAAAAGTCAAATAATCCAGTGAGGAAATGGGCAAATGACATGAATAAACATGTTTCCAAAGAAGACATCCAGATGGCTAACAGACACATGAACAAATGCTCAACATCACTCATCACCAAGGAAATACAAATTAAAACCACAAAGAGATACCACCTCACACCAGTCAGAATGGCTAACATTAACAACTCAGGCAGCAATAGATGTTGGCGAGGATGTGGAGAAAGAGGAACTCTTTTGCACTGCACATGGGAATGCAAACTGGTGCAGCCACTCTGGAAAACAGTATGAAGGTTCCTCAAAAGATTTTTTTAATGTTTATTTATTTTATTTATTTTTTTACATTTATTTATTTTTGAGAGAGAGACAGAGCACAAGTGGGGGAGGGGCAGAGAGAGAAGGAGTCACAGAATCCAAAGCAAGCTTCCAGGCTCTGAGCTGTCAGCACAGAGCCCGACATGGGGCTCGAACTCACAAACTGTGAGATCATGACCTGAGCCAAAGTTGGATGCTTAACCGACTGAGCCACCCAGGCATCCCATAATGTTTATTTATTTTTTGAGAGAGAGACACAGACACAGAGTACGAGTGGGTGAGGGGCATAGAAAGAGGGAGACACAGAATCCGACACCATATCCAGGCTGAGTTGTCAGCACAGAGTCCAACGTGGGGCTTGAACTCATGGACTGCGAGATCATGACCTGAGCCCAAGTCAGATGCTCAACCGACTGAGCCACCCAGGCACCCCTAAAAGTTTTAAAATAGAGCTACCCTACGACCCAGCAACCACACTACTAGGTATTTATCCAAGGGATAGAGGTGTGCTGTTTCAAAGGGTTACATGCACCCCAATGTTTATAGCAGCGCTATCGACAATAGCCAAAGTATGGAAAGAGCCCAAATGTCCATCGACAGACAATGGATAAAGAAGATGTGGCACATATATACAATGGAGTATTACTCTGCAATCAAAAAGAATGAAATCTTGCCATTTGCAACTACGTGGGTGGAATTGGAGGCTATTATGTTAAGTGAAATTAGTCAGAGAAAGACCAATATCATATGACTTCATTCATATGTGGAATTTAATATACAAAACAGATGAACATAAGGAAAGGGAAGCAAAAATAATATAAAAACAAGGAGAGGGGACACAACATAAGAGCCTCTTAAATACAGAGAACAAAGTGGTGGTTGCTGCAGGGGTTGTGGGTGGGGGATGGGCTGTGTGGGTGGGGGCATTAAGGAGGACACTTGTTGGGATGAGCACTGGGTGTATACATGGGGGATGAATCACTGGAATCTACTCACTATTGCACTATATGCTAACTAACTTGGATGTAAATTCAAAAATAAATAAAATTGTCTACAAAAGGGACAGAGATAAATAGGACTTTAGCGTGAGTCTATGTTCACCGGCTAGGAGTGAGCTGTGCTTGTTATTTGCTGTGACTGTAGGTGCCAAAGGCTAAAATCTCTCCCCTATGTTTTGGGCATGCCATAAAGACTCTTTAAAAGAGTTTAGCCTTGGGGCGCCTGGGTGGCGTCGGTTAAGTGTCCAACTTTGGCACAGGTCATGATCTCAGGGTTTGTGGGTTAGAGCCCCGCGTTGGGCTCTGTGCTGACAGCTCAGAGCCTCAAGCCTGTTTCGGATTCTGTGTCTCCCTCTCTCTCTGACCCTCCCCTGCTCACGCTGTCTCTCTCTCTCAGAAATAAAGAAAACATAAAAAAAAAAAAAAGAGTTTAGCCTTGTAGTTCTTTTGAACTATAAACCTCTCTTATTTTGTTGAATGTTTATTTATTTATTTTGAGAGAGAGAGAGAGAGAGAACAGGAGGGGCAGAGAGAAAGGGAGAAGAGAGAATTCCAAGCAGGCTCATTGCTAACAGCGGGAGGTCACAGGACTCAATCCCACAAACCATGAGATCATGACCTGAGCAAAAATCAACAGTCAGATGCTCAACCAACTGCAAACTCCTGTTATTTAAAAGGAGTTTCATTTGTGTGATGTTAGGATGTGGGGGGAGAGGAACTGGTCTAGAGTCCCTAGATCGACTCTCAATCTTTTGGTGAGCCTGTGCTACGGGGCAGTGGGTGGGCTTCCCAAGTGGCCATATTTTTTCTTTGACCCCTTAGGTGAGACAGGAAGGTTAGAGGGGGCTGGCGCTGGGCACTTTCTTCCCACAAGTCAGTGAGTGTCTGGTAAAAGACCCACATTTCTGGGGCGCCTGGGTGGCTTAGTCGGTTAAGCGTCCGACTTTCACTTAGGTCATGATCTCACGGTTCGTGGGTTCGAGCCCTGCGTCGGGCTCTGTGCTGACAGCCAGCTCAGAGCCTGGAGCCTATTTCAGAGTCTGTATCTTCCTCTCTCTGACCCTCCCCTGCTCACGCTGTCTCTCTCTCTCTCTCTCCTAGAAATAAATAAAAATATTAAAAAAAAAAAAAACAAAAACCCACATTGGTTAGACTCTGGCAAAACAGCTGCCCGGGAAGGCAGGCCCTTGTTAACGAGAACAGAGCACGGTGGGCATATTTCAGAATGGCAGCTATACGTTCCCCCTGACAAAAGCAGAGAGTTTTCTTGATCTTTACTCTGAGAGCCTGGTGGGGTTCCTGGAAGAAAAACTCAGGAAAGTGTAGGGATTCCCCCAACGTTTGGCCTGCAGGAGTTTTAATCTCTCAAAATGGTCCAAACCCAGTCTCCTTCAACTGGCCAATTGCCCCTGAAGGGATTCCTGCCTGACGCTGGCTCAGGCTGACGTGCGATTCTGGGAATCCGCCCATCTCTCTCATTTTCAGGCTGGTGGTTTGCCCTGTGACCTCAACGCTCTGGTGTGTGTGTGTGTGTGTGTGTGTGTGTGTGTGTGTGTGTGTTTATAAAGCATAAAATTGGGGGGTTATGTGCTGTGATCCAATCTAAGAATTGTTTCCCCTTAATTGGCAGCTTTCAGACCACCGACTATGATGTGAGATCTACTTGTCCTTTGTCATACCATTGTGCTTGGGTTGTTTTCTGTTTTTGTTGCATTTTAAAATCTTAAAATTTTGCTTTCACAATATAGGTTTTTTTTTTTAATGTTTCTTTCTTTTTGAGAGAGAGAGAGAGAGAGTGCAAGCAGGGGAGGGTCAGAGAGAGAGGGAGACACAGAATCCGAAGCAGGCTCCAGGCTCTGAGCTGTCAGCACAGAGCCCGACGCGGGGCTCAAATCCATAAACCACAAGGTCACGATCTGAGCTGAAGTCAGATGCTGAACTAGGCACCCCCATACAGTGATTTTTAGTTTTGTTAAAGGTCATATATTTAAAAATAGCTTTTAAATAAGTGAACAGATAAAATACAGAGAAGATTTTTACAACACACAAAAAGGACTAACTGCTTTAATACATAAAGAATCTTGTAAACCAATAAAAAGGCCAGTGACAGAGGTGAAAATGGGCAAGAGATATGAACAGACACTTTTATAGAAAAGAAATACAAAGGCTCTTAGCATAAAAGATCCTCAATTCCCTCACAGCAAAAGCAACAAAAGTAAAAAATCTCATCTGAGACTTCAATTTCCATCTCTCAGAATGGCAGAGATCAGAGTCTCTGTGGACATGCTGGGCTGGACAGACTCTGGGGAAACTGTCGCTCTCACTGTGCTGATCTGAATCCTCTGAGAAGCAGGTATCAGAACAGGATAAAATGCTAAGAATTTGTATCAGGAGATCTGCCTACAAGAGGCGATGGGGAAGCAGCTGAGTTAAGCGGGGAGAGCTATCAGACCGCAATACGGGTCTGACCCTGAGTGAAAGAGAGGGGGACGTACTGTAGGCTGCCACGCAGTCTCAGGAGGGTCAGCAAGGCCACTGGGGCATCTGGAACCCAAGCCGGCCATCGGCAGAGCCTGGACCTCCCAGGAACGGGGCTGCCTGGTGCCCCTCTGCTCACACAGATTCCCTCCTTCACCAAACTCTCCCCTGAGCTCCTTTTTTAATGAGGCCTGGCTTCGAACGTTGCGTCCATGTCTGCATTGTCCAACTTCAGAAGAACTCTGCTAACTCGGTTTATTCCGGTCCCCCTCCCTGTGATCGCTGATCACCCTCTGTGTCTGATTGGGTTTCCCACCCACGTGATGTCTGATCGCCAGGCCTGCCTTCAGCAGAACACAGGAGGAGACCAGGACAGCGGAAGGTGCCGTATCCTAGAAAAAGCAGTTCCAATTCCAGACAGGGAGACAGAGCCACCCCAGGACGATGGTTGGATAGTAGTGCCAGACGACAGCTGCCCGGTGACCCGAGAGCAACCTGGCTGACCCGAGTGGGTCGGAAGGCTCCAGAAGAGAAACTGGGTGAATATCTGCCGTGACATCGGATTTGTTTTTCACTAGAAGAAGATTTTAGGATTAAACTGACGTAAGTAACAGAAGACCAAGCAAGCTGACAAGAAACAGAAAGACAAGGGGGCACAGTGGCTGCACCCGTCTTGCTTCGGCCATGAAGAACCTTCACTGAGCCGTGTTTAAAAAAACAAACAGGGGCGCCCGGGTGGCCCAGTCGGTTGAGCATCTGACTTCGGCTCAGGTCATGAGCTCGCTGTTTGGGAGCTCAAGCCCTGAGTCAGGCTCTCTGCTGTCAGCACAGCTCCCGCTTCAGATCCTCTGTCTCTCTCTCTCTGCCCCTCCTCCACTTGCGCTCCCTCTCTCTCTCAAAATTAAATAAATATCTTTTTTTTTTTTTAAAGAAAGCAAACAAAACTGGAGGCCACCATTGGAATATATCCCCAGACTAATCATCATAGTCCATAACCAAAACTTGACACTGAGACACTGACTCTCACCTCAAAATGTGAGCTTTCCCCCCATCCGGGTGGCTTTCCAGCAACAGACAAATAAGTTTATGCCTCTGGAAGGGATATAAGTCTCCAGTGACAAGACACCCTGGAAAACAACGCACTTACTCACGCCCACCTTGTAAACGCTGCTGTGACTACTGACATCTGGGCTTTCCGCCCACGGTCGTTGGGTCGTGGGGAAGTCTCCTGTTCCCCAGCTATTCCTCACTCAGTAACACACTCGTATCAGGGAAAGCCCTCTGGATTTCCTCTTGACGGTCTTACGGATGTGAATGCTGGGGTCTGATCACACTAAAATTGCACGGCCTGCAGAATAACAGGGTCAGGACTAGGCTGCGGAGGAGGATGGCAGTGTGCGGTGTGGGGTGACCGCTCTCCTACTGGGCGGCCGGTCCGCAGATGATGCCTCGCGTGGGAAAATGAACAAGGGCCAGCACGAGCCTGCCATTTGGCGACAGGGAGTAAGGACAGAGGCTGAGACATGGAGACTGCTGTCCCTGGGACAGGCGCATCTGCGGTGCCCAGTAAGGGCTGGTCGCACCAAGGAAATGAGCCGCAGAGAACTGCCTTGTCTTTCTACATGAGCCTGTATCTTTTCTTCATAAGATAATGACATTGCCACAACCCAGCATTTTTTGTTCCATGAGTTGATTGCAAAAAAAAACACAACGCTATGCCAACCAAGGGATTCTCCTTCGGCCCCTGCCTGGGTTTACTCCTCTGTTCCTTGTTCTTATCTGAGTCCACCCTGCTTTGCACTGCACTGTATTCTGAAAACCAGCTGGAATACTGTTTGCAAGCAGGCGAGCTCGTCGGGTCCCGCATATTCATATAGTTAGTGGCTCCGTGAGACTACCGGACTCTAGTCGGTCTACCCAGCACACGCAGGGACACCAGGGCAGGGTCCTGGCTCTGAGGGACGGGGGCAAGCTGCCAAATCTGTCTGCGTGTCAGTCTCCTGGACTGCACTGTGGGGCTGATAGATGGCATGCCTCCCAGGAAGTCGCCCAGTTCATAGACACGCACGTTAGTCTCTAGCAGGTGGGTGTGATGCTGTTGCTATAACAGCATGGTCAGGGGTGGGAGTGGGGGCTCGAGCACTGCAGAGAGTGGGAAGCCTGTGCTCCCTCCGGGGTCTGACTTGGGACAACTCCCTGCTGGTGACATGATTCTGGATGCACGTCCCTATCCCACGGTCCCTACCCCTCTCAGTCTCCCTCTTCTTCTTTTTTAAGTGTATTGCTTTAGTTTTTAGAGAAAGAGAAGGAGAGTGCAGGGAAGGGGCAGAGAGGGGGGGAGACAGAGAATCCCAAGCAGGCTCCACTCTGTCAGCACAGAGCCTGACACGGGGCTTGAACTCACGAGCCATGAGATCACAACCTGAGCAGAAATCAAGAGCCAGACGCTCGACGGACTGAGACCCCAGGTGCCCTTCCCGTCTCCTTTACCATGGGCTCCTGTTCAGTTTTCAAGCCAAATTCCCACCTTGTCTCATCCATGGACCTCACTGACCATCCCATTCAGTGGTACATTCGCTTCTGGAATTCCACAACCACACACAAAATTACCGTCTCGTCTTCACCATGGAAGTCTGAAAAATCTGTTTGTTTTCTCCCAAATATGACCCTTCTTGGTGGGAAAGGAGGGGATTTGGCCCCCCCAGGAGACAAGCGGCCGGGTACAGAGACACGAGTGGCCGTCACAGCCGGACGGGGTGGCCTGTGGTATCCGGCGGGCAGACGCCTGGGGTGCTGCTAAACCCACAGCACAGGCTGGGTCATTGGTGCACAGGGTCGTGGCATTGAGGTGGAGAGCCCCGAACTGTGATACCAGCTCCTTGAGCACAAGAGCCACATTTATTGCCATTACTCCCCCACCGAGGGGGGTGGGTTGTGTGAAGGAATGTTTATCAATAGGCCCCCGCTGAGTAAAGTAGGCCCTGGGTTAGGGATGGACCCGCCAAGGGGAGTGTGCTTTCCGTCCACTTCCCTGCAGGGAATGGGGGATGTGCTGAGACCAGGCAAGGCGTGGGAGCTGAGTCCACGGCTCGTCCCCTCGCCTGCCACGGTCCTCGGGACGACGAACTCAGTGCAGAGACAACGATTGAAGAGCTGGGGACAGGGGCCTGCATCTCTCGCAATGACCCAGCCAGCAATGAGAATGGCAGGTGTGCCCCGTTTTGGGAAAAGGGTGGATAATTGGGAGAGACTTCCTCCTCAGTGCTGGGAAGACGCCACAATCTCTCTCTCTGTAGTAATTATTTCGTGCCCTAAGTACCCTTAAGCTCGGTGTGGCGGATTGCACTGTGGCCTCTCAAAATCCAGATGCTGATGTCCTAACCCCTGGTACTCCAGAACGTGACCTTCTTTGGAGGAAGGGCCTTCCAAGAGGGGACTATGGTAAAATGAGGCCATTAGGGTGGTCTTACTCCATATGACTGGTGTCCTTTCTAAAGGGGCAATTAGGACACACACACACACACACACACACACACACACACACACAGAAGATGGCTCTTCGCAAGCCCAGGAGAGAGGCTGGGACAGACGCCCCCTCACAGAGGGAACCAGCCATGCCCACACCTTGACCTTGGGCGACCAGCCTCTAGAACCGGGAGAGAATGAATAAATGGCTGTTGTTTCAGCATCCGGTCCGCGGTGCCTTGTCGGGGTCATCCGGGCAGATGTAAACACTAGGCCAGGGCAGTGCCCAGCGCCAAGGTTTATTTAAGCTATCATGGGGTCAGGCAGCCGCGCAGGCCTGGAAGGAGGCGGTGTGGACTGCCAGGAGAAACAATACCTGCTTTGATCCACGAGGGTGAGGACCACAAAAATAAAAGGGAAGCAAGACTGCACCGGCTGAATTCCAGCAAGTCCATGACTTCAGGGGGCTGTGCCACGTGTGGGTGGCAGAGCACAAAGCAGAAGCTGCGCGCTGTCCCACCCCAGTCAAGGGAGAGCTCAACGGAGGGACACACCCGACCACAGGCCACAGCAGCTGGCGTCCCCATTCCCAGGTCCACGTGGGCCCCCAGCCTTCACCTTTCCCTCCTGAGGGCACGTGTGCTGCTGGGCCAGCCTCGGGGACAGGCGGGCATCACATGGGTCATCACGGGGGACGGCCATATGCGCTTCCCCAACACGGGTACTTACAGCTCGTCTTCAAAGCAGATTTTGGCTTATTTGTGCCTGCCGCCCCCGCTGAGCAAGCGGTAGGCATAGGTGTTCAGGGGGCATGGGGTCCAGTGGTCACATTTCTGCCTTTTAGGGGTTGGAGCTGCAACAGACAGGAATATAACGGTTGGCATCTCACAGACATTCATCAGATGGACCCGCTGCTCGACCGTGAGCGGCTCTTCGATCCCAAGACCCCACACGGGCAGGTCCCACCTGCAGTGGGGAAGGGAGTCACCAACTTTCCATCAGCAGCGTCAGAAATTCCCCTAAAGGTACAGTTGATTTAACTTGCATGCGTCTTTTTTTTTAATGTTTATTTATTGAATATATTCAAGCAGTATGTTACTTAACATAAATTTTCAAGTAATATACTCAATAATTTTTTTTTAATTTTTTTTAACGTTTTTATTTTTGAGAGAGAGAGACAGACAGACAGAGCATTGAATGGGAGGGGGCAGAGAGAAAGGGAAACAGAATCGGAAGCAGGCTCCAGGCTCTGAGCTGTCCACACAGAGCCCGACAGGGGGCTAGAACTCATGAACTACGAGATCATGACCTGAGCCAAAGTCAGATGCCCAACTGACTGAGCCCCCAGATGCCCTAATAAGTTTTTTTCTCAATCTCCAGATACCTAAATTTAAAGCGAGGGGTCTGGTCATAAATGTGAGAAAGTGCTTACTATAAATACAGTATCTTCTCCTTCTGTCTGGATTTGGGGCACTAAAGTATTAATTTTATTTTAGCTCGTTTTTTTTTGTTGTTGTTTTTGTTGTTTTCAACTTTATAAGAATACCCATTATTTAAATTTAGAGGTAATTTCCCTAAAAACACATTGCACATAGTATTTGAAAACATAACATACTGTTCAAAAGCAGATGTGTCCAGGGACACCTGGGGGGCTCGGTCAGTTAAGCATCTGACTCTTGGGGGCGCCTGGGTGGCTTAGTTGGTTAAGCGTCTGACTTTCGCTTAGGTCATGATCTCGCGGTTCGTGGGTTCGAGCCCCGCGTCGGGCTCTGTGCTCCAGCTCAGAGCCTGGAGCCTGTTTCAGTCTGTGACTCCCTCTCTCTCTGACCCTCCCCTGCTCACGCTGTCTCTCTCTCTCTCTCTCTCCAGAAATAAACAAAACATTAAAAAAAAAAAAAGCATCTGACTCTTGGTTTTGGCTCAGGTCACGATCTCACAGTGTGTGGGATCGAGCCCCGCGTCGGGCTCTGTGCTGACAGTGCGGAGTCTGCTTGGGATTCCTTCTTTCCCTCTCTCTCTGCCGCTCCCATGTGCATGTTCTCTCTTTCTCTCTCTCCTTCTCAAAATAAAAAAATAAACACTTAGAAATAAAAGAAAAGCAGGTGTGCCTTGTTTCCTGGCTTCAGACATCCTGTGACTACAGCCCATTTGGAGCGAATACCCTTGAGCTGGGAGCCACATATATCCTACCCGGTACCTGTCTGGCCCTCACGCAGGTGTCCCTGTGCCCTCAGCAAGCACACAGGCTGGCTCACTTGTGCACAGACTCTGCTGTTCCCCGCACACCTAGAAGGAGAATCACCGAGGCTGCGCTCTGCTTCCCGGTCCGTTTCACCCCAGGCTGTGGGAGTGCACTGGCCACGCGGTCCCCTCAGCCTAAAGCTGAAAAGGACCCAAACCTGTCCTGAACGTGCAGGGCACGCTGACAGGTGTGCCTTGTTGACGGACAGAGGCGGACAGCGTCCCGTGTGCCCGAGGCCACATCGTGCCCCCTGGTAACGCGGAGACAGACATAGCAGATTAGTACAGAGCTGGTGAGAGGAAAAGCGATTTCGATTTGTTCTAGAGCCAGGAGCTGGGGCTCTACTCGGGGGAGAGGTCTGGGTGAAGCAGGTCAGGGGGAAACAAAGGGCTGGGTGGGGCGGTGTGGGCGGGTCCCGCCCGAGCTGTGCTGTCCTTCCTCCTGCATCTGCCCCTCGGACTGGCTCAGCAGGGCAATCACAGCAGCCGAGGAGACCCCACCCAGCCGTCGCTCCCGCCCTCTTATCCCAGGGCTGACCCTGGGGTCTCCCAGCGTGGCCATCCTTGGGGGGGGGGGTTCCCATGGGGATGTGCTCCTGCAGCCCCCTCCCCCCGTGGGGTCAGCAGCGTGACCGTGACTGGGCCCTGGGGGCTGCCCTGGGGGCTGGGGTGGGCCGGGAGGGCCATGGGCAGATCTTCCTGTCGTGGCGTTCACAGGCCCCTGCAAAACGCGGGTGTCGTTCATGTAGATATGTACGGGTGCGTTTTCTAGAAGGAGGGCCCTGGTTTTCATCAGTTTCTCCAAGGAGAGTGTGGTTCTCGTGACCAAGGATGACACAGAGATGCCTGGGAGCATGGCATTTTAAAAAGGTTTTCTTGGGGCGCCCAGGTGGCTTAGTCGGTTAAGCGTCCGACTTTCGCTTAGGTCATGATCTCGCGGTTCGTGGGTTCGGGCCCTGTGTCGGGCTCTGTGCTGACAGCTCAGAGCCTGGAGTTGCTTCGGATTCTATGTCTCCCTCTCTCTGCTCCTCCCCTGCTCGTGCTCTGTCTCTCTCTCTCTCCCTCAAAAATAAATAAACATTAAAAAAAATTTTTAAGGTTTTTCTTAACCTCCTACCCATTCCCTAGAAGCACAAAATATCATCATGTGAACGAAGGTCATATTTGCTACTCGGAGTAGAGGTGTGGAAAGAGTCCCAGAGGATGGAGCACTTTGCAAAAACCCTGCCTCTCCCCACCACACCCCCCAACCCGATTCACTCCAGACTAACTCACAGATTCTTACGACACAGAGTTATCAAAAAATACCTGTTAAATACTCGATACTGTTACATGTCCGTCCTCAGCGCTCTACCTGAAATTCGCTCCCCAAAGATTGAACAGAAAATAAAGTCCCCGTGAGTGAGCACGTGGAAGCTGACCCCCGCCCCCAGCAGCAATGGCGTGCCTGCTGGTCAGTATCCCACTTACGGGTCTCCCCAAAACCCGCCTGATGCTCTAGGTAAGACCTGATGTGCTGACGGGCAGTGTGTTTGCAGACAGCCGGCCTCCCGCTATGAATTTGTCTTAGAAACCACTTCTTGCTGCCAGAGCCACCTTATTCCTTATCCGTACCTTAACTAAAATAAATATAGGTTCTTAGGCTCCACCCTGAACCCACGGATTTTCAATTTCCTGGAGTGGGGTCCAGGAACCTGTCTTTCTGAAGGACTTCCTGATTTGGGAACTGTGACTGCATTCACCCCTTTCAACGAGGAAGGGGATTCCAGAAACGTCTGGCTGCGGGAGCCAGGCAAACAAGAAGGGTGCTCCCCGGGCGCCCACTGACTGCGCTTCCACCGGGTCAACTCGCCTCCTTGTTCTGCAGGAGATGAAAGTCCCACGAAAATCAAAACCCAGAAGGCGCCCGAAGAGAGCTGGTGTCTCTCACAATCAGTGATAATGATTTCTCGGGCGCCCCGGGGCGGGGGGGGGGGTGACGTGCAAGAGATGCTCAGCGCACCCACCGGCACTGGGCTCAGTGGCGCCAGCGGACCCGCGGAGAGGCTGTGTGGGCGCAGTGCCGGGGCACCTCCGTGAGCCTCTGTCCCCACGGACTCCCCCCGCCCCCCGGACAGAGTGGCATTGTCGCTTCTGCACCTTCCCTGGGGGGCATGGAGCTAGAAGGCAGGGAAGGGGCTGAGGCCCTCCCAGGTTGAGTGGGACCCTGGAGGACACAGAGCCTGGGAAGAGCCTCAGACGTCATGGACAGCATTTACAACGGCCCCTCGGCTGCGGCTGAGGGATCTCGAACCCACTGACAACTAGTTTAATGGCAGAATTAGAATTAAAAGTAGTTTTTTGGGGGCGCTTAGGTGGCGCAGTCAGTTGAGTGAAGACTTCAGCTCAGGTCATGATCCTGCAGTTTGTGAGTTCAAGCCCCACATCAGGCTCTCTGCTGCCTGCACAGAGCCTGCTTCAGATCCTCTGTCTCCCCTCTGTCCCTCTCTCTCTCTTTTCCCCACACCTGCTCATGCTCTCTCTCTCTCTCTCAAAAATAAATAAACATTTAAAAAATGTAGCTTTTCCCAGGGGCACCTGGGTGGTCCAGTCAGTTGAGCATCTGGCTCTTGATTTCAGCTCGGGTCATGATCTCACAGTTCGTGGGTTCAGGCCCCGTGTCAGGCTCTGCACTGACAGCATGGAGCCCACTTGGGATTCTCTCTTTCCCTCTCTCTCTGCCCCTCCCCCCCCCAAAATAAATAGATAAACATCTTTTAAAAAGTAGTTCTTCCGGCTTTTTCGTGCAATGGTAGCCGTTTAGGGGTCATCAGCTCATCTCACCTTGGCTGGCAGTCTAGGAAGGCGCTCGCCACAGCTGATTTGCCTGGCTTGGTTCCCTCTCACAAGAGGTTCTAAGAAAATGACTCAAGGACCTCAAATCTAAATTAAATGTGAGAACATTTCAACAGGATCCTTCTCCCACCTGGTCCCTCCTGAAACCGACCTTCACGGCCCGGGGCTGTGAGCTGGCGGGGGAGGGGGGCGGTTTCCCACCAGATGCACCCCTCGAGCGATGCACACATTCTTCTTACACAGACACTAAGAAAAACACTTGTTAGACACCACACACCGTGTTCAGCTCAACAGGGACAGCAGCGAACACAGCGGCTTTCTATGCGCGAGTGCAGGGACCGGAAGCGAGAACGGGTCATCGCGAACTGTGACGTGTGCCACCGGGGAGGGGAGGGGGGGGGGCGGGTCAGGCATCGACAGCTTCGCACGTCCAAAAAAACTGCCTGTAGATCAACAGGAAAAAGGGAACCACCCTGTGGAAAACGGGCAAGGCACAAACGTGCAATATTACAGAGGAGGGGACAGGGCGCAGGGACAGGGGCCTGGCGTTCACAGCGCAGCCTGCCACGGAACAGCCCTGGGCCCCGGGCCGAGAGGACAGTTCTCTCTGCGATCAGGGATTCAAGCAGAAAGATGTCAACACCTCAGACGGGCTGGAGGATGGATTCAGTGGAAAATGGGGCAAAGGGGCAGGAAAACCAAACCAGAGTGGCCTTTGCCCAGGGGGTCATAACCCGGCATGTTGACTCCATCACCAGGGCAGAGGGTCAAAGGCGGGGGAGGGCGGGGGGAGACTGCGGCCTGAGGGGAGAGAAGGAGCCGAGCCGATGGCGCTCTGCCCTCCGGGCCAGCACAGCATCTTTCACAAGGGAGCCAGACTGATGTGAAGGTCAGTCCTCTCAGGAAATGGGAGGGATCGGGCGATGGGGAGCGGCCGGAGCGTGGATTCCCGGCAACAGCCAGGTCTAGAAAACCAGCCAGGTTCAGGAGTACTTGGGATGAGCTCAGAAGTACAGACGGCAGAGAGGCAACATCCAACATGAGGGTGGGCTGAGCCCACGAGAGCACGGACTCGCGGGGTGAGAATTAACTTCAGAAAACCCAGGGGCGCCGGGTGGTTCAGTCGGTTGAGCATCCGACTTCGGCTCAGGTCATGATCTCACGGTTCGCGGGTTCGAGCCCCGCGTCGGGCTCTGTGCTGACAGCTCAGAGCCTAGAGCTGCTTCGGATTCTGTGTCTCCCTCTCTCTCTGACCCTCCCCTGCTCACGCTGTCTCTCTCTCTCTCTCTCAGAAATAAATTAAAAAAGAAAACCCAAAGCCATGATCCCAGGTCTGGGTGGCTGTGCCGGTGGTTGGGTCATTTTCAGAGGATAGTTTACGAAGTGGAAAAGCAAACCCTGGATCAGGGTGAAAGCCCAAGGTGGGGGCGGTGTTCAGGACCAAGTGCAGGTGGGCCCAGCCCGCGTGGCCTCGGGCACAGGGGTATGTGCTCTTCGGTGCCTGTCCGGCCGTAGCCACCACTGGTCTCACGGGCCAGCGCGCCCCTCCCTCTGCTTCAGACCTGATCAGACGTGGTAGGGGGAGGGACACTGAGGACATTAGGAACAAATGCTTCCAGGAGGGCGTCACAGTCATTCTGCTGAGCCGAGAGCGACAGTCTCCTGAGTGACGGCAGGAGCTACGCTCACCTTGACCCCTGTCCAAGGCCGAGGATCTCCAGGTCCCTGTCAGGTGTCCACGGGGACCCAGGGGCTTGCCGAGGGCTGTGCACGCTGTGCCAGGCCAAAGGGACTTGTGTTTGCTCTGAGGCCACTCCCTGGGGGCTTGGCAATGGCACGAAGTGAGTCCCACGGCAAAGCCCCGGAGACAACGCAGAGGCCTGTTAATGTCTTATCCACAAGAGCCCTGAGCCGCCCATCGATCACTAGGCTCAGCCCCCAAAGTCTGAGCCCACCAGATGCCCGGGAAGTCACGTGTCCCTCCGAAGTGGAGCCCAAGCCCGCAGGGGCCGGGACGCAGCCCTCACAGCAGCCACGGGCACCGGCTCTCCTGCCGCCTTTGGGTTTCCAGGAACCAGACACTGCTTCAGTCTCGGGGGGGGGTGAGAGGGCCCCCCACCCGGCCTGCCCTGGGGGGACGGGAAACCACACGAAGGAGCCCTTCTCAAAAGACAGGCATCAGAGGCAGCTCCTGCAGGCAAGTCCACGTCCAGGTTGGACTTCACATTTTGTATGACAACGGGGACAATGTGAGAGCCTTAGAGGGTGTCCCCCACGCCCTCCACACGTAGGGGGTCCCCCCCCCGCCGGTGCTGGGCCTCATCCACAGTCCGGATGCAGTAAGTCTCTCCAACTGCACGCACACTCGCTATGGAAACTTTGTTAACAATAAAAACAGTCATAACCAATTCCTAGAAAGTTATGGGTTGTTGTTTTTTTTTTTTTAACGGGGGTGGACAGAAAAGGTAATTAATCCGGGGGCGCCTGGGGGGCTCAGTTGGTTAAGCCTCCGACTCCTGATTTCTGCTCAGGTCATGATATCATGGTTTGTGGGATCAAGCCTCACATCAGGCTCCGCACTGACATCAAGGAAGCTGCTTGGGATTCTCTCCTCCTTGCTCTCTGCCCCCTCCCTACCCATTCTCCCTCCCAAAATAAATAAATAACTAAATAAATAGCTTTTTGAAAATGCGATTAATCCGAAAAGAAATAGATTTACAATTTTTCTTTAAGGTTTTATTTGGGGGGTGGGGGGCTCCCAGATGGCTCAGTCAGTTAATCATCTGACTTTGGCTCTGGTTATGATCTCATGGTTCATGGCTTTGAGCCCCACATCAGGCTCTGTGCTGACAACTTAGAGCCTGGAGCCTGCTTTGGATTCTGTGTCCCCCTCTCTCTGCTCCTTCCCCAATCACACACTCTCTCTCTCAAAAATAATAAATATTAAAAAAAAATTTTACTTTTTTTTAAGTAGGCTCCACACCCAACATGGGATTCAAACTCACGACCCTGAGGTCAAGAGTCACATGCTCTACCGACTGAGCCAGCCAGGCACCCCGCTAGCTTTCACAACTTTTTAAAAATCGTTATCCAGTTCTTTATATTTGTGCAAATTAATTTTGTATCATCTATTTCTGTATGTGACACGTGCTGGCATACCTATATACAATGAGATTTGGAAAAAGGGTACAAACGACTACCTTAGCGTCCCACATGCTTTCCTGTGAGGATTTTAACTGTCACGGGGTCTCATGGGGATGAGCAGCGGTACCCTACCTTAGAAAGGTGTGGGAACCCAAGGGGTGGGTATTACCCCCTCTCCCCCTCCTCCTCCGCCTCCTCCTCATCACCACCATCATCACGATCAACTTCTCAAACATCAAACGGCCAGCTGGGGCAGAGCTGAGGTCAGAACGCCCTCCCCACCACCACGGCTGGCTTTCGGAACTGCCAGTCGACACATCCCACGGAACTCACCCTTGAGGATGGGCCTCTCACCGATGCTCCGGATGCTATAGACAGCACTGGACAGGGAAACCTCCGGAATGAGCTCTGCGAGCAGGTACCCAGAATACCAGGCGCATATGGACGCGAAGAGGAAGAACACAGCCTTCAAAGTGCCTGCGGACAGACAAGACACAACCGTGGGTGCCCAGGGCATGGGTGCCATGCTAGCCCACTTCCGGCGCCTGCAGGGTGCTCTGAGGAGAAACCACTCCTGGGTAGGTGGGAGCCGGGGAAGGGCCCACGGCTGCCTCAGTGGAGCCACGATGTCTGAGCTGGCATTGCTAGCACTAAGCATTTGATGCCATGGCAGCAAAAAATACAAACAAGACAGGGATGTTTTCTACGCCGTTTTTATATTTGCTCTTGGTTCGGGTCTTGGAGCCTCCTCAAAGGCGGCCCGCAGAACTGAAAACCCCAGAGGGCGGAACTTTGTTTTGTTTATGCTGAGAATAGCACCTGGAGCCCTGTGAACCAGGCAAAGGGTCCTTGTAGCACCGGGAACAGCCCCCAGACCTGTCATTATCGTCAGACAAGATGGGAGGGAAACCTAGGTTTGGCAGAAGGAGAAAGTCCCTGGAGGTAATCTTTCTGGTTGACTGGCTCTGTTATCTTCCTCCCAATTAAAAAAAATGTTTATTATTTACTTTTGAGAGAGAGAGAGGGAGCAGGGAAGGGGCAGAGAGAGGGGGAGACACAGAATCTGAAACAGGCTCCAGGCTCTGAGCTGTCAGCACAGAACCCGACACGGGGCTCGAACCCACGAACCGTGAGATCATGACCTGAGCCGAAGTCAGATGCTTAACCGACTGAGCCACCCAGGTGCCCCAAATTTAAGGAAAAGGCATCATCCTCTCCTGGGTCAGGGGAAGCCTAGGGGGTCGGCCCCTGGTCCCTTCACAGACAACATGCCACCAGTCCTATCTGATTTTACCCCCCCCCCAAATATCTCAAAGATGGGGACTCAGCTCAGGATCCCCAATGGTGCCAAGATGCAGGCCCAGCGTAAAGAGGCAGCAGGAGCTTCCGGATCAGCATTTAACTACGTGTTAATGGGTCCAGTCCTAAGAACCAAGAAAAGGCAGGAAAGGAGGGAGGGAGGAGAGGAGAAAGGAAAGAAAGAGGAAAGGGGGCGAAAGAAGGGAGGGGTAGGGAAGGCCCCCCCACCTGACCCCACCGCGTTCTGCCTCACTTCTGCACCCACTCAGGCCCAGCACCTGGGAAGAACCGTCCCCTCCCACAGCCTCCAGGCCTCACGGCCCACTGGTGGCTCAGGGCAGCTGTGCTGGTGAGGCCGCCAGCGCCCCGTCCCTGGGGGACACACGCCCCCGGCGCAGGCCCGCACCCTCCTGATGGGGCGCCCCACTGGGGACCCCGGGACGCCTAGGCCTCACGCATGTCCCAGAGGAAAACCCTTCCTCCTCCCGCCACCCCCCCCCCACGTGTGCCCCATCGCAGGGGAGGGGTGGGGTCGGGCACCAGGCACCGGGCCTCTCCCTTCATTCCACACTCCCCGCCCAGCCCAGACGGAATCCCTCGGCTGGTCCCGATGGGTCTACCTCCACCGTAAACCCCACCGCCGTGGGCTTCTCGGCATCTCTCTAGCCTCCCGCTCCGCAGGCCATCTGCCATCAAACCTTCCCTCCTGCTGACAGGGAGAGAAAACCCCACACCCACCTGGGCTCCCAGATGACGTGTCCAGTTATCGCAGGGGGTATAATAAAGATTATATTCGGTCTTTGTCCCAGGCCTTGGCACAGAGATTTTAAAACCCTTGCTATTCTTGTCTCTTAGGAGTATTCATAAAGGGGCCCCTTGAGACCACACCTGAGCCTATGCTAAGGAGGTGACAAGGGTCCTTAGATAGCTTTAAGGGAGGGGCTGGCTCCGCATGTGACTGCAGGGCTGGCACTTTCAGGCTGTCCCCGACCTCCAGGAGAGGAAAGGGAAGGGAGCCCTACTTCGGTCATGGGGCATGGAACCGAGGCATAATAAGACTCGAGATCTCTGGACTCCCGAACTAACCCTTCCTGCAGCAAACACTCGGGTGTGTGAGGAGGGTGATGTCCCATCAGCTCACGGGGCAAAGGCCCAGAACTCCGAGGCTGGCGCCCTCCCAGCCTTCTACCCACAAGCCTCCTTGTTCGGCTGGTCCCCCCAGCCGTGGGCCGATCCCTGGGGATGCTGGCTGGAGCCGGTGTGTGCTTGGGCGTGGGGGCGGCTCGCTCCCTCAGGGGTCGCGCTCATGGCCCAGGACGGGAGGCTTCTGTTTCATGAGTCAGTCTTTTTCAAGTGTGTCCTTTGACATCAACGACCTCCTTCTATTTTGCAAACCCTGCCGTCCCGGAGGTTGCTGGAAGGTTCTGCAGGGTTGGCTTCCGTCGTGAAGCACCTGGGGCAGAAGTGACCACAATTTTCAGGACCGAAGGGACACCTCAAAGCCGGGAAAACCAGCCACGGGAAACAAAATGGAAGCCACAGGTGCGGCCAGCTTCAACCCTGCACTCCCTGTGTTTGCTCGGAGCTGGGTCACACCGATCCACTGGAGCCCGGGCCCTCTCCTGTCCCGCACGTTAGTAGGAGTGTGTCGCTCTGCCTACAGGGCGCTCTGCTCCATGAGCCCCAGCCTTCTCTCTCCCTTCGGGGCTCCCCCGACCTCAGTGCAGCCTGCCGCACACCCTCACGCCAGCCCTTCACATGTGCACGCTGAGGGTCCCCCAGGACAGTGCAAGGGCCATGAGCCATGTATGTTCCAGAATATTCTGTCGGATGCGCACTGAGTGAGCAGTGTGGTAGGACTGCTGGAAACATGGAGTCAGCGTTAACAGTGTCAGGTCAAGGCATCAATAGTCCACTGTGTCCTGTGTGTGTGTGTGCGCGTGTGCGTGTGTCAGATCACAGCTGGGCTATTTCATCCAGGTGTCCTACTTAAAGAAGAAAACTGGCAACCAGAGACTCTTCGCAGGATCTTCTAGTCCCCATGTCTTGTGTGAGATCTTTGAGCAGAGGTGCCGTTTAGCTCGGAAAATGCTGGAACGGAACACGACGCTACCTTCCAAATGTGCAAAGGACAGCGACCGCGAAGGGAGACGTGATTTTGTCCCCCGCTGAACAAGGACAAATGAATGGAAGCGACAGGAAGAAAACACGGAATGAGTAAGGAGCCCATGCGTCCTCGTAAGCAGGAGCATAAGCCACGGCCGGCCGGCCTCACAAGGCAATGAGCTCCCGACCCTGGACGTCACCCGGGGCTCCTTGGGAGGCTCTAGGGTACGTGCGCTTCAGGTGAGGGGTGAGCCAGGCCCTTGCGGCTGGGGCCGCCTGCTTTCTGGGGCCGGCTGAGAGCACGGCCTGGTCCAGTCACAGACGCATCCCAGCAGCCAGGGGAGAGCGGGCCCTGGAGCCCCGGCGAGGCCCGGACAAGCTGGCGCACGGCCGGCCTGTGGGCGGGACGCCTGCATCAGGAGCTCAGTCCCTGAGGGGTGAGTGCAGGGCGCACGACAGGCTCAGGCCCCGAGCAGGGCACAGGTGAGGGCTCATCTTGGGAAGGGCGGGAGCCAGACCTCAGCTCAGACGGCTCCCCGGGCATCCAGCGGCTTCCAGAGACAGGGGAGGATGGTGAGGAAGTATGCAGATTTCGGGAACCTTCTGTGACCCTGCCGCCGGGATCCGGGCTCTTCTCATAGAATAATCAAGTGGCCGGTGGCTGACAGCCATGTCCTCCTGTGTGCTTCGCGCGCGGCCGTCACACGTGAGGGTTGGAGCGAAGGCCGGTCCTCAGCGCAGACAGGGAGTCAGCAGAGCTCCCCTTCAGGGATCTTGGTTCACTGTGTTCGCGGGGCTCTGAGCGTCCTGCCCTCACCCGCCCTGACATGCTCGGGGCGCAGGCCGGCAGAAGGCAGCAGTGCCAAAGCCAGTCAGCGCTAAGCCAGGACTGAGGCAGGCGATCTCAGGGCAGCCCGCGCCCTCCAACCCGGGGGGCCCCGAAGGAGGCCGTTCTGAGCCCGTAAGAACACACTTGCTTTGGTGGGACTTCCTTCAACGTGAAGAAGGATGAGGAAGCTGCCTGTCACCAGCGGCCTTGCCAACAGGAACCCAAATCCCGTCACCCTGGAGGCAGCCACACCTGCACCTCTTGTCCCCGGTGGGGGCCTCGCAGGCTGGGGGTGGCTGAGCCCTGCTCACCCGACTTGGGACTCGGCTGTTCTGTGGCTCCAGGCTCACCCGGACTGTTGTCACCGTCCCATTGGCCGGGGCTTTTGGGCAGAGAGACTGGGAAGTGTCACACCTGAAAGCCACAGTAGGTTTGAAAGGTAACCTGCCCTTGAAAAGGTTCACACACCAACGCCCTGCTTCCGCGGAGCTGGGACAATCACCACCAGACAGCCGCCCCAAGGGCGGAGGGTGCTGTTGGCTTAACTCACTTCATCCATTCGATCTGAAACTGACCTTCCTGCGAACTTTCTGCCCCGGACAGACCCAGGGTTGGATTGAAGTGTCCAGGAAAATGTCACTTCCAAGAACGTGGCCAAGTCTCAGCTCGCGAAGTCCAGAGCAACGTGGTTCTGAGTTACTGCGGTGGCTTCTCCCATATCCACACACATCCACGTAAGTACAGATCTGGCGCTGTGTCAGGGCTGTATGTGAAAGGGCCACATGGTTCACGTCTGACTCACAAGGGTTATGTGTGAAAAAGGAGTAGGGAGGGGAAAGCAGTCTGAGAATATTCAGCATTTTTCCACCAAGTGACCGGCAAAATATTGTAAGAATATGATACAGAAATAATGGGGAAAAAATCTTCTGAAATAGCTCTCGTGAAAGCCAGTGTCCTGAGGGAGATGTTTTCTCCCCCACAAAAAAGAGACCTGTATTTCCACCCCATTTATCCTATAATCCACACAAGTCACCAAAAACTGTGCTATTCATAAGCCAACAGTTTTGTAGAGAACACGACTCATTCACAAAACAAAGAAAAATCTTGAAATCCGTTTTTGCGAGACGCTGGGTCTGGAGCAGCGAAGGTGGTGTTCAGAACTCTCTGGAGCTGCGGCCACACCGCCGGTGAGCCAGTGCTAGAAGGAAAGAGGGTCCTTCACCAGCTCCCAGCAGCCCAGCTCTCCTCCAGGGACTGCTAAAGAAGCCAAGAGATCTTCCCGCTTCTGAACTTCCCCTTTTTGCGCAAGGTCTGCCCACGGGCTCCACGAAGGATCCAGATTATAGGAAGGAAACAGCAAAACCACTCAGAAAGGACAAGGGTGGGATGGATTAACACAGGACCCCAGGGAGCCCCTAGCGAAGTGAGGCAGGCAGGCGAGTGGCTGGGGACAGCGGGCCATGGTCAGGAAGGCCGGCTCTGAGAGGTCAAATGACCCGGTGGGATGACCGTTTTTGTTTTTCTTTCCTTTTTCCTATTTCTGCCAAGCCTTCTGTGGTCTCAAGTAGTTTGGTATTTGAAAAAAATAAAAAAGGGCCTTATGGGGAGATGCTACCAGAACTTTTATGGTCAGGGACATGGGGCGCTCCACATTAATCCCTCCCCATGCCCCCCCCCCCATCCCCCAGGGACTTAAAAAGGCTGCCTCGAGGTGCCTGGGTGGCTCAGTCCATTAAACATCTGACTTCAGCTCAGGTCTTGATCTTGCCGTTCGAGAGTGAGTTCGAGCCCCCGCATCAGGCTCTGTGCTGACACCTCAGAGCCTGGAGGCTGCTTTTGGATTCCGTGCCTCCCTCTCCCTCTGTCCCTCCCCTGGGGAGCCTGCTTCAGATTCCGCGTCTCCCTCTCTCTCCGCCCCCTCCCCCAATCTCCCTCCGTCTCTCAAAAGTAAATAAACATTAAAAACAAAAATTTTTTTTTAAGGCTGCCTCACTGTCCCCTTACTTTTCATCATTACCTGGGCTGGCCGGGTTGACCTGTGGCTAGTGACCCCTGATTCCAGCCAGCGGAGCGCCAGGAGGTGCCCACAGGTGCCGCTAACGGGCACCTGAGGTCCGGGACCTCCCAGGGCGGGGACATGCCCTTCCCCGGGGACCGAGCCCCCTCCTCCTGGAGCTGGTTGGGTCCGGCTGTGCCTTTGCTCACCTGATACCTACTTTCCAGGCAAAGCGTCAGACTCAGGGAGCCGGGAAATCCCGCCAGTTGGCGCCTGCTGGATTCGCTTTCTGAATTTCAAATCCCAGGGCTGAGAGACGCCCGGGCCCCAGCCCCGCCCTGGGACCTGGGACTCTGCCCGTGGCCCCCGGGGAGGGGTCCCAGGAAAGGCGAGGGGGCAGGTCTCCTCCGCCAAGGTCCCCTCTTCCTCCTGCGGAGGGAGTAGCACTCACCGACAGTCCCTGGGCGCATCTTCCAGGTGCAGCTCCCTGGGGACCTGAGGGGAGCCTCGCTGGGACCGGGCTGCGGGGAGGGGACCCGGACGCGCCCCCCGAGGCTGCCGGGCGGCGGGGGAAGGAGAGCAAAGGGCGGGCAGAGGGGCCGAGACGGAAGGAAGTGCGGGCCGGGTGCGGGCCGGCGGCTGCTGGCCGGCAGGTGCCTGCAGATCCGGCAGGTGCGGGCCGGGCAGGTGCGCGGGGCGGCGCCCACGAGCTCCCGCGGGCGGCCCAGGCGGGATGCTGCCTCCGCCTGCCTACAGGGGGCCGGGAGGAATGGGCAGGGTTTGTTCCTGGGGCGGGACACGGTGTCCCTCCCTCACCGGTTCGCGGCCTCAGCCCCCGATGTAATGTCCCCCAAGAGGAGACGGCTACAAAGATAAGCATGTCCTGGGCCTTTTCAACGTCAAAGCCGGGTGGTGGGCCAAAGTCATTAGGCTCCTTGCTTCATCCAGAAGGGTCCCGCCGCCCACTGCGGTTCGCACAGCCCAGCAGTCCCCCACCTCCCGCCTTCTTTAAACCTCAGGGTCTGATCTGGAGAAAGGCATCAGGGACAGTGTCCCTGGTGCCACGGTCAGGGTCGCAGGTTTGCAAGTGCTTTTGTTCGCAAGGAGGCGGGGGCTGCCAGGGCGATGGTCTGGCAGGTGTTTGAAGAAAGCTTCCCAGAAGACGCCCGGGCCCCTAATACGAAGAACTGCTCTCTCTGTAGACTCACACTCCAGACACCCATCGGGGTTTCATGGTTCAGTGGCCTCAGACGGCCAAGGGCAAGTGAAGGCTCCAAGGGCTGTTGGTCACCTTTGCAGAACCATAGTGTTGCAGGCAGGCAGGTCTTTGCAAAAGACCCCCTCCCACCCCCAGAGTCCGTGGGGCCCACAGTTCCGCTGGTCCCTGAGTCTCTTCTCCAGAAAAGCCCAGAGGCCTCGACGGTGCAACACAGAGTCCCCTCACCTCGTCCCAGGATCTGCACCGCCCTGGGGGTTGTCAAGAGGGGCTTGGCCATGACCCTTCTCTATCATTGTCTTTGCCTCCTAAGGAGCTCCCGCATGGCCCCATCCAGGGACCCTGAGGACACATGTCCTGTGGATGGTTTGGCTTGACTCCTCCTGGCCACCCCTCCCCGCGACGGTCCACTGCATTGGGGGGTCAGAGGACGGGGTCTCCCCTGCTCCAGGGCTCGAGCACTGCACCGCAGCTTGAGCGTGGCACATTTCACTTTGGATGCCACGTCTGGGATGCCCCCCACCTGTTGCTAATAGTTACGCTGAGCAAGTGCATCAGTTCATTAAAGTGGATGCTGGGGGGCGCCTGGGAGGCTCAGCGAGTTGAGCATCCGGCTCTTGATATCCGCTCAGGTTGTGATCTCACCGTCGTGGTGTCGAGCCCTGCGTCCGGCTCCGTGCTGAGCATGGGGACTGCTTGGGACTCTCTCCACCTCCCCCTCCTCCTCCCCTGTTCACGTGTGTACATGCACGTGCACTCCCCCCCTCCCCGATAAATACCCTTAAAAAACTTTTTTAAAATAAAGTGGATTTTGGTTTCATCCAAAGCCTCAACTTTGTCTTCAGCTCCCTTGATCTCAGGATTGAGCATTTATGTCCCGTTGTTTCCCTTTTTTAAAATTGTGGCCAAAAATGCATAACATAAAAATCTATCTTTTATGAAATTTGAGATTTTACACTTTAAGTGTACAGTTCGGTAGTGTTAAGTGTATTCACACCGCTGGGCAAAGGATCTCAAGACATTTTTGTCTTGCAAAACGGCCCGTTAATATCAGCTCCCCTCCTGGGGCACCTGGGCGGCTTAGTCGGTTAAACGTCCGACGTTCGCTTAGGTCATGATCTCGCGGTTCGTGGGTTCGAGCCCCACGTCGGGCTCTGTGCTGACTGCCAGCTCAGAGCCTGGAGCCTGTTTCAGAGTCTGTGTCTCCCTCTCTCTCTGACCCTCCCCTGCTCACACTGTCTCTCTCTCTCTCTCTCTCCTAGAAATAAATAAAAATATTAAAAAAAAAATCAGCTCCCCTGCCCCCACCCCAGGCTCTTGGCAACTGCCATTCTACTTTCTTGTTCTATGAATTCAACTCCTTTCGATACTTCACATGAGTGGGACGTACACTATTTGTCTTTTTATGACTAGCTTATTTCATTTAGTATAAAGCCCTCAAGGTGCATCCATGTTGTAGCACGTGACAGGATTTCATTCTTTCTTAAGGCTGAACAATACTCCATCGTACGTGCATGCCCCATTTTCTTTATCCATTTATTTGTTGATGAACACTTGGGTTAGTTCCACTTCTTGATTAGTGTGAATAATGCTGTTATGAACATAGCAGACGGATGTACATCTCTCTGAGACCCTGTTTTCAATTATTTTTGGGTATATATCCTGAAATGAGATTGCTAGATCATATGACAATTCTATTTTTCAGTTTTTAGGAAAACACCAGTTTCCCTCAGTGGCCGCACCATTTTATATTCCTAATAAGTGTGCAAATATTCCAATCTCTCCACATCCTCACCAACACGTGTTTGTTTTGTTTTTTAATTTTTTTTAATGTTTTATTTATTTTTGAGAGAGAGAGACAGCATGAGCAGGGGAGGGTCAGAGAGAAAGGGAGACACAGAATCTGAAGACAGGCTCCAGGCTCTGAGCTGTCAGCACAGAGCCCGACGCGGGGCTCGAACCCACGAACCGTGAGATCATGACCTGAGCCGAAGTCAGACGCTTAACCGACTAAGCCACCCAGGTGCCCCTGCTTTGCTTTTTAAAGGTTTAAATTGTAGCCATCCTAATGGGTATGGGCTGGAATCTCACTGTGGGTTTGATTTGCACAAGTCTCTAATGATGAGTGATTTTGAGTATCTTTTCATATGCTTTTTGGCCATCTGTGTATCACCCTTGGAGAAATGTCTGTTCAAGTTCTTTGCACATTCTGTAGTCTGGTTTTGTTGTCGTTGTTGCTGAGCTGTAGGGGTTCTTGAAATATTCTGGATTTTAATTCCTTATCAGATGTATTGTTTGCAAATATATTCCCTGATTCCTCAGGCTGCTGTTCCACTGTGTTGACTGTGTCCTACGATGCATGGTTGACAAGTTTCATACAGTCTCATCTATTTTTGTTCCTCTTGCCTGTGCCTTCCATGTAATGTCCAGGAAATCATTACCAAATCCATTGTTACGAAGTTTTTCTCCTATGTTTCCTTCTAGAGGTTTTACAGTTTTAGGACCTACATTAAGGTACTTGATCCGTTTTGAGTTAGTTTTGTATACGGTGTTAGGGAAGGGCCTGACTACATTATTTTGATGTGGATGTCCACTTTCCCCAACACCATTTGTTGAAGAGACTGTCCTTTCCCCATTGAATGGTCTTGGCATCCATGTCCAAGATCATTTGACCATATACATAAGGGTCTCCTTTGAGGCTCTCTAGTATATTCCATTGATATATACAGAACCTTTCTTTATGCCAGTACCGCTTTTTTGATTACTATAGCTTTATAATAAGTTTTGAAATCACAAAGTGTGAGCCTTCCAACTTGTTCTTTTTCAAGATTGTTTTGGTTACTCAAAGTCCCCTTGGATTCCACAGGAATTTTTGGTTAGATTTTTCTATTTCTCTCAAAAAAACATCATTGAGATTTTGGTAGGGCTTTCATTGATTTTGTAGGTTGTTTCGGGTGGTATTGATAGTTTACTGGTATTAAACCTTCCAACCTGTGAACACCAGATGCCTTTTCATGTATTGGTGACTTCCTTCCTTCCTGTCTTTCAGCTATGTTTTATAGTTTGCAGTGCGTAGGTTTTTCGGCTTCCTTGGTTAAGTTAGGGTTTGTTTTTTGGGGCGCCTGGGTGGCTTTGTCGGTTAAGCGTCCGACTTTCGCTTTGGTCATGATCTCGCGGTTCGTGGGTTCGAGCNGCCTATTCTATATCCTTTATTACCCTATGTAAAGAAAATATTTAACTGAACCACATTCACCCCCCCGCCCACAAAATAACCCCCAACTCTATAAAAGATATTTGACTTTTATTTTTTAAAGTGCAGAAATTGAGGGGCGCCTGGGTGGCTTAGTCGGTTAAGCGTCCGACTTTCGCTTAAGTCATGGTCTTGCGGTTCGTGGGTTTGAGCCCCGCGTCGAGTTCTGTGCTGACAGGCAGCTCAGAGCCTGGAGCCTGTTTCAGTCTGTGACTCCCTCTCTCTCTGACCCTCCCCTGCTCACGCTGTCTCTATCTCTCTCTCCTAGAAATAAATAAAACATTAAAAAAAATTAAAAAAAAAAAGTTAGGGTTTGTTTTCATTTTGATCCACTCACCTGCATTAGACCCTCTTCCCATTCTCAGCAGGTCTGTAACAAACGTGCCTACTCAAATTCTCCCTAGCAGCTCCCATTCTTTAAGAAAAAAGTGATGTAATTTCCATTTCTGCTGATCTACACTAAGGAATATTTTTTTGTCTTTTTTAAAAAGGAAACGCTATGTATACTAACTGAAAAACATAAAGAAATCTATGAGGCTAATAAAAGGCAGGATGACTATTTAAATAAATTACTGTCTAAACACTTGGAACTCTACTCAGGAACTTAAAATGACTGGTATTAAGATTCCATATTACTTGCAATATACATGGAAAATGTACATGAAATGCGCTTAAGTGAAAAAGCAGTAGTAAAGGTAGACGCTTGGGCGTGTAAGAAGACTAGGAGGGAACACATAACAGGAAGAAACAGTGGCATTTGCCTGTGCGTGCTATAAAGCCACATTACCTACATAAAATTTTTAAATAAATATGAACTACAAGATATGGAAGCAACCTAAGTGTCCGTCAAGAGAGGGATGGATAAAGAAGACGTGGTGTCAATATATAATGGAATATTACTCCGCTGTGAAAAAGAGTGAAACCTTACCATTTGTGACCGCAAGGACAGACTTGGAGAGCATAATGCTAAGTGAAATACATCAGACAAAGACAACATAATTTCACTTCTATGTGGAATCTAAAAGCACAGCCAACCAACCAAACAAATGAAAGCCAGAAACAGACTCAAGAGCACAGAGAATTAGTGGGTGCCGGAGGAGAGGGAGCTGGGGGGCATGGGTGAAACAAGTGATGGGACGACGGGGCACAAACTTCTGCTTGTAAAACAAATAAGTCCCAGGGATGAAAGGTACAGTATAATATCGTAACGCCTTTGGATGGTGACAGATGGTAACTAGCTTGCAGGGAGCACTGTGTAGCAGTAATGCATAGCGCGCTGAATCGCCGTGTTATACACCTGAAATGAACACAACACAGTTCTCCCTCAATTTCTTCATGCGTCCGTGGGCCACTTGGGCCACAGGCTCATCTTCACAGCCCTTCCCCCTCAACAGACCCCCTCCTCCCCTAAATCCAGGGTTCACTTCCCAGAGTCCCCAGAGACAGCTACTGTCCCTCGCATTTCCAATGGCCCTCAGGGCCAGTCTCTACATATGCAAGTCAGCTTATATCTCCCTCAGCCTTTCTACACAAAAGATACATTGTACCTGGTGTTTCATAACTTACCTTTTATGTCAGAACATCTTAGAAAGCTTTGTACGTAAACACACCTAGGCTTTGCTTGCTCTTCCTGAGTGCTGTATTCCATTCCGTGGTTGGGGGAAGCTCGTCTTTTTTATTTTTTTCCCCAAAAGCTTTATTTAAATTCTAGTTAGTTAACATGTAGTGTAATATTGGCGTCAGGAGTGGAATTCAGTGATTCATCACTTGCACACAACACCCAGTGCTCATCACAAGTACTTCCTTAATGCCCATCCCCCATCTAGCCCATCCCCCCTCAACTCCCCTCCATCAACCCTCAGTTTGTTCTCTATTGTTAAGAGTCTCTTGTGGATTGTTTTCTCTCTCTCTTTTTTATCCCTCCTGGGTTAAGCATATCTTTAAGCCACACCTTTTAATTGTGGATGAACATATTCTTTAAATAGTGCAGAAGGGCAGTTTTGGTTATTTTTAGTCTTTTGCCCTATTAACAACGCTGCCACGAATACCTTCGTGCATCCACGTTGGCATAAACATTGAGACAGATTTAACATAAAGTGAATTACTGAATCAGGGGGTATGTGAATTCTGGACGTAACAGGTATTTCCAGAGAAGTAACAGCAGTTTCCATGGCCACCAGGAGCCGTGAGAATACCAATACGTCCTTATCCTTCCTAATGCACCCTATCCTCCAACTCCTCTATGTTAATCTGGGGCTGGGGAAGAAAAGTCTTAGTATTATTCTAATTGCTTTTTTCATTAAAGCGATTGCTTTGGGGCGCCTGGGTGGCTCGGTCGATTAAGCATCAGACTTCAGCTCAAGTCATGATCTCATGGTTCATGAGTTCAAGTCCCGTGTAGGGCTCTGTGCTGACAGCTCAGAGCCTGGAGCCACTTCGGATTCTGTGTCTCCCTCTTTCTCTGCCCCACCCCCACTTGCACTCTGTCTCTCAAAAATGAATAAACATTAAAAACAATTTTTTTGAAAAGTGATTGCTTTGGCATACTCTCATAGATTTAAAAGCCATTTGTGATCTGTGTGTATTTCTTTTTCAGGAACTCTCTATGCATATCAATTGCCCAGCCTTCTATGAAGTTGTTAGTCTTTTTCTCTTTGAGTTGGGGGGTAGCTGTGAGAAATACCTGGCTGACTAGATAATACATTTATATAGTAAATATAATTTTTAAAAAGTGTCTTAAAAGGTATATGCGGTGATAAATCTCCTCCTTCCTATGTATCCTCTTAATCTAATAGAAACCCGGAGTTAATAATTTCTTGGGTGTCCTTTCAGAATTTCTTCTTACATACCCGACCCAACCCACCACACACACACACACACACACACACACACACTTTAACGAACTGTCGCGCACTCTCCCTGCCCCACCTCTTGCTTGTCAGGGTATCTTGGAATGTCCGTCACTTGTGCATACAGAACTCTCCCTCGTCCTTTCAACAGTGACAAACCGTCTGACAGCGTGGACGGGCCATAATCTATCTGGCAAGCTCCTCAGCACAGACGTTCTTTCCCACTTCTCATGAGGACTACCACTGTAACACGATCTTCCGCAGAGGACGCTTCACTCATGTGAAATGAAGAAAACAGCAACAAGAAGAATAACAAAACTGTCTTGGATGTCGGGGCTCCTGGCTGGTCAGTTGGTAGAGCAGAGAACTCCTAATCTCGGGGTCATGAGTTGGAGGCCCATGCTGGGCACAGAGCCTACTTTAAAAAACAAATAAATAAAACAAATCCTAGAAGCGGAACTGCCGGGCTTCTGTTACTTGTAACTTTGATAAAAGTTTGCCAAGGCGGACCTGGATGGCTGGAGCTCTCATTGAGAGCCATGCGGGTGCATGCTTATTTCATTCTAAAGACTTCGCCAGGTTAATTTTTACTATTCTCGATTTTCACTTTACTTGCTTACTTGGGAAAGCACTGCCATTTAAAAAAGCACTGCCATTTAATAATCCTTATTAAAATTTTTTTTTAAAAAAACGGGGGGCGCCTGGGTGGCTCAGTCAGTTGAACATCTGACTTCGGCTCAGGTCATGATCTTGCAGTTCATGAGTTCGAGCCCCGCGTCGGGCTCTGTGCTGACAGCTCAGAGCCTGGAGCCTGCTTCTGATTCTGTGGGTCCCTCTTTCTCTGCCCCTTCCTGGCACACACTCTGTCCGTCTCAAAAAGAAAGAAACATTAAAAAAGATTTTTTAAAAATGGGTCTCCCCTTAAAACACACTCAAAAGCAAAGCAACCAAAATAACAAGGAACTGAGGAGGGACGGGATGCTCTTGCATACATAAATACAGTATAAAGACCCCCCCGCCCCGTTTTATACTCACGGACACCTACTATACTCATTAATATGAATTCTAAATTGCCTATGCTAGCTTTTACAATTCTGTACTAATTAGTACCTTATCATAGGAAATTTAAAAACTTTCTGGTTTTTTAGTATGGACTTTCCCCCCTTGCACATTTGCAACAATTATGTGATTTTCGAGGGGCCTGGGTGGCTCTTGGTTTCAGCTCTGGTCATGATCTCATGGTTTCGTGGGTTCAAGCCCTGTGTCAGGCTCTGTACTGCAGCATGGAGCCTGCTTGGGTTTCTGTCCCTCTTTCTCTCTTCCCTTCCCCTACTCATGCTGTCTCTGTCTCAAAATAAATAAATAGACTGATTTTAAAATTTTTTAAAAAATAAGACAATTATCTTATTTTTGTTTTTACAGCTCTGGAGTTTTGTCTTGCTTAGAAAGGCCTTTCTCCCCTTCCCCACAGTTTCTTATTTTTTGATTCAAATATTTGATTCCTCCATATTAAATTCTGATGGAGAATTTATTTTCTTCCCAGCTGGCTAGCTGGTGGCTCGCTATTTGTTGAATGATCATTTCTTGGCATTGACTGAATCGCCCCTTCACCATATTAAGGCTCAAGTGTACTTGTTTTGGTGTCTGGACTTTATAGTCTGTTTCCTCCACCTCGTCTCCTTCTGCTCAGATATGAGTGACCCTTGCATGTTCGCTTTACCCACGAACTCTGGATTCAGCTGTCCCTGCTCATGCTGGCCGCCCTACTCCAGCCACAGAGCCCCCGGCATGGGATACACTCTGTTCCGGAGGCTGGACTGAGAGGTCTTTTTCAGCCCTCGCAACAGCCTAAAGGGAAGTTATCTTAACCCTCTTACAAATGGTAAAGTGAGGGGCGCCTGGGTGGCTCCATCGGTTAAGCATCCGACTTCGGCTCAGGTCATGATCTCGCGGTTCGAGAGTTCAAGCCCCACGCTGGGCTCTGTGCTGACAGCTCAGAGCCTGGAGCCTGCTTCGGATTCTGTGTCTCCCTCTCTCTCTCCCCCTCCCCCACTCACACTCTATGTGCGTCTCTCTCTCAAAAATAGACTTAATTTTTTTAAAAAAAAGCAAAAGGTAAAGTGAAGCATCAATTGTCATAAAAGCTATCAGTTAGGGAGTGAAGATTCCAAAGGATTCCAAGTGAGTGCAAATGTACTACTAAGTTCCCCTTGAGTGTATTTGCTTACTGAAGTCACAGCACAGGACAAGCCAGGGTCTCCTGAAGGCAGTATTCTCTAGTCATGGCCCCTAAGTTCTGTCCCTTTGGATCTGCAGAATGACTTGGCTTCTAACTTGAATTCTCCACCTCTGTCCCCCTCTCTCGGCCCCTCTCCTGCCTGGACACGTGCTCTCTCACTCAAAAATGAATAAACATTAAAAAATTTATCTATTTATCTATATAATCTGCTGTTAAGCCTGGTCTATAGATATATAGTCAAGACTTGAAAACTCATGAGTGACCCAGTTGATTCAAAACTAGCTATAATTCAGCATAAGCTGTTCATCTGAGGTCAGTGCCTACCCTAACGGAGCTGGGCTCCCATTTTTTTTACATGGATGGTCTACCGTCATACTCCTTAGTGCTAATCTGGGGGATTAACAGTGCCCTCGGATAGAATGTGGTTTCCTGGCATGCTTCCCCCAGAGGTGGGGGTGCATCTTTGGGGAGCAGAGGAAGAGGGTGAGCTCAGTCTGGAGTCGGGGGCACAAGCTGTTTGGGAAGGCTCGAGGAACCTCACAGTAAACGAGGAGTAACGCATTTTCAACAGGGGCGCTGCCAACGGTGATGGACAACGCGCAGAGGCGATAAGAGATACGGGCAAGATCAGTCTACGCCCGTGACTGGGGGCTGAGGGTAACGAGGACTCCTAGGTGACACTGACCATGCACACAAAGGGATCTCTCCAGAGAAGCCTTCCCTGGGCGCCCAAGAGAATAAGCCCAGAGCCCCAATCCCCTCACCCCGTTACCCTTCTCCAATGCACTTAGCATCCAGGTTCTGTTCCCTGTTTGGGGAGCCGTGTAACGTCTGCCTCCTTCAGCAGCACGTAGGCCTCACCAAGGCCTTGTCCTGGGCACTGCCGGGCCCCGGTGCCCAGCACAGAGCCTGGCACACAAGCGTGCCTCAACAGGTCTCTGGGAAACACATGAATGCGTGAACTAATGAGTGAACCAACGATTCCACTGAATGGGACACAGGTCAGGAGGGCAGCAGACCGAAAGCCGAAGGGAGCTGTGACTCTGACTTAGATACTGAGCCAGGGGGTAAAAGGCTGCCCAAGAAGCAGAGCCCATAAACAGAAGGAACCTGGAAAGAAGGAAGGTCAGAAAGGAGTCATCCAACTAAAGGTAATAAAGATCTACTTGAGTTTTCTTCTTACAATACCAGGGCCACAAATGAAGGATGTGGACAGCAGCCAATGATGACGACAGCCACACCTCAGTGTCTTAGAGCCAAATTATATACCAGGTGTCTTTTTTTTGGTAATTAACCATTTTAGAGCAGTTTTAGGGTCATACCAAAATTGAATGCAAAGCAGAGGTTTCCCACAGTTGCCCCGCCCCCCCTCACACGCACAGCCTCCCCCCCAATCCACCCCCATCAACATTCCCTTCGAGAGGGCACATCGGTTACAAAGTGATCAATCTACACTGACATGTCATAATCACTCAGAGTCCACAGTCTACACTAGGATTTACTCATGGTGCTGTAAATTCTGTAGGTTTGGACGAATGCATAGTGACAGGTTTCCAGCGTCACAGCCCCGAAAATGCTCTGTTCTCTGCCTATCACCCCCCCCCCCCACCCCGGTCCTTGGCAACCACTGATCGTTCTACTGTCTCCACAGTTTGAGCGAGAATGTCCTACAGTGTAACCATACAGCACGTGGCCTCTTCAGACAGGCTTTTCTCACGTAGCGATCTGTGTTTAACTTTCCTCCATGTCTTTTTATGACCTGATAGCTCATTTCTTTTAGCACTGATTAACTCCCGGTTTGTTTGGACACACTAGCTTATCTCTTCGGCGACGGAGGGACATCTTGGTTTCTTCCAAGCTTTGGCAATGATCAACAGCCCCTAAGAACATCTGTGTGTAGGTCTGGGCGTGCATGTACGCTTTCAGCTCCTTTAGGTAAATATTGAGGAGTGAAATTGCCAGGCTATACAGTAAGAATATGTTTTCTTTTTTTTAATGTTTTTTTTATTTCTAGGAGAGAGAGAGAGAGAGAGACAGTGTGAGCAGGGGAGGGTCAGAGAGAGAGGGCGTCACAGACTGAAACAGGCTCCAGGCTCCGAGCCGGCAGTCAGCACAGAGCCCGACGCGGGGCTCGAACCCACGAACCGCGGGATCATGACCTAAGCAAAAGTCGGACGCCCAACCGACTAAGCCACCCAGGCGCCCCAAGAATATGTTAAGTTTCATAAGAACCCCCCCCAAATTGTCCAAAGTGGCTGTCCCATTTTGCATTCCCAGCACTAACAAGTGAGAATTCTTGCTCCATATCCTCACTAGCATTTGGTGTTAGCGCTCTAGATTTTTTCTCTTTTTATAGGTGTGTGGTGGTGTCAGTGTTTTAATTTGCATTTCCCTCAGGACATATGATGTGGGTTATCTTTTCTTTCACTTCTCTGACATTTGTATATCTTTGGTGAGGTGTCTGTTAAATCCTACGGTCCATTTTTAAATTTAGTTGCCTTGTTCTCTTATTGTTGAGTTTTTAGAGCTCTTTGTATATGTTGGGTAACAGTTCCTTGTCAGATGTGTGTTTTGCAAATACTTTCTCCTGGACTGTGGCTTGACTTTTCATTCCCTTGATACTATCTTTTGGAGAGCAGACATTTTTAACTTTAATAAAGTCCAGCTCATCGATGATGATTTCTTTCAGAATCATGTCTTTTTTTGTTGTATCTAAAAAGTCATCACCAAACCCAAGGTCATGTAAGTGTTCTCCTGTTTTATCTTCTGGGAGTTTTACAGTTTTGCAGTTTACATTTGTGTCTGGGATCGGTTTTTTTTTTTAATGTTTATTATTTATTTTGAGAGGGAGTGAGATTGCATGAGTGGGGGGAGGGGCAGAGAGAGAGAGAGAATCCCAATCAGGCTCCGAGCTGTCAGCACAGAGCCCGATGCAGGGCTCAATCCCACAAACTGTGAGATCGTGACCTGAGTGGAAATCAAGAGTTGCAATCTTGACTGAGCCACCCAGGAGCCCCTGGGATCAATTTTGAGTTAATTTTTGTAAAAGGTATAAGGTCTGTTTCTAGATTCGTTTTTTGTTTTTGTTTTTTGCATGTGGATATCCCATTGTCCTAAGACCATCTGTCGAAAAGACTATCTTTGTTCTCTTGTATTATTTGTGCTTCTTTGTCAAAGATCAGCTAACTATATGTGGGTCTCTTACTAAGCTCTCTAGTCTGTTCCATTGATATGCTTGTCTATTCTGTCACCAACACCACAATGTCTTAATCACTGTAGCTTTATAGTAACTCTTGAAGTTGGGTAATGTCAGCCCTGCAACTTTGTTCTCCTTCAATATTGTGTTGGCTATTCTGGGTCTTTTACTTCTCCATATAAATTTTAGAATCAGCTTGTCAATATCCACAAAATAACTCACTGCGATTTTGATTGGGATTGCAGTGAATCTACAGATCAAGTTGGGAAGAATTGACATCTTCACAGTATTGAGTCTTCCTATCCATGAACATGGAATATCTTTCCTGTGTACTTTTTGATTTTGTTCATTAGCGTTTTGTAATTTTCCTCATATAGATCTTGTACATATTTTTTTTAGATCTATACCTAAGTATTTCATTTTGGGGAGTGATAATTAAATGCTATTATAGCATTTTTAGAACTGCTGAGATTAAATGAACTGGTATATGGCATCTGGCACAGATAGCCGGAAGCTAGCAAGCACTGAGACGTGTTACTATCTATGCACATTGCACTTTGTCCTCTAAGGCACTGAGGCCGCCAGACACTCTGCTGAGTTGGGAGTGAGGCTGTCCAGAGTCCTGGCCAGTTGACCAACCACAAGGAAAGTAAAGACTCTCCATGTCCAGGGAGGCCTCCTGGGAAAGCCATAGGACAGTGGAAGAGCTGACCCTTCCGAACTCTTCCAACCTTAGAGGAGGAAATGTTCATTTTTTTAAAAAACTTTTTAACATTTATTTATTACTGAGAGACAGAGAGAGACAGCATGAGCAGGGGAGGGTCAGAGAGAGGGGGAGACACAGAATCTGAAACAGGCTCCAGGCTCTGAGCTGTCAGCACAGAGCCCGACACGGGGCTCGAACCCACAAACGGTGAGATCATGACCTGCGCTGAAGTCAGATGTTTAACCAACTGAGCCACCCAGGCGCCCCGGAAATGTTCACCTTTTGAGGAGCCAAAGACCCATACAGAGGAGCTCTGGGGAAGGTACAAGTCTTAGTTCAATTCAATTCAACTAGCCAAATGTTTATGAAGCACCTACTAGATGCCAGGCACTGTGTAAGCTCTAGAGGTACATCAGGAAACAAAACAAAGACCCGGGACTTGAGCAGCCCTAGAGCAAGATCCGGGACTTGGGCAGCTTTCGTAACCTTCTAGTGCAAAGTTACGAAACATGAAGCAGGAGCACAGGTCCCTGGGGAGGAGGTTTTCCAGTCGAAAACCCTCAGCATCCAAGAGGAACGGAGTATGGGCAGTGACCCCAAAGGCCCTTGTGTAAGGAGTCACCTGGAGAGGCTGTGGTGGGGATGATGGGGGTGAGGCCAAGCAGGACATTAGGTGGCCCTGAAGCAAGACAGGGGAGGGAAAGGAAGAAGCCTGAGGTTGGGTAAGGCACCTTTTGGGTGAAAACTTGGCACCCTTTTCTCAACCACTTTGCCAGGAGCTCCCCCGTCCACAACAGGTTGGGAGGAGAAATCCAGAGGCCCGTGAACTCTGGCTTGGCAAACGGCCCTGACTTCGTCTGGAAATCTCTGAATCCAAATGCAGCCAGAAGCAGCTGGGAGAGGTGAACCGAGAGTGGAGACTGAGAAGCCGTCTGTACTGTCTCCAGCTGTCACTGTGGGCTGCTCCCTGTTAGTTCCGGGAGCAACCCCGGTGGCCCAGATGGTAACGCACATGCCAAGGGCCCACGCTGACTCCTGCCCTTTGTTCAAGAGCAGCCGTAGCTCTTAGGGAGCCCTGGGAGGCGGGGATCCAGAGCAGTCTCAGCTTCTGAAAGGCTCTCGTTTTTTCTGCTTGTCAAGCTGTGACTTGCAAACTGTTTTCTCTGAAAGTCTCCTAAAGGTGCCAGATGTTTTTGTGCAGATAATCCATGGTGGCCTGGGGATTTTCATTTGGAAAGGTGTTGCCCACAGAAACCAGGAGCTGAGTCACCCCCTGAGCTGCAGAAATCCACCTTGAAAGGGACACTTGAGGCGTGGAGAAGAGTCCATACTATTGGACGATCTCAATCTCCTAATTGTGACTGGGGAGTTTTCTATCCCATCGTTTCCAGTGTTTCTAATATGTCCTGTGCATCGTCGTGTTGGTCATGGTGAGCAAGGCGGGGCAGGGAGGGACTGAAGCAGAATTCATGTGTCTCCCGGAAGAGGCCCTTGTGCAGGGACTTAATCATTTGTGGAGAGAAAAGGCACCTGATTTCCATGAACTTGAGTGACACGTAAGTGAGAGAACAGCTCCAAGTGCTGGCTGGGACGATTGTTGCCCATTTGTCAGAAGGGCGGGTCCGTGTGGAGACTGGAAAAGAGGCTTTGGCCGAAAGTGTACTATCAGTCAGTATTATGTTATATATTATAATAATCAATATAATTACCAATCATAATATATAATTATATTATTATAATATTATGTAACTATTATAATTATATTATATATTATATTGATTATTGTTATTGACTTATTCTTATATCAATTATATTGTTAATTGATAACTTGTGCAGTGGGGCAGCCGAAGTGCACAAATGGTACATTAGTAGCCCACAGCCACTGAGCTAGAGGTGGGGTCTCTTACCTCCCAGGCCCTGCAGCCCTGAAGGGCCCCACATTGCTGGAGGGCCATGCCTCCTTTCATGAAGATGTATACAGAGAGGTCCCTGTGTCCTTGAGGGATAAGGCACACACGCACCAGGACCCCCCCAGACTCTGCGTGGCCACCGTGTGTCTCCTCCACCTTGACTTTACCCCCCCCCAGGATCTTTTTACTTACGCCTCACCTGAATGCAAGGTTTGTGATAAACAAAACCAAAAAACAAACACCCAAACTCATTTCCTTTGCTGCTAGTGTTCACTTTTTACAAAACAACTTTTACTGAAAGTTTTAGGATGAAGAGCGTGGGAATTGGCTCAGACTGACCCTGATCTCCCAGTTCTGCCCCTCAGCAGCTGGGTGGTCCGGGGTATGAGCTCATTTGGAAGTGGGGAGCGGGGTCCACAACACCTGCCTCAGAGGTGAGAGAATAGAGAAGGTACCAGAACGATGCTGGATGTAAGAAAGGAACCCTATAAATGGTCGCTATGATTATTATTTTTATGAGTTTTGAGGGGTTATTTTATCTCTCACTGTCATAAGCGATCAAGAGAAAACCTAGCTGAATTTTAGCTTTGATAATAGAAAAAAGTGAGGGACCCCCGGGATGGGGGGGCTCATTCACTTAAGCATCTGGCTCTTGATTCTGGCTCAGGTCATGATCTCATGCTCCCTGAGATAGAAGCCCCCCCCCCCCCCCAACCCCCTGGACTCTGAGCTGAGGTGCAGAACCTGCTTGGGTCTCTCTCTCTCCCTCTTTCTCTGCCCCTCCCCCTGCTCTCTCTCTCAAAACAAACAAACTTAAAAATAAAAAATAAAAAACAGAAGTTAGTAAGAGACTACCACCAAAAAAACACTGTGAGACACCTCTCCTAGAATATTCCAACGGGAAAAGATGTTTCCTGAAGGTTAAGTCCTTTGGCAAAGAAAACAAACCGTTTCAACAGCACATGTAATAGTCCCAAAATGCTAAATGCAAGAAACCAAAATATTGCTGAAACTCGGAGACTAGGCAGTTAGACCCGCCGCTGTATGTTGGCCTGCCCGCCTCCTCCACCGCACCCCGACCCATCACCCGTCACTGCGGGCCCCCCCACGCAGAACCCGCGGCCGCATCGTCCCCCCACCCCCCGAGTCCCGCACCGCTCGGTCCCGGTGACGTCACCCCAACCTCCAGCCCCGCTGGATGACCCGGACGGCACCCGATGGGTCCCCCCCTCCGCCGCCACCCCTCCTTTCCAGATGCCCCCCACGTGTCTAGTACGCACTGAACACGGGCGTCAGCTGCTCCGCTTTCCGGCAGAAGCACAGGCCCCAACCGACCGGGCGCGACCCCAGCTGCCCACGCGGGCTCAGCCCCGAGGCCCTGGGTCAGGGCTGGGGGGCCGCCGCGGCCGAAGACAAGGGGCCTTGGTTGTCCGACCCTCGAGCCGCATCCCCGACCTGAGGTGCCTCTCCCCTTCAACCCCGCGTCCCGCCCCCGCCCGGTCTCGCCCCGAGCCCTCTCACCCTGCCGCTGCCCCTGTCCGCGGGCCCGAGCCGGTGTGCGCCGTCTAGCCATCCCCTCCTGGCCGCCCCCGCCGCTGGGGGCGCCCTCTCCCCCGGCCCCCCGCCGCTGGGGGCGCCCTCTCCTCCCCGCCCCTGCCGCTGGGGGCGCCCTCTCCTCCCCGCCCCCGCCGCTGGGGGCGCCCTCTCCCCCCCGCCNACCCCGCGTCCCGCCCCCGCCCGGTCTCGCCCCGAGCCCTCTCACCCTGCCGCTGCCCCTGTCCGCGGGCCCGAGCCGGTGTGCGCCGTCTAGCCATCCCCTCCTGGCCGCCCCCGCCGCTGGGGGCGCCCTCTCCCCCGGCCCCCCGCGCCGCTGTGGGGTGCCCTCTCCCCCGGCCGCCACTGGGGGGTGGCCTCTCCTCCCCGCCCCTGCCGCTGGGGACGCCCTCTCCTCCCCGCCCCCGCCGCTGTGGGGTGCCCTCTCCCCCGGCCGCCGCAGGGGGCGCCCTCTCCTCCCTGCCCCCGCCGCTGGGGGCGCCCTCTCCTCCCCGATCCCCGCCGCAGGGGGCGCCCTCTCCCCCGGCCGCCGCTGGGGACGCCCTCTCCTCCCCGCCCCCCGCCGCTGGGGGGCGCCCTCCCACTCCCAGCCTGCGGCCTCCCCTCCGCACCCGCGGCGCCAACAGGGGGCCCCACTGCCTCTCCTGCCGCTCCCTGTGTCCCGTGGGCGCCATCACCGCCTTTCCTGTGTCCCGCCATGTCCCGTGGGCGCCACTAACTTTCCCGCCCTCCCTCACTGTGGCCCATGGGCGCCAGCACCGCCTCTCCTGCTGGGTGGACCCCAAAGAGCCACAAGCAGACCACAGAGGCCTTCTCTGAGGGGGCCCTGCCGTAGGACCCCCTCAAACTGCCTTAGGCCAAACGTCCCCGCAGGAGGGTCCCACAGCCGAGAAGCCTGCGCCCCAGAGGGGCGGGCCACGCGAAGGGCGCCCTGCGGGCCCTGCGCGAGCTCTCGGCCCGGGGGCCCGCCCCAGGGCGCCTGCCCCCGCCGGCACACCCCTGCCCGGCTTCTCCGGGCCAGCGCTTGGCCTCCTCCCTGCCGACCTCCGCCCCTTGTGATCACGACTCCCTTGAAGGACTTTAGAATTAAAATGTTTCTGGGAAAACCCTAAATTAGCTGTGTTAATCCTGCCCACGCAGTACTTCCATGTATCAAGTGGGATTTGGGACCTCATCCCGCAGACACTGCCGCTGGCCTGTGTCTCCCCCAGCCCCCCAGGCCCCGGTGCACGGGCCTGGCTGGGCCCCTCGGGGCGCGCCCAGCACTCACACGGGTGCTGAATGAATGCCTCTTAAAATGCAGAGCTGCCCCAAGTCCAGGCTCACCGAACTGCACTCCTTCCGAGCAGCTGTACGGTCAGCTCAGGCTACAAGGACCCACCACTGTCTGGGCGCGGAAACAGTTCAAGTTCATTTGCTTACAGCTCTGGAGGCTTACAAGTTCAAGATCAAGGTGCAAGAAGATTAATTAGGTTCTTGGGGAGGTCTCTTCCGGGGAGGCAGACAGCTGCCAATCCCCTGTGCGCTCCTGTGACAGAGAAAGAACATTCTGGTGTCTCCTCCTTTTCTTAGAAGGGCGCTAACCCCATCAAGACCCTCATGACCTCATCTAGGCCTGATTATCTCCCATTGCCCTGGGGGGGGGGGGGGCACTTCAACATAGCGTTTTGAGGACACACACGCCTCTCGTCCTAACAGCGTGATATTCAAACCCATACCGCGCAGCCTTCCAGAAGGAAGTTGTGGGGGTCCCCTCGCCATCAACGCTTTCGGTTGCAGATGTGGAAATCGGGAACCCAGTTAAGTGACTTGACTGTGAGATGTGCTGTGATCATGTGTTATGTAGAAATCCTATCCCTTTGAGGTCCCGGCCTTCAAGAGCCCCGCGTTGGGTTTAGCGGGGAGAAATAATACGGTAGTATTTGGGGCACAACATTTGTGGCAGAAAGCGATGCTTTGGGCGCCTGCCGGCAGAGTGTAATTTGAGTTCAGGCCACGGGGATCAGGAAGAGGGTTGATGTCACACCTTCAATTATTCCAGACATCACTGCTGACAGGTAAGGTGTGTCTGATCGAAGCAGGATTCGGCTGGAGGAAAGCGGTTTTCTGAGAGAAATAAACCACTAAGCTCTTTCTCACAGTTTGTTCTTGACCTTATTGTCCGGAACAAAAGTCAGAATGGCGGATTAAGAAAGCAAAGCAAAAAACTCCTGGGTCACGTTGCCTTTACCAGTCTTGCCAGGGAGCCTGGCTTACTTTGTGCTGATAATGGAAATCTTTCAGATGCGAGATGCGAGCAAATAGCTGCTGTTCCCTCCTGGGGTGAAACGGTGGTCAGCAGGGATTAGATACACACGCACACGTCTTGCTTAGAGGTGACAAGAACATTTTCCAAACCTGGTTGTTAAAAATAATTTTTAATGTTTATTTATTTTTGAGAGAGAGACACAGAGAGACAGAGAGTGAGCAGGGAAGGGGAAGAGAGCGGGGGAGACACAGACTCCGAAGCAGGCTCCAGGCTCTGAGCGGTCAGCACAGAGCCCGACGCGGGGCTCGAACTCACAAACCAAGAGATCATGACCCGAGCCGAAGTCGGATGCTCAACTGACTGAGCCCCCCAGGCGCCCCTAAATTCCACGTTCTGATCCCAGCTCTGCCTGTTTTCTAGGTGGCCACGTGGCTCTTCCCGCCCTTCCTTTCTGGCCTGTGCAACCACACAATTCTTGTCATTAACCATTCACCCCCTATTTTCATAAAAGCGAAATGAAAACTCCCGCGTGGCGGCTGCGATGCCGGAAGGCAGTCAGGGCCAGTGAACGGGGGAGGGGCAGCAGAGGAGCCATCAGCTCTCCCAGGGAGGAGGCTGAGACCCCCACACGCGCCCCGAGAGGCCCTCGGGTTTCCAGGTCCTGACGGAGCAGAGCACAAAACTCGGTTGTATTCGGGCCGCCCCACACCGTGGCAGCTGATGTCAGTATAAATGTGTGCGGTGCCGCTCACCACAGGGCCTGTAAAGGGTCCCAGATACCATGTGCCCAGCCCATGGCTTCCCTCGCAATGGCCGGGGCAGGTGGGGGCCTGCCTCTCAGCTGGGGGGGGGAGGGGCCTGGTGGAACCACAAGCGCATCTGAGAAGGGAAGAACCAAGGTCTCATCCCCCCGAGACTCCGAGGTCATTGTCTGGGAGAGGCCCCAGGGCCTGACATTCTTAGAAGAACGCTAGGTAGCTCTAGGCTGTCAACAAAATTAGATCCTACCGAGTTGGCATGTAGGGTTTTTCACCTGGGACACTGTTGATGTTTGGGGCCAGGTAATTCGCCGCCGTGGGGCTGTCCCGGACAGAGTGGGAGCAGCGCCCCTAATCTCTGTCTACTGGTCGGCCAGTAGCAACGCTTCCTGATTGTACCATCATCAATGTCTCCCCAGTAGGCAAAACGGCCCCCAGTTGAGCCACTGAATTTGAGAATAAGGATGGGGGGGCGCCTGGGGGGCTCAGTCAGTTAAGCATCCGACTTTGGCTTCAGGTCATGATCTCTTGGTTTGTGGGTTCGAGCCCTGCGTGGGGCTCTGTGCTGACAGCTCAGAGCCTGGAGCCTGCTTTGGACTCTGTGTTTCCCTCTCTCTCTGCCCCTCCCCTGCTCGTGCTCTGTGTCTCTCTCAAGGATAAACAATTAAGAGAGAGAGAGAGAGAGAGAATGAAGGCTGGGAGGAGAGAGGCTACTGTGGCATTTGATTCTCAGCGGAACTGCAGATCCCACCCCCACCCCGCCTGAAGTGGGGGGTCTTCATGATGTCAAGATCCTGGCGATTCACGTGCACATGAGTGTCTGAGAGCACGGCCAGGGCACCAATGCTGTGATCGCCTGGAAGCGGTTGGTTTTTTGCAATAGCAGGTCACTGTCTGCATCCAGACAGTATGAGATCAGAGCCATGGAGGGTCAGCACACAGGGGATGGGGGTGGGGGAGGCGCCAGGAGGGCAAGGACCTCACAGTGGTTGGCGTCCCTGCATCAGAGCTCTGCTGGGTGTCAGGAAAGGCAGGGGAGAGGGTGTCCCCAGGGTGTCCCCAAGACGAGCCTTGCTCGATGGTGCTTGATGGGAGCGCGTGGGTGGGGATGGCCCAGTGACAGGTACCGTAATGACCTTCATATCCAGGGAACTGGGTGAGCCAGGCAGCCGCTGTCACAGACAGCCTGCTCTTCCTACGTCTCCCTCCTGGACGCCACGCAGATGACCGTCATGTGAGGCCAGGCCTTCCTGCTGAGTGAAGGGCCTGCCTCGCCCCCCTCGCCCTCCCTCCCCCCCACTCCCCCGTGCGGTCAGGGTGAGGGAAGCATGAGGGACCGGCCTGACCTGGCCAGGGCCATCGGGGCACAGCGTGTCAGGCACAGCCACTGCCAGCCTGCCCTCTGGCCTCCCCCAGACAGCTGCGCAGGTGAGAGCTGGCCAGAGCACGGGTGTCAAGGTCAGCTTGAAGGGGCAGGGAAGCCACAAAAGGGCAGCCTGTGGGGGTATCCGGAAACAGGACGGCAGCCCTGACTTCTCCCCGCCCCCCCCCCCACCCCGCTCCGCGCACCCCCCCAGCACTGCCGGGAGTTATCTCAGGCACTTCACCGTGAACTTGCTCATTCCCTAACCCTTCTGCCCTAGACTGCAAGCTCCGTGAGGAGAGGGTCTTTGACTCACTCACAGCTGCCTCCCCAGGGCCTTGGACGGGACCTGGGCCACAGCCCCCGCTCCCTAAATATTTGTCCAGTGGCTGAATATACGAGATGGACAATAAGGTAGATAAGCATCCGGTTGATTTTCATAACCTCGGGAGCTGCCTCTTCCTTCTTCCTCTGATGACTTGGTTCTCTTTATATTTACCTGCTTTTTATTTTTTATTATTTTTAAATATTTATTTTGAGAGAGAGCGAGGAGTGGGGAGAGGGAGCGGAAGATGGAGACACAGAATCGGAAGCAGGCCCCACGCTCCGAGCTGTCAGCACAGAGCCAGCACGGGGCTTGAACTCGTGAACCGGGAGATCATGACCTGAGCTGAAATCAAGAGTCTGACGCTCGCCGGACTGAGCCACCCAGGTGCCCCATTTACCTGCTTTTTAAAAAGTTACTCGAGGGGGAGGGCGCCTGGGGGGCTCAGTCGGTTAGGCGTCTGGTGTTGGCTCAGGCCACGATCTCACAGTTGGTGGGTTCAAGCCCCATGTTGGGCTCTCTGCTGTCAGCACAGAGCCCACTTTGGATAATCTGTCCCCCTTCCTCTTCTGCCTCTATCCCTTTTCACAAAAATAAATATGTAAAAATTTTTTTAAATAAAATAAAAAGCAACTTGGGGTTTCCCCAGCAAAGGACCAAGAGGAGTGTCTTCATCTTTCAATTGCCAGGGGACAGAGGACAGGGGTTTGCTTGCATTCATTCTTTTCTCTTTCAAAGACTAACAACTGCTTGTAAGCGCACTTGGGGGCTCAGTCAGTTGTGTCTGACTCATGATCTCAGCTCAGGTCATGATCTCATGGTTCACGGGTTCAAGCCCCGAGTCAGGCTCTGCACTGACAGCAGACAGCACCGGGCCTGCTTGGGAATCTCTCTCTCACCACCCCCGCCTCTCTGCCCCTCCCCTGCTCATGGGCAAGCACACAGTCTCTTTCTCCCTCTCTCAAAATAAACAAACAAATCTTCTAAAAATATAAAATAAAAGCTGCTTATATTAACACTTTCTATTTCTTCTAAGAGTTCAGCTTAGCAAATGCTTTCATTCCCCCCCCCCACCCATTCATATACTCAGTGAAAGAGCAGGGACAGAGTTGGACAAAAGCACGCCCCGGGTCGTGTACACCTGAGCCGCCGCGGTGAGGCAGGTGTTTGTATCCCCGTCTTACGGGGAGGGGTTATCAGAGGGGGCCCCGTCCCCTGTCCGCTCACACAGCTGCTCCTGGGAGCGTGTGAGGCCCAGGGGTCGCGGGACAGGCCCCCCAGCCGTGACAGGCACATCCCAGGCCCATGGCCTCCTTCCTTCTGGAGGGTTACGTTCAAAGCGCTGATCCCTGCTAGGTACAGGGATGGCTGTGTGGCCGGGCGTGGGGAAGGGCTGGAGGGTAAGTGGATTCACGGGGAGGGCCTCAGCGGTTTCAAGAGTGAAACCGACAAGCTTTTGCCAAGTGCATGGTACTGAAATAGATCCCAACGCACACCCCAATCCACTGAAGATTTTTACCGTCTGGAGACTGAAAGCGTTTTAATGAGGTTATAAAAAGCATAGAGAAATGCAGATAAGCTACCATGCATTCACTGATCTAGAAAAGAAGCAACATCTTCCCCAAGCCAGGCACACACGGGAGGCATGGCCTTCTTCCCACAAGCTAACAGGCTGGGACACAGGCCAAGCTAATCAACACTCTCAGGGGGACGGCTTGGGTCTTGTCCCGTCTCAGGTCCCGCGGAGATGGCCTTCCTTCCAGTGGGAGGTGAGGCCTGGCCGGGGGCTACGAAAGGCAGTAGCGTGTTTCCTGAAGGTGGGGTTGGGGGTGAGGGTATAACCTAGGCCTTGCTACTTAAGGGGGACCCATGGAGCAATGCCCTCTCACTTGTCAGAAAGGTCCCGCCCCTCCTGAGTGGCTCAGTCGGTTAAGCGTCCAACTTTGGCTCAGGTCATGATCTGACAGTCTGTGGGTTCGAGCCCCGCTTCGGGCTCTGTGCTGACAGCTCAGAGCCTGGAGCCTGCTTCGGATTCTGTGTCTCCCTCTCTCTCTGCCCCTTCCCCACTCATGGTCAGTCTCTCACTGTCTCTCAAAAAATGAATAAAAATGTAAAAAAAAAAAAAAAAAACAAGAGAAAATAAAAAGGCTCCGCCCCAAACGTAGAATCCAAATGCAAATTTTAACAAGAAACCCTGAGAAGCTCTGACCCAGAGAATTCTATGCAAAGGGTATCTACAGTCTTGGGGGAGAGAGAGAGTCTGAGGGGTGGGACCGAACACAGGGCAGGTGAGTGACAGCCAAGAGAGGCTTGAAATCCGCCGCTCTGCTCCCTCCACCTGTCCTCCCGCGAGGCCAGCAAGCCTGGCCAGGAGCTTCCGGGCTCAGGCAGCGCGCAGATTTCCCTCCTCCCCCTCTGTGGCTCCAGGGCTCGCGTCTCCAGCGTGTGGAGTGCAGGCACGGAACAAGATGCTGACTTCGAGGCTCTCAGGGGACAGCTCTGCTCCTTTGGTGCTCGGCCTGCTGGGCCAGGACGTGAACTTCTGGAACATTCCTTCCTCACACATGCAGAGCTCAGCCCACCCTTGAAGGATTAGTGCTCTTTACTGCAGAGCAAACTTGAAACCCCAAGTAAAACATGGACCAAGGAGGGCCTCCCGGCCGGCTCAGTCTGTTGAGCATCCGACTTCAGCTCAGGTCATGATCTTGCGGTTTGTGGGTTCGAGCCCCGCGTTGGGCTCTGTTGCTGGCAGCTCAGAGCCTGCTTCTGATCCTCTGTCCTCGCCCCCGCCTGCCCCTTCCTGGCTTATACGCTCTCTCTCTCTCAAAAAATAAAAAGGAAAAACATTAAAAAAAAGAAATAGTATTATAAAAATGGACCAAGGAAACGAAGCAGCTGTTTGCAAAATACGTGATATACAGAAGAAAAAGAATGTAATGTTTTTTTTTAATGTTTTATTTATTTCTAGGAGAGATAGAGACAGCGTGAGCAGGGGAGGGTCAGAGAGAGAGGGAGTCACAGACTGAAACAAGCTCCAGGCTCTGAACTGTCAGCACAGAGCCCAACACGAGGCTCAAGCCCCCAAACCGTGAGATGACCTGAGCCGAAGTTGGAGCCTTAACTCACTGAGCCACCCAGGTGCCCCGGGACAAGTTCCCATTTTCTGGCTCGGCTTAGGACTGGCTCAGCGTGGAGCCAGGTGCTGCAGGCTTTCTGCCCTCCAGCCACGGCCACCCAGCACCTGCAGTATTCTCAGCAGGGCAGAGTCCGCGGGCCAGGGGGCAGCAGGCACTGCCGGCATTGGTTCTGGCTGGCTGGAGTCCGTCATTACCTAACGTGGTGGTCACATGGCTCCAGGATGGTGCCACAGTGCAGGGGACGCAGAGACAGGAGTGTGGCAGGTGTGTCGGGGAGAGGCAGATTCGGGTTGGACTGAGGCTGGCCTTGAGTGCTTGAAGTTGGCTTCTCTTGCTGCTGCAGCCAGCCAGGGGCAGTGTTTAGGCTGGGGGTGATTCAACCCAGGGGGAAGGTGGTGTCAAGGTGGGACAGGCAGATGGCCAGGGTACCAATAAGGAAACCAACCCAAAAGCCTAGAACACAGACAGGGGCGCCTGGGCGGCTCAGGCGGTTCAGCGTCTGACTCTGGCTCAGATCATGATCTCGCGGTTTGGGAGTCCGAGCCCCTCGCTGGAGTCGCTGCTGTTGGCACAGAGCCCCCTTCGGATCCTCTGTCCCTTCTGTCTACTCCTCCCACGCTTGCACGCTCTCTCAAAAATAAACATTAAAAAAAAAGCCTAGAAGACAGATCGTTAGAGCACCTGAGTGAGGGGGGATCGATAGGAGGCGTAAGGTCGAACCCAATGACTAATAACCCACTGAGGGTGGGAACGAAGGGCCAGGAGGTGGAGGAGAGAAGGACTCCGGTTTCCTGCCCAGGCTGGGGGCGGGTGCGGCTGCCCTTGACGGAGACAAGAAGGAAGAAGGGGATTGAGAGGGGACAGCAAGGACTCAATGGGCAAGACTTTCCAATGTGTTTTTTCATGGAACTTGCTGATTATAAAGATATTTAGGAAATACGTCACTTGTAAAAGAACAGTTTAAATCGCCTGTAATTCCTTCTTCAGCGTTTCGGTGCATTTCCCTCCAGTATTCGGTCCTTGTGTGTCTACATTTAAGATTGTGATCTCACTGCATAGACAATTTATATCATTTTTCTCTTAAAAAATCATTTCCTGACCTTAAAATTATTAAAACAGATTTTTAAAACGATGCCTTGCGTTGCACCCTGCGGACGTATAACAAAGACTCTATTCCGTTCCTGCTGGACACTTAGATCACTGTCATTTTTTTTTCACCTTGAAAAATACAACCAGGGGCACCTGGGCGGCTCAGTCAGTTAAGTGTCCAACTCTGGATTTCAGCTCAGGTCATGATCCCGGGGTCATGAGTTCAAGCCCCACATTAGGCTCTGCACTGGTGTGGAGCCTGCTTAAAATTCTCTCTCTCTCTCTCTCTCTCTCACTGGTGTGGAGCCTGCTTAAAATTCTCTCTCTCTCTCTCTCTCATTCTGTCTCAAAATAAAAAAAACACAACAATTAATACGTTTGTTATAAATCTTTATTCAAGTTTCCCTAAAAAGGTTTAAAATAGTTCAACCACCAAACGAAAACATTCCTGTAGTAAAAAAAAAAACTCCCCCCCCCCCCAAAAAAAAACCCTTCAAATGGTATAAAAATATATACAACAAAAGCTGAAGGTCAGATCCCCAGTGTGTGCACTGCACATGAGTCAGCAACTCCCGCCTGCTTGTCCCGGAAATCAGAGAAGCAAAATGAGAAACAGAGAAATGAGGGGAAGCACAGAGCTCTGAACGCTGCGTTTCTTGGGAAACTAGGCGTGGAGACAGGGCCGGGGGGAAATAAGCTGCCAGAGGCAGCTGGGAGAGGGCAGAGGTCCCGGGGCAGAAACGCAGAGACAAAGAACGGACGGCTCAGGGTCCTTGCAGCCAGCCTCACCCAGCCCTGGAAGGCACCGGGAAGCATCCGCGTCCACAGATGAGGGACTCACCCTGATGTGCAGAAGTCTCGTTCCTTCTTTTCCATAAAGGGAAAAGGAGAGGAGAGTGCGCGGGGCAGGTGGCTTCCTCGGAGAATCAGAAGAGTTAGCACCCATAATGCTCTGCATTTCCAGAGAGTGGTCTGTCTCTCTGGCAGCAGAGAAAGGGGGAATATTAGAACCAGGAAACCCAGGAGGGTATGTGAAACTTACATGCTCTGTCCCAGGGCGACCTCCTGGGGACAGCTGGTCCCCTGCTCCCCAGTGAGTGAATGGCTTGGAAAGGAAATGAGGGGCACCTGGGCGGCTCAGTCGGTTGAGCGTCTGACTTCCGCTCAGGTCATGATCTCTCGGTTCCTGAGTTCAAGCCCCACGTCGGGCTCGCTGCTGTCAGTGCAGAGCCTGCTTCCGATCCTCTGTCCGCCACCCCCGCCCCTCCCCTGTTTATGTTCGCTCTCTCTCTCTCAAAAAATAAACTAAAAGTATTTTTTAAATTTTTAAAGAAAAAAAGAAAAAGAAATCGAGCAGAACCAATGAGCAGACGTTATAAGAAATAGCAGATGAAAAAGTGTGGCAAAGCTAATCCATCTAATGAATAATACTTTCCAGAAAAGGATCTTCAGAGAGCAGATGACAAATGTAAGCATGCATTTCATCACCACTTAACAAAAAAAAAAAAAAAAAAAAAGCAACACAATCTCATTGGAGCCATTCCTGCAGTGAAGGAGGCCCGCAGTGAAGAAATGCAAATATTGGAGGAGAAAGGCAAAACAAGAGGAAGAAATGAAATCCAAGCTGACCAAACTCAAGAAAGACATAGAAGAAAAAGACAAAGTCATAGAAGACACACCAGAGAGGAAACCAAAAGACACACCAGGGAAAACAGATGCTTGTGAACACAGCGTAAGCAACACAGTTCGAGAGAAATGAGGGCAATAAAAAAATTAGGGAAATAAAGCAGTATTTTTCAAGTGTTATAAAGTGACGGCTATCAAGGACAAGCAGAGCAGAACTTAGAAATGTATAACTGAAGTTCACATACGTGGCAGGGAGGGGCCAAGGCAATGGAGCAGAAGAAACATTTAACTTTCCTTGACCCCAAATGGTCAGCATGAGGCAAGTCCTGTAGTCATAGGGCTTAGAGGTCAGAGCCCATAGGGCGGTAAGGGACTAAATGTCAAGTCATATAAAATAGGAAGGGGGATATAAGCCTGGTATCACTTTCTTCCAAAGCAATGTCCAAAGCCAGAAGGCAGTAACGCCGTGCCGTAAGGTGCTCAAAAAAGAAAGAGGGGCGCCTGGGTGGTCAGTCAGTTACATGCTAGACTCTTGATTCCCCGTCAGTCATGACATCGTGATCCATGAAAGATTATGTCCAAAAGTAAAGATGTGAAATCCTACGCAGCATAGGAAGGTGGGATGAATGAACATAGGTCACATTCTCAGCGATGAAGGACAAAAAACATCTTCTTTTCAAGCACGTGTGGAGCATGCAAGATGGTGACACACACCTTGGTAAGTTCCACAGGCTGGACACAGTACAGGTGAAACTTCCTGGTCACGGGGCAAAGAGGGTGTATTAGAAAACAAAAGGCCAATTCCACCGGAAAACTCCAGAAACTCGTTCTCGACTCTCTCTGGTGAAAGAGGAAACAAACTGAAATAACTGTAGAGTTTTTAGAAAATAGAACTAGACACTGCACATAAATTACGAAATACGATTCAACCAGCACTCGGAGGAAAATGTATTGCCACAAAGCTTCAGTCAAGGAAACAGAATGAAAGTAAATGAATTAATCATCAATCAAGAAGAAACGTAAGCAAAACAAAGAGAAAAGAGACTCATAAAACAGAAATATGTAAGGACAGTAAACAGTCGAATTAATCAGTAAAACCTTAAAAACAATAAACCCTTCAAAAATAAAATGGATAAGTCCTGAGCTAACCAAACCAGTTATAATAAAAAAAGAGCACAGGGAGAGGCGCCCGGGTGGCTCAGTCGGTGAAGTGTCCAGCTTCCACTCAGGTCATGATCTCACAGTTTGTGGGTTCGAGCCCCACGTCGGGCTCTGTGCTGACAGCTCGGAGCCCAGAGCCTGCTTCGGATTCTGTGTCTCCTTCTCTCTCTACCCCTCCCCAGCTTGTACTGTTTTTGTCTCCCTCTCTCCCTTTCAAAAATAAATAAACAAAAATAATTTTAAAAAAACCCACAGATATACAAAATGAGGAATAAAGGAAAACAAGTTACAAACCTGGGAAACACACTACTGTTAGGCTTAACCTGGGAGTATAATTTGGAACCCTGAATTAAAACGCATAATTTTATAAGAAGATATAATTTATCAAAGCTGATTTTAAGTAGAAAGAGAAAATCTGAACAGACCCTTTCCGTGGAAGACAGAGAAGGGTGTCAAGGTGCTAGTTTGCAAAAGAACATCAGGCACAGAGAATTCTAAGGAAATTCTACCAAACTTGTAAAGAGCCAATGATTCCATGACCACACATTAAGCTCTTCCAGAGCGCAGGAAAAAAGGGTAAACCTCCACGTTATCTTTATGAAGTGAGCCCAGCATCGGTAACCCCTGACAGGCTGCAGAAAAAAGAAATGGCAGACAAGACACAGTTGTGAATGTGGTTCAGACGATGTTCAGGCAAATGTGAGCAAACGGAATCAAAAAGCACTAAAAGTACATCACAACCAAATAAAGGTTATTCCGGAAGTGCAAATGGTTCACTACTAGGATATCTGGGAATATAATTCACAATGTTATTCAGTCTAAGGAGATAAATTATGATGTCCTCCATAGAGGATACAAAAGTACCTAACCAAATTGTAACATTTAAGATAGAATTCTCAATAAAATAGGAACAGATGGGGCACTTGGGAGGCTCACTCAGTTTAGCATCCGACTCCTGATTTTGGCTCAGGTCATGATCCCAGGGCCATAGGATCGAGCCCCGTGTCGGGCTCTGCGCTGAGCATGGAGCCTGCTTGAGATTCTCTCTCCCTCTGTCCCTCCCTACTTGTGCAAACATCGGTACGTCTTCTCTGTTGAAAAAAGAAAAATAGACGGTATATCAGTTGGGGTTCTCAGAGAAACAGAACCAAGAGGATGTACAGATACATAAATTTGTTTTAAGGAATTGGCTCACATAATCGTGGAGTCCGCCAAGTCCAAAATTTGCAGGGCAGCCAGGCAGCCTGGAGGCCCAGGGAAGACTCAGTGGGGCAGCTTGAGTCTGAAGGCCGTCTGGAGGCAGAATTCAGTCTTCTCTGCAGACCTTCGACTGAGTGGACGAGGCCCACTGCAGTGTAGAGGGTCATGTGCTTTACTCAATGTTCACTCTTTTAAACGTTAATCTCATCTAAAAAATACCTTCACAGCAACACTGACACAAAATTAACCATGAGAAATGGATACTTCCTCAACATAAGAAGTCATATCTTTCTCAATCAGTAGCATCAGGTTTAAAGTCATGAACAAGGGGCGCCTGGGTGGCTCAGGTGGTTAAGCATCTGACTTCCGCTCAGGCCATGATCTCACGGTTCCTGAATTTGAGGCCCGCATCAGGCTTTCTGCTGTCAGCATGGAGCCCGCTTTGGATACTCTGTCCCCATCTCTGTGTCCCTCTCCTGCTCATGCTCTCTTGCTCTCAAAAATAAACATCTAAAAAAAAAAATAAAGTCAGGAACAAAATAAGATGTTCATTAATACTAAATGCTCTCCTGAAAGTACCAGACAATGTAATCTGACAGGAGAAAGGAAATAGGGGTGCAAAATTGGAGAGAATGAAGTGACACTATCATTATTTGTATGCCCGCAAAGCCAAAACACCCACCTGAAAAATCTCAAAGGAATTCACTAGAAAGCATGTTACAAAATTGGTATATGGAAATGAGTAAATTTCATATTCAAAAAGAACAACCAGATTTAATTGGAGAAAGACCTCATTGGCAATAACAACCAAAAAGCTTAAATACCCAGAAATAAGTTTAATAAGAAATAGGCAAGACTTTTGCCAAGGAAATTTTAAAACGTCCCGAAGGAACAAAAAGGAAGAGATTAATGAACAGAAACACATTTCATCTTCTTGGATAGGATACTTCAACATCAGAAAGGTGTTGAGTCTTCCTAAATTCTGTTGCAGGTTTATGAGACCCCAATAAAATTCCAATATATATTTGGGGGAGGCATCAATACAAGCTGATTTGACAGTTCATATGAGAAAATAATAGTCAAGAAATGTTTGAAAAAGAAGGGCAGGATGAATGCAGTTGTCATGACTATGAAAACTTGTATAAAACTGTAATACAGAGGTGGTGCTTGGGTGGTTCAGGTGGTTAAGCATCGGATTCTGGATTTCGGCTCAGGTCATGATTTCATAGTTTGTGAGATCGAGCCCTGCATCGGGCTCTGCGCTGACAGCACACAGCCTACTTGGGATCTTCCTCCCCACTTTCTGTCTCCCTGAAAATGTATAAGCAATTTTTAATAAATTCTAATACTGAAAAAAAAATTGTAATACTGAAACAGCCTGGTACTGGCAAGTCGTGGAACAGACTGATGGAAGAGAAACACAGGGGAAAGAAACGGAAGGCAAACGGAACAGAAAGTCCAGAAAGAGGCGTAACTTCACACAACGACTATGTGTGTAATAGAGGCATCTTAACTCCATGGAGAGGGTGAGCTATTGAATAAAGAGTGTGAGAACTGGGGACATCTTCCAACAGAAAAGCCACACCTCACACCTTGCATGAGCTTTTTCCAAAAGGATTAAAGATGAAATGTTTACCAGAAAAGCAATCCACAAATGTAATCATGCTTGGAAGTCTCTTTATAAACTTATAGGTGGGAGGGCTTTTCTAACAGGCTTAAACCCAGAAGGCTCATCAGAAAGCATTGTGTAAATGTGACTGTGAGTGTGCACACCTTTCTGAAAGGCAAAAACAAAAGAACCCAAACCCAACACATTCGGGCAAAAGACATGATGAAGTGGAAAACAAAATTGCAATTGATAAGAACGCCCTCAATCATTTTATTTTATTTTTTAAGTAGGCTTAATGCCCAACATGGAGCCCAATGTGGGACTTGAACTCATAAGACTGAGACCTGAACTGAGATCAAGAGGCAGAGCCACCAGGTGCACACTACCACCCCGTCCCCCAACATTTTACAAATGTAATCACCGCGGGGAGGGGAACCTCTTATGTGACAGGTACCGTAGGGAGCATGCTACCAAGATTAGCTCAGTTAATTTGTATACCAGCCCTGGGAGGGGGCATTAGTATTAACAGCATTTCACAGCTGGGAAATTCAAGCAGGAAGGGTTAATTTGCCAAAATCACACAGACAGCATGAAGTTAACATGTAAGGAGATTTTGTAAATCCTGTAACGTGCACACCGATATACATGTGACAGTCCCCAGGAAACTGACCAAGAAACAGCTCTATGGAAAAATGGCCAAGAGATGTGAACAGCTCATGGGAAAAGAACTCAACTGGCTTAAAAAATTTTTTCTTTTAATGTTTATTTTTGAGAGAGAGACAGAGTGTGAGCGGGGGAGGGGCAGAGAGCGAAGGAGGCACAGGATCCGAAGCAGGCTCCAGGCTCTAAGTCATCAGCACAGAGCCAGACATGGGGCTCAGACCCAGGAACCGCGAGACCATGACCTGAGCCGAAGTTGGCGCTCACCCAACTGAGCCCCCCAGACGCCCCAAAAGAACTCCGTTGGCTTTTAAATAAATATATAAAAAGATACCCAAAGTGGCTCATTATAAAATATATACAAATGAGAACTACATTGAAATGTCATTCTCCTCATCAGCTTGGCAAAAATTTTACAAGTTTAGCTACCAGCTTCCCAGTGAGAGAATAAGGAAATAGGCACACCCGTGCATTACTCGGGAGCGTAACCTGGAATAATCCTTATAAAGGGCAATTCGACAGCGCCTGTGAGGATTACAAACATAGCTGTCTTCTGACCCAGCAACTCCCCTCCTGGAAACGAATCGTACACGTGGACTTGCTCACATAATGATGTTTGTATAAGGTTATTCATTGCAGCCACATCTGTATAAGCCAAAGAGGGGCAAACAACCCCAGATGATGTCACCAAGGGACAGGCTGCACAGAGAATGTACATGCAAACAATGGCTATGACACACCTGGGTAAAATACATGGGCGCCGTCTCCCACAGCGAGCTATTATGTGGCGGACAAAAAAAAGAGAAGAAAGAAGAATGGTGTATGTAGTTACCTTTTTATATAAAAAAGAGAGAGAAAATAGAAACATACACTGATCAATGTCTGAAGATAAATGGCTACTTGGCAAACTCCTAACAGGTCACCTTGGTGGAGGTGGAGAGCAATACGGAAGAGAAGAACCAGGATGAAGAATCAGGATTGGGAAGGAGACTTCTCACTGCGCTGTTTTGATTTTTGAACCCTGTGAATATATAACCTAGTCAAAAAGTGTGGAAAAATGACAGCTCAAACATGGTGCTTTATGCCATAATAGACATAAAAAAAAAAAAAGAAGAACATAAGATAAAAGGCACAGATATCAGAAAGGAGAGAAGATTACTATCCTTTGCAGATGCTATGATCATCTTCCTGGAATCTCCCCTCCCCTGCTCCCCAGATAAGTCAAAGCAGAAGAAAACGTGTTAGAAACAAGTTTACTGATGTGGTCAATTACAGGATGAAGACAGAAAAATAGGTGCTTTCAGATACATGAACAATACCCAGTTTTAAAATGTAATTTTAAAAATGTCATTCATCAATGATAACAGAAAATTCAAATCTCTGGGGAATTAAGTTATCAAGAAACAGGCGTGGCACCACGTGAAGTAAAGTCAGTTCGGTGTGGGACAGAGGACACGTCGAGACAAAACTACGTGTCCCATTCGATTCAAAGTCTCCATTTCATAACAACGTAAATTCTCCCCAAATTTCTCTGTACATTTAGCATGATTCCAGAACAAATCTCAACAGGGTAATTTTAGAAACATCATCCAGTATTTCTAAAGCATATCTAGGAGAATCCGTATACAACACTGTGGAGATGGCTAACGGCGGGAGCTTATATATTAATTCTATATTAATTACATTAACCATCCTAGATGTTAAAATCTTAATAAATGTAGGGGTGAGTCAGGGGACCACTGTTGTTTAGGACAAGCCTCCTGAGATTAACTAAATTTTAAATAATGATGTCAATGTAGGACTGGATTAAAAATGAATTAAAAACCCCTAAACTATTCCTTTCGCCCCAAGATTCCCACTTGTTGAGGTAACAGGTTAGGGTGAATGTTGTATGCCCGCTAGATTCTTACATTTTACACACTTTAGTTCTCTTTAAAACTGGAGGTGATACTGGCCTATTATTCAGCAAACCGCTTCTCTCTCTGCATTAGTTTCTGGTTTGTCCACATTGCTATTTCTTTAGGACAGATTCCAAAAGAAGTATCCATTCAGAGGAGACGGGGGTATTTTTCAGGCTTGCTGAAATGCCCGCTCTAGTTTACACACTGCATCAGCTCCATAGATGGCTCACCTCGTAGGCAGCTACTTGTCATTAAAAATGGGGTTTGCTCAATTTCTAAGTACGTCAACATTCTGCACACATTGTAAGATCAAGCGATTTCACGTTTCTTGACCATTTGTTTCCCACGTTTGCCAGCCTTTGTATGCTTTTCCTCTGGGCTCTCATGTCCTTCTGTGGCGTTTTAAGGGTAGCTGGTATCAGTTTTCATGAGGTATGGTCAGACCCCAGAAGCAGAAGTGACTGTCGTGAGGGATAATCCCTGGAAGCAGGAGGCTGGCATGTTGTACAGCGCCGCCGGGGGGAGGCAGAGGGAGGCGGAGGAGAAAACAAGAGCCTTCACTCTGGTTTCCAGAGGAAGGAACGGGCAAGGCAGGGCAAAGGGGCTGCTGGGCTACACTGAGAAGTCTCAGCAGGCTCCGGGACACGGAGGCTGTAGTTAACTGCCTCGTACCTGACCCTGGGGTGATGCGGGCAGCAGGGGCTGGGGGTGGGGGTACAGTGGCCGAGAGTGTGGGAACCAGATAAAGGAGACCATTGGGGGGGTCTGGGCTCTGGCTTGCTTGGCTCACATTTGAAAGGCGTGCACCCAGTGTGTCGTTTACTCTGGAATGAGTTGCTTCCTCTCTCTAGGAACTGGCTAACTCCGGGAGCTCGGTCTCTGTCAACAAACAATGTACCACATGTCAGAGCGTCAGAACACAGCAAATAACAAACCATGGTTAGTTCATTTGGCTTATTGGTGTGAAACTTTTGTATGCAAAGGACAGCAGGCCTTTTGGTTTCATTATTCTTATTTTTCTACCACGATGTCACACATAAGACCCTGGCCTACGGGTAGCTCTCTCTGCCCAAGTGCTTCCTGTGCCCGTTTTCATAAAATCACCCCTCTGCACCATAAAAGACCTTGGCCTTTGGACTTCTCCTGTGGCCAGCTTCCTTTCCCCAGGCCTCTTGATTTCTGTCATCTGGCCTCTCTGTTTACATCCTTCTGTCTGTAAACATACAAATACATGTTTGTAAGTGTGTAAATACGCAAATATTTCCCCCAATCTCTCTCCACGTAGTGTTTTTGTTTTTAGCATATATCAGTCTCCATTTTTAAAAATAGTTCTTTTTGATTCTCCATTTTTAACCTCGTAAAAACAGCAGCAGAACATGGTTGAGATCATAGTTCTGGTAATCAGACAAACTGTTTTTCTCAGATCTGGACGCTGCCACTGACAGCAAGAACCTGGAGAACTTACAGCACCTGTGACTCAGTTTCCCTCCCTGTGAGGCAGCCAAATAGGCTAGGAGCTGGAAATGCATATTTGGGGATCACCCCCCCCCAAGATTTACTACATTATGTAGCATCTTTTGAAGATTCTATTTTAGAGTAGAAGTATAAACATCCTTGGAGAATTGTGGGGTATAGTTTCATTATGTGCACACACTTGATAAAATTTGCCAACAAAGGTACACAGAATGAAAAAAATAAAAGCAGAAATGTTATTTCACAGTTTTGCAACAGCACCACCTAGCGACAAAATCACACCTTCAACACCACCCACAGCTTAAGCGTGGCAAAAGGGACACCTGGGTGGCTCAGTAGGTTGAGAGGCCGACTTCATTCAGCTCAGGTCATGAACTTGTGATCATGAGTTCTAGTCCTGCGTCGGGCTCTGTGCTGACAGCTCAGAGCCTGGAGCCTGCTTCGGATTCTGTGTGTGTCTCTCTCTCTGTTCTTCCCCTGATCGCTCTCTGTCTCTCTCTCAAAAGTAACAAAGAATAAAAAACATTAAACAAAACAAACAAACAAAAAAAGAATGGCAAAATATGATAAACCAGCACGGAAAAAAAACAAAAACCAAAAAACTGAAATCAAATTCTCTCTTTCATTATAAAGAAGCAAACATCCTATATTCTTTCTCCAGGGACCAGTGCTTCACTTCCTAATGGTTCGAAATTTTCTTTTTCCCCCTTTCTGGTCTATGTAACACCGAACACCTCTAATCATAGAAAGCAGGAGGGGTCTTTCAGGTTTGCGTAGCAGCTAGATCACAGCTCATGGGTGACATCTGTCCTCATTCATTATTTCTGCTTTCCCCAGGTCGGCAACATCCCGGTCTAGAAACTGACCCACTCAGCCAGTGCCTGATGCTTCTGGAAGGAACGGCTCAGTACCGCACTTCGTGAGGCAGTGTGGTGCAGAGTTTTGCTGGGCAGGTACACAGACCAGGGTCCCCTCCCAGGCTAATACTTTTCCGGCTGCGTGTTCCTGGGCCAGGACTTGGGGCTGGTTAGTCTGTTGGACTCGGAGAACACCACCGCCTTGCAGGCTGAGTTCGGCAGGGCGGCCCTGGCCTCCTGTCCCATCCGCACGACCCCTTAAACGTGCTGCTCTCTCGGTGGCTTCTCCCCACTGCCGGTGGTCCTCACGTTCCAAGTTCCGCGTTCCTTTACTCTCCTCCCCCTTATACCTGGGGAACCGGGCCTGCACCCCCCTACATTCCATTTCCTCTCTGACGCCCCCCAGGACCCCATCCGGCAGCAGTGGAAGCAAGCGGGACGGGGCACACGCCGCCATCAGCAACGTCGGAAGCGTGACTCGAACAAAAGCACGAAAACAATTCGAAACCCAGGAAGTCGAAAGTCAGCTTTATTCAAATGACCCGAACCTTTTGTTTCCCTTCCAGTGGGACACACGTGACACTGGTGGAGCGTACACGTATAAAACCAAGATGACGTTAGAAAACCCGGCCTTTCAGGTGCACAAGGGCGTGGACACAGGGCAATCCCAAAAGGGAGACAAACCACAATCGTCAGCCCTTTCAGACATACAGGCTGCACGTAGGGGCCGTGCGGGAAAGACGTTACTCGGAGATCCACACATAAAGACATCCTGCAACGCGCTGCTCTTGGCGTCACTTGAGAATCTGAGGTTTGCAGCTTCTTGCCCGGAGCAGACACGGCCCAAGGCGGCAGCCAAGTCACCCTTCTTACGAAGAAAATGAGTCACCGCCTTCAGTGACTGAACATGAGGATTTTAAGCCTGAAGTCTACTTAACTGTGCAAATTAACAGACAAGAGTGGGAAACCCCTCATCACAGATGACATTAGCACATGACATACCCCACTCATCGTTCTGGTGTTTAAACACACTGATTACCCACACTGCTGACACCCCCTCAGGCTGCTTCCTCCCGTGTTCCAGGCGGTTCCAAGGCGAAAGGCTCTCCAAGCTCACGGATACAAGAGTGTGTAACATGCTACACATCAGAGGACACGTTACCTCCAATTCGGAACATGGAAAAGGCAATTCCGAATTGGAATTCCCAGCCGCAAAGCACACACAGTTGTATAAGCAGGTAGAATGGAAGGAAGTTTATTTTTGGTGATTTTCACTATACATGAACAGATCCTTAATGAGCTCTGTTTGTCTGTTTACCTCAAAAAAATAATCTTTCAATGTTTTCTTGGCTTTCACTCAGAAGCAGTGACTTCCAAAATGTAAGGCTTGTGTGGAATTTTATCTCAATAGGTAAATGGAAGCAAGTGGAAACCTTGGTTTTATAGGAACCTTCCAGTGACCTCTACAAACAGCATTTAACAGAGAAAGCAAGCTCGGTCTTCTGCAGACCGTGATATCTGCCATCTCGTGATAATCTGATCAGGAGACATAGCATGAAAAAAGAAAAAAAAAATACATATATATACACATATATGCCAACCTAAATGAAGCAAGTTCTGTGGAAAATCCTCAGTGGTAAAGGGGGTTAGGTTTCAAAGATGCTCCAGGCTTCGATTTCCCTCTTAGTGACACCATTCTATGTATCTATTTTATAAAACTATAATTTATAACCATCCAATTTATAATTCTACTTCTACATTGGCAAGATCGTCCGCTTGGTGTGCGTGGAGTCGCACCCAATCTCCACTTCTACCGCCTTACCTACTTCTGACGCTATACAAATACTGCCCCCTCTGCAGAGGGGGCTGCCCACACCTCACCCCTGCCCCACAGGCAGGGGCAAACCCTGACCAGCAGATATTTGGAGGCAAGACAGATATTTTCGCACCATAATCCCCCTTGTATCCTGAGATGCCAGCCAGGCACTGGACACACTGCTGTGGCAGCCGCCATGTTTCCCTGGACACATGGAGGCCCGAGGGCATCAAAGGTCAGGTACCCTGGGGCCGCTCTTGGGGCGAGGGCTGGATCCACATTTATGAGGAGGCTTCATGTGCATCCAGGCCCAGTCTTTGGCCACAGGGAGATCGGTAAGAGCAAACGCGCTGCCAAATCTCACAGCACAACGTAGGCTGGGAACAGCAGACACGTGTATGTAACACTGATGGTAAGAAACCCGGAGAAAGCGCAGGACTGGGGAGAAACGCGGTACTGACTGGCTGAAGTCATGTGTCCTCGTGATACTTGAAATTAACCCCAAGAACTCATGACATTAGAGGTTTTGCAGAAACGCTGGGGTCGCTACAATCCAGCTGACCCCACCCCCCCAGGATGACATTCTCACCAAACCAGGGCGTGTGCCCAAGTCATGGCTTGAGTTCACTGACACACGTGGGGAGCCGACCGAACTGCATGGATTACGTATAGGACGAGGGTGAGCTCCAAGATGCTCGGCCCCGTGAGGTGCCACAAGGCCACACCGGGGCGCAGGGCCTGACGCTTCTCTCTGCAAGTGTGCCTGACAGGAGGTGTCCCCAGAGAAGGAGTGTGGTCGGGGGCCTGTTGGGTTCCCCTGGAGTCACTGGGCTGCCCCGACAGGGCTGGGTGGACACTGCTGTGCCTCAGTCACTCTGGCTTCCAAGGCAACCGTCTGACGCTCACACAACTGCCAACCACCCCCTCTGGCTTCAGCCCCTTGACCCTGTTCTAGGAACTTCCCAGTGTGCAACCCTGAGTCTACAGCCTAAGCACTAGGTCTTCCTGGGGAGTTCCTGTCTCTAGTTTTGTTAGAATACAGGTGTTCTAACATGGCTGCAAAGCACGTCTCTCTTTGACAAATCCTAAGTCCTAAGAAGTTCCTTTGGAAAATTTCCAGAAAGTACGGGTGTGAGAAAAAATCACTTCCAGAGGGTAGAAATGAGCTGCCTAGGACATCCTGGGGTGTCTTCAGTTTGCCCAGACCTTTGCAGTCATCTGCTGACAAGGGACAGGACTTCCTACCCCACCTCCCTTCTCAGATTCTAGAACCTTCCAAGTCCCAATCACCCCTTCCGTGGTCTTCGAAAGAACCAATCTTCACCTGGCTTCGGCAACGCAAAGTGTAAGGGGACATATTATCACTTTGCCCATGCGGACATCCGACCGTGACTCCAGCTTAAATGTTCTTGAAGTTTCGGGCTTGCTGCTGTATAAAGTACATCCCATCTCCAATTGATTCCCCCCCAGCTCTAAGGGTAAGAAACGTGAGGATTCCTGGAATTAACTCAAGCGACTTTTTCAAAACAGCAAATTCTGCTTATTTTGTCGCCATACTTTGGATGTCATGTTTATTTTCCTTCCTCACCCTCAAAATGTATCTTCCCAGCTCGCCATGTATTGGCAAACTGCCAGAAGTTCAGATCTGAAATCCTTAAAACCCACTACGAATGTATACAAGAGCTTCCATGTATGGGGTTTTCCTGGCACTAAAAACCTAGTCCCTCTCTTGGCAAAACCCAAATTTTACATTTTATGATGTTTAGTTGATTTCCTAAAACAGGAAAAAAAAAATCTTGGTTGCAAGTGTTTACTCTGAACAGTTCTGGTATTGATTCTAATGAGTTTGTGCACGATAAACACACACGGGAGGCCCACCAAGGTATCTGGTTTCCACTAATAAGAGTAAGTTGGTGAAGCTCAATTATTGTTGCTTATGGAAGAGGCGTTCTGGGGAGCAGTGATTTATCCCCCGTGACGTCATGAACCCTAGGCTGGAACTCAGAACCGAACTGTGCTGGTAATCGGCCACACGGGGACCCGGCAGGAGGAAAGGGACACATTTTCATTTCCAGGGGAACTTACTAAACGATCAAATAGTCCTTCCTCACTTCTTAAATAAGGTAACGCTAAGTCAGAACCGCCTGCAAATTCTGCAGCCCATGACTCTGCGGAGGGGTCGGTGGGAGCGGCTAGCGGGGGGTCACTTTCCTAATTTTGAGCTGTAACTGACCCCAAACTGATCTCCAACCCAAACACTCTGTGTTTCAAGAGGAGTCAAGTAGAGTCTTTCCAAACGTTTGGGAGTGGACTGTGTTCAGGACAACATTCCCAGAAGTCACGTGCAGGGAACCCATTTCCTGAATGCCAGATACTTGTTTTTCATTTAGAAGAAACACAAAATCGCGGCACCAATCAACATGGTGCTTTTTAAAATTCCCGAGGGAGGGGGAGAGCTGGGGGGGTGGTGAGACTGTCTTCATCTTGTTTCTCGCTAGTTTTCTAAGAGGCCTAGAGACTGAAGCCAGGATTGCATTTGGGGCTTCCAAATAACTTATCAATATAAAGTATCGCCCTAGTAAAAAAAAAAACAAAAAAAAACACCCACAATAAAAAAACCCCTATCATTCACGAAGAAGCATCCCATCTCTCGTGGGAGGGTTGACAGGGTTTGACAAGAGCATGATGCTAAGTTGCAGTTTTCAAGAAAAGGACCGTCTTCTGGCATTTTCCATAGTATGTTACAAGGTAAAAATGACATGGTCAGACAATTGCTATTTCCCTTCCTATTCAAAGCAGGCCGGCTTGAAGGTTTTCCAAGCTCCGTATCAATTTGCAGAACTCGAGGAGGGGGGTGTCACGAACCACAGTTTTGACTCAAAGTCCAATTTTCGACAACCAAGCAGGCCAGGAAAATGTGCCACGTTCCATTGTCTACTCCCCTCTGGTTGCTAAGTTATACTTTTGTAATCTGAGTATTTCCATTAAAATGTCACATCCCATGACATCTGAGATGAAAAGGTGGAGAAATCTGATATGAATTCCCCAGCATTACAGCAACTTTATCAAATACCCTAGAGCTTGAAATCTGACTTGCTATCATCCATCACGTGTTCCGGCAACAGAGCCTGCCGGTCTGCTCCAACAGCAATGGTCCTTAGCTCGGAAACGCGACACGAGAGACCGGAACTGAAGATGCCTGTGTGAAGGACTGGGCGGCAAAACCAACCGGGTCACCTGTGCCGTTCCCTCGTTTTCAAGCATGAGCTCGGATGGATGTTCACAGCCAAGGGAAGGCCAGGCACGGGAGAGCCGCCTTCACTTCCACGTGAAGTGGACCACAAAGCGCGAACCCGTGAAAAAGCCAACAGGACAAGAGGATTAGGCTTCCCGAGATTTCAAACTCTGAAATCACTACCCGTCACCGGGCCGTCACCGGGCCGTCACCGGGCCCAGAGCGAACCTGATAATGAGCATCTGATAACAGAGCCCCTCCCGCCTTGTAACTTGCCATGTTCCAAGTGTTTCTTGAAGAGAACACAGAAGATTCATGTTCTGAGATGCAACTCAAACCTTCTTTTGCTGCAGCGTCCACAAGGACGCCACCACACGTATAAGCGGCCCCGCATCTGTCTGGTCGTATATTCCTCAGGACATGGCCCTGGTCCAGTGACGCCTATTCTAAATATACACGACAACCCAGCCACCAGTCAGCCCTTCCAGCAGGACTCCTGTGCACACCCAACTCATCCCAATAGCAATGCGAAGTGAACGTGGACTTGGGCACCCAAACAGGGGAAGGGATATTGGCTTTGAACTGTGAATCCTTCTAATTACATCTGATCACAGAAGGCTGACTACATAGCGTTAAGGCTTTTTTTGGGGTGAAGAAATTAATTTATCAAATAAATGACAGCCAGAGGGAGGTTCCCCAAATAAAGACAGCACTGCACACCCACCTCGTTGCTGAAGACCAAATACGCCAAAGGAAAGCAGGGCACACGCGGGTCAACCGCTCCACAGATTTGTTCTCGTGGATTCAGACGACTATGCTGGAGTCGGGGGGTTCAGCAAATGCAGACACATGGTCTGAGAGCAATGGAAAAGCACAAGTTCCTTCACGACCTCCACATGCCTTGTGTCTTCCTTCCCAAGAGTCGGTCACAAGGATGGGCTGTTAGCCATTTCCCTATTTCCCTAAAGGTTAATAACCAACCTACCTTCAGACCTGGGAAAAACAACTAAGCTGGCGAAATAGGATCTGTTTTGCTCACCAAAGTTCTGCTTGTTGATTTTAAGGAAGAGAATGCATGTGCGATGATGGCCAGCTGGGTAACAGGCCAGCACCCGCTACTCTCCCTGTGGTGGAATGATGATTCTTTCAGCCCAAGGGCAGCAAGCAGGCTGCCTGCGGCCCCGCCCGGGGGGCAGGGCCCCAGGCTGGGCTAAGTCTCAGCCAGTGGAGGTAGCTTCTTATTGTCCGACCAACGACACTACAGAAGTACTGAGCACAAAGAGGAGGTTGTCCTTGCACTCTACCATGACGGACAAAAGGCTTCCCGTCGTCAGAAGCGGCTGGTGAAGACCGTGGAGGGATGTTCTTCTCCTGGAGGGCTCCGGCTCCCACTCAGAGCACAGAGGGACCCAGGAAAGGGCTCTGTTTCCGACTCCGAATTGGGCAGGACGGCCACAGCATCGGGCCCCAGGCTGCTGCCCCTGTCGCCATACTGTGAGGCGCCATATTGCGAGTCTCTCGTACACTCTGTTCCAGGTTGAGGCCTGGCGCAAAATACCCTTCAATGCAATTAATATGAAAGGCTTCCCGTTAGCGAGGAGGGATTAGGAACCACATGTACTCCCTTCTCCAGAGCTGGGAGGAAAGGGAGAACGAGCCAAAGCTGGTTTGGGTGGCAGCCTTTGCCAGTTTGGCACCACCAGTCACGTACAGCCTGAAGCCCCAAATCACTCTGTTTTCGTTTAGAATGAGGTGTTTTTTATTATAATTTTTCTCGGAAGTGAGGGAGAAGGAGGAAGCTTTAAAATCAAGACTCAAAATACAGTGAATCTGGAAGGCATCTGGGAGCAGAACAGATTTAAGACTAGTGGACACAGGAAGGCACCCTGCCTTATGACCCCTCCTGCTGCACCTGAAACGGAATTCTCCTCACAGAGAGTTCAAGGCCGCTCACGAGTGCGGGCTCTGCCCTTCATTTCCAGCGATGCCGGACGAGCGAGGACTCATCGTTGACGACCTCAGGGTCCCGGGGCAGGCGCCGGCACCGCAACGGCAGCAGCAGCAGGACAACCAGGGTTAGAAGGATGATTCCACACACTCTCATGAGCGCGTAGGAGACAATCCACAAAATGGGCTCATTCAAAGGCAGGGCGGGGACACAGTTGCTGGCTATGTCGTCTGTTGAGAAAGGCCCAGAAATTTCAGACACTGGAGCACCTGCAATCTCTGAGGAGACAGAAAAGGGAAAATCCACAGCTGTGAAATGAGCAGTCCATCTCTGCCCTTTAACAGAAGAGATATAACGCTTGCTGTGAGACCACAGCCTCAAGGGGCAGCAGCCAGTGGCCCAGGCAGGGGGCCTCTGCGGCAGCGTGCTCTCAGGGGTTCAGGGCCCGCACCGGAGCGGAGCATCTTCCTCGGTCTGCAGGCGCTGAACCCACGTGGTTGCTGACAGCCATGTGCAAAGGGCACATCCAGAAGCCACAGGTGCACTGGGGGGAGGGGGAGGGCGGCCAGTGGAGGTGCAGCGCCCAGTGCCTGGTGAGGAGGACGGAGACGGGGTGGCCGGCCGGGGAGGAGGGAGAGGAAGGAGGAAGAAGAGCGGGATCTGCGGCAAGGAGCTTGGCAGAGCCTGCCTGGATCTCGGGGATGGTCCCAGTGCAGTCAGCCTGCCTCAGCAGGGCTGGGGGCGGGGGGCAAGCAGGGCTGGGGGCTTGCTGGGGTTCACAAGGATGGTGAGGGGCAGGAGGCAGCTGTAGACGGAAATTCCACGTCTCCGGAGGGCCTCCCCAGAGCCTTCAGCAGAGAGCCGACCAGAAGTGAGCGAAGGTCAAAGATGGGCTTGAAAGGCTTAGGAGCAGGGCTTTGAGCTCACACGTGGGGCTGACAGCTCTACCTACCGCCAATTGCTTCCCGTTTACTCCGTTTCCCAGAGTGAAAAGAACCCAAACCCAATTCACACAGCATTCGCAGAGCTAGAGTATTAAGGGTCTCTCCTCTATCACGGGAAGAGGAACCAGAGACTGCACGCCACTCTGGCCTGATCTTAGAGGCTTAAAAGACAAGCCACTGCGCGCCTGAGTGGCTCAGTGGGTTGGGCGTCCCGCTCTTGATTTCGGCTCAGGTCATGATCTTGTAACCGCCTTTCTAAAACCCGGGGACCGTGTTCTGACGGAGCTGATAAACGGAACCCACGAACAAGGTTAAGAGCAGATAGGGGCGCCTGGTCAGCTCGGTCAGTTAAGCATCTGACTTCCGCTCAGGTCATGACCTTGCGGTTTGTGGGTTCAAGCCCCGTGTCGGGCTCTGTGCTGACAGCTCAGAGCCTGGAGCCTGTTTCAGATTCTGTGTCTCCCTCTCTCTCTGCCCCTCCCCTGCTCACGCTGTCTCAAAAATAAATGAACTATAAAAAAAATTTAAAAAAGGAAAAACGAGCAGAGAAGCACCCAGTTTATTAGGGCAAGAAGGAAACAAAAGGACTCTGGCTACCCATGGGGTCTCCTTATGGAGGCCTGTTTAGACAATCATCCAATGTATCAGGAGAGAGTTAATCCACCTGGTTAGTAGCCCAACACATTCTACAAGGGGCCCTTAGACCAGGGTCCTGCTTTAGGGCCATTCACAGTGGGACACAGGGTGCCTCAGTCTGTTTGCTCTGTTTCTTGTAGAAGAGAGAACTTCAATAGTCGGGAGGGGACACTGATGACAAACAGTACAGACAGAAATCCACGATGGTGCAAGCAACATTCCAACACGTATGATCCTTACAGACAACTTCTTAGGAAGTGGTCCCTGGTTGGGGGTGTTAGTTCAGTTGGGAACCGGTTTCAGCCGGCTCCCAGGGGAGGTCCTGGGGCCAGAAGCTGCTAGATCAGGGATGTGAAGGGTTCACATTACACCAACGAGGAGGAAACTTCATACGGCAGTCGTCAAGACTGGCAGCGTCCCTGGTGCCTGAAGGGGCTGTCCCGTGCCCAAGACGGACAACTCTGTATAAGGACAGGCATGAAGAGAGGGCACCCAGTTGCTGGGTCTTAGTACCATTCCGGCCAGCGTCCTAACTTCCAGCCAAAGCGCAGGCTTTCTCCTCCCTGTGGGGTAGCCATCGGCTAGAGGACTACAGCCCGGCAATCGACGTGAGAGTGTCCATGAAGACCAAACTTCTCGAAGAGCCCCTGAAGCGCGAGTAAGGGAAGAGAAGAGAAAGGACTCACGAGGGCTGCACAGTCCGGAGGGTGAAAAGACTCACAGCCCCATGTACAGGTGCTGAAACGATGAAATTATGGACTAGGGGTCGTGAGCAGACGGCTAGGAAAGAATTCTTGAGACGTCTTTGGTGCCAAAGGTGGTTTTACTACAGCACAGTGACGGGACCCGCGGGCAGGCAGAGCTGCATGGGGACTGTGAGGAGTGACTGATCACAGACGTTTAAGTTAGCGGGGCTCAGGGACGGGGGAGTCTCCAAGGAATTGGGAAGCAAGGCTCTCAGGACCTTGAGGGGCTCGCTGCTGTCAGGATAAGGTTACTTTTGGTCTTTAATACCACAAAAACAGTAAGGCAGTAAGGCAGACATGAATTCCCTGAGCAAGGTCCCACTCTGCAAGTTTCAGGGGTGTGTCAGGGTGCTGGGAGCTGTAAGGAAATTTAACTTAAATTTAACTAAAGCTACATTTCTCTTGCCTTTGTTTCGCTCATCAGTCTCCTGGTTCCAGAGATCAAGCCCTATGCTATCCTGCTTGGGATTCTCTCTCCCTGTCTCTCTGCCCCTCCCCTGCTCCCGCTCTATCTCTCAAAAAAAAAAAAAAAAAAAAGAAAAAAAAAAAAAAAAAAAAAAAAAAAGAATAAAAAAAAAAAAAAAGGCAAGACACAGCAGGACTCTAACTTAAGATGTGACCTAGGAGCACATCTGGAGAATATCCGCAGGAATACAGAAGTACTCAGCACTCTTTTGGATGCCTGGACCCCATTTCAACATACTGGGGCTTAAGTCACCAACAGGCAAGTATCACACCCTAGCAGGGTGTCCACAAATTCAACTCAATTCTGACACTGTCTGCCGGAAGCAGCATCAGATCCCACAGGTGAAGGGCTCAGTCCCACAAGGCCGGCCCCCAAACCCCAGCCTTCAGTTAAAAGCCCTGATTGTTACCTGTGCTTCTGACCTACGCGCTACAGGCCAGAGGTACCAACCACCCCTACCTTGACGGGGCTCGATTCATTTGCGAGAGCGGCTCACAGAAGTCAGAGAAACTGGGTACTTAGTGGATTACTGGTTTATTATAAAAGGACATAACTCAGGAACCACCTGATGGAAGAGGTCTGGGGAAAGAGGGTTCCCCACGTTTCCACACAGTCACCTGCTCCAAACCCTCTACTTTTGGATTTTCCTAGTGAGTTTGTTGCACAGACATGCTGGATAAAGTCACTGGCTGGTGGAGATGGCTTCAACCTCCAGCACCTCTCCCTCCCTGCAGGTGTGGGGGAGGGACGGAAAGTTCCAGCCCTTAGATGCTTCCAAAGTCACCTTATTAACTAACAAAAGACAACATTCTTTCCTTGTTGGAAATTCCCAGTTTTAGGAGCTGCTTGACAGAAATGGAGGCAAACACCACATACATATTTCCTGTAAAGTGTACGATCACAAGCATTCAACAAGGTGAAACTCATGATATCTGGACTCCAATAAAAAAAAAATCAAGTATGCAAAGGAGCATGAAAACACAATTCATAATTCACACAGAAGTAGAAAAACAGTCTGTAACAAGGAGGGGAAGGAAGCAATCCTATGAAACTTGGCAAGAAATGACCCCGATGGTAGAATTAGCAGACAGGATATGAAGACAGTTACTGTAACTGCGTTCCACTCAGGACGCTGGAGGGAATATCGGATGCGCTGAATAGAGACACAGGAGTCATGTCAGACGTGTTAATTGGAGACATAGAAGCTGCAACGAAGACCCAAGTCAAATTTCCATGGATAAAAACTGCAGTGTGTAAGAGGAGAAACACACTGCATGATGTTAATAGAAAATATATCTGCAGAAGAAAAAGACCAGTAAACTTGAAAATGCTGTAGAAACTATCCATGAAACAGAGGGCAAATTCCTGAAAACATAAAGGGAGAGCATGAGTAACCTAGGAGCACAGGACGAGGCTACCTATCCACGCTCAGAGGACCCAGAGAAGGGGAGGGATGGATGGGAGGCAGAAAAAATATCGTAAGCAATAATACCGCAAACCTTTCCAAACTTGAAGGAACCAGTAAGGTCACAGATCCGAGAGGCTCAGAGATCCCCAGGCATAAGAAACGTGAAGCAGATTACACCCGTGAACTGCTGAAAACCGGTGACAAAGAGAAAATCTCAAAAGCATAGAGAGCAAAACAAAATATTCTGTACAAAGGAACAAAAAGAATTAGAGCAAACTTCACGTCAGAAGTAACACAGGCTACAAGGCTGGGTAACAACAGCTTTCAAGTGCTGGAAGGGAAAACCTGTCAATCTAGAATTCCGTACCGAGCAAGAGGGTCTTTTAAAGTGAAGATAAAGATGTTTCCGGACATAGACAAGCTGCAAGAACTTATCACGAGACACACACATTAAGGTATTATCATCCAGCCTCAAGAAAGAAGAAATCCTGGGGCACCTGGGGGGCTCAGTTAGTTAAGTGTCCTACTCTTGAGTTCGGCTCAGGTTAGGATGCAGGGTTGTGGGACTCGGCCCTGCATCAGGCTCTGCACTAGCGGTGAGGCCTGCTTGGGATTCTCTCTCCCTCTTTCTCTGCCCATCCCTGGTGCGCGCGCTCTCTCTGCCTGTTCCTGTCCCTGGCACGCTCTCTTTCTCTGTCTCAAAAGAAAGAGAAATAAACTTACACACACACACACACACACACACACACACAGATAAACTTGGAGGACATTATGCTAAGTGACATAAGTCAGACAGGGAAAGACAAATAGTGCAGGATCTTACCTATATGTGGAATTGTTCAACTCAGAAGCAGACAGTGGAGTTGTGGAGGTAGATTTTGAGGAAGGTAAGGTAAGGTAAAGGGAAGGTAAAGGGAAGGTAAAGGGAAGGTAAAGGGAAGGGAAGGGAAGGGAAGAAGAAAGGAAAGGAGGAAGAAAAGAAAAAAGACAAGAAGAGGAGGAAGGAGGGAGGAAGAAAAGGAAAGGAAGGAGGGAGGGAAGGAAGGAAGGAAATAGTACCTTTGTGAGGTAGGTGATGGATGTATTAGCTTGCAGTGATCATTTCACAACATATACATCAAAACATCAAGTTTATACCTTCAATGTACATAGCTTTTATTTGCCAATCACAGATTCCAACAAAGCTGACCAAAAAAAGACAGAAACCACAGCCAACTGCACTAAGACCACAGCAAAGCCAGCCCGTCAAGCAGAAATTGCGATGTCAGATGGCAGCAGGGACCTGCAGGAAGCACCAGACTCATCACATCTCCACTTGTCACTTTAAACACTTAGGAAGAGAACCGGCTGAAAGCAAAAATAACACCAGTGTAGAGGGTGGTTTCTAACACACGCCCAAGTACAACGTGTGACAGCAACATTGGGGGACGGGGCGGCGGGGGACGGGCAAGTGCACGCCCGCGGGGCCCTTCACTACCTGAAGCGGGGTGCTGTGCCAGTCAGAGCTGCGCGCTCCAGACCCCACAGTGACCGCCACACAAGTGCGGCTCATAAAGTCGCTGAGATAAAGAAAAATATAAATACTCAATCCCAAAGGCATCAGAAAAAGGCGGGGGGAAGTCAGAGGACAACAGAAAACAGGCAGCAATCACCACATGAAATAGTCTAAACCCGGGGGGGGTCGGCAAACATTTCTAGGAAGGACCAGACAGTAAATGTTCAGGATCTGGGGGCCACAGAGGATTCCCATCCCATTCTTTTCTGATTATTTTCACACCTCTTTAAAAATGTAAAACCATTTTGGGGCACCTGTGTGGCTCAGTTAGTTAAGCCTCCGACTTTGGCTCAGCTCATGATTTTACGGTTCGTGGATTTGAGCCCCGCGTCTGGCTCTGCTGACAGCTCAGAGCCTGGAGCTGCTTCAGATTCTGTGACTCCCTCTCTCTCTGACCCTCCCCTGCTCACGCTGTCTCTCTCTCCCAAAAATAAATAAAACATTTTTTTAAAAAAGTAAAACCCTCTTTAGAGGTCATAGAAAACCATCGACAGGCCAGATCGGGCCTCAGGCTGCCATCTGCCAGTCTCAGGTCTAAATGCCCCAGAGACAGTGCAGAGACTCTGGAATTAGATCAAAAGGAAAGCCAGGAATGAAGGCCGTCATTTCCTCAGGGTTAAGCTTCAAGGCACCAACAGGCAGGGCAATACTAAGGGCTTACGCACCTAAGAAGAGCTCCGAAACGTAGGAAACGAGAATAAAGACACAGCAGAAGCTCATGAAGACCCACCAAGACGGACACTTCAGCATCCCTGTCACTGCTGGCAGGAGAGGCGTGAGCGTGGGGGCCACCCCAGCAGCACCCCACCCGCCTGACCTCACTGGCAATCACTGCACTCACGCAGCCCAACACACACTGTCTTCAAGAGCACATTTACCAATACAGGCTACATTCTGGGCCGAATGACAAGTTTCAAGCAATTTTCGAGAATTCAGTTCATACCTTGTTCCCTGACCAGAGCGGAATTAGGTTAAGAAGTCTGTAACAGAGGGGCGCCGGGGTGGCTCAGTCAGTTAAGTGTCCCACTCCTGACGTCTGCTCACTCAGGTCATGATCTCACAGCTTGTGAGTTCAAGCCCCGCATTGGGCTCTGCACTGACGGCACTAAGCCTGCTTGGGATTCTGTCTCCCGCTCTCCCTCTCTGCCCCTTCCCTGCTTGCTCTCTCTCTCTCTGAAAATAATAAAGATAAACTTAAAAAATTTTTAAAAAGGAAAGTCAAAAGAACACATATGATATGATTTCACTTATAGAACAAACAAAAATAAAAAGACCAAAATCAAGCTCAGATGTGCTAGGTACCAGGGGGGTTAATTCTAGCATTTGCGCTTCAAGGAGAATAATCAAGGTCATATATATTTTCCATATATACATATATATGATAAAAATACATAAAAACCCTCAACAAAGTCAAATTTTCTTCAACATGTACTTATTCAATCAGAAAAAAATGTTTTAAGTGTTTGAAAAATAGCACCCATTTAAGGTCGCCAGTCAAAATGTATTCTCTGGAAACACATCCTCACATTTTCCAAGTAGCTACTTCACATTAAAGGACAGGTGCCTGGCTGGCTCAGTCCGAAAAGCGTGCAACCCTGGAGATCGAGGTTGTGAGTTTGAGCCCTACATTGGGTATACAGGCTACTTATGTAAATAAATTTTTTAAAAAACTAAGAGGAGGGCGTGCCTGGGTGGCTCAGTCGAGTAAGGGTCCGACTCTTTTTTTTTTAATTTTTTAAAAAAATGTTTTATTTATTTCTAGGAGAGAGAGAGACAGCGTGAGCAGGGGAGGGTCAGAGAGAGAGGGATATACAGACTCTGAAACAGGCTCCAGGCTCCGAGCTGGCAGTCAGCACAGAGCCCGACGCGGGGCCCGAACCCACGAACCGCGAGATCATGACCTAAGCGAAAGTCGGACGCTTAACCAACTAAGCCACCCAGGCGCCCCTAGTAAGGGTCCGACTCTTGATTTTGGCTCAGGTCATGATCTCACAGTTCATGACTTCAAGCCACACATCGGGCTCTGCACTGACAGTTCAGAGCCTGCTTGGGAATCTCTCCCCACTCTCTGTTCCTTCCTCACTTGGGCTTGCTCTCTCTCAAAATAAACAGACTTTAAACTAGTTTAAAAAAAATTAAGAGAAAGTTGATTTAAAATGACTTCTGGAGGATGTTTTCCATTCACTGGATGATTTGCACATAGATTATATATACTAGTTATTCTATGATCGTGGAATAGATTTTAATTTTTTATACTGGAATCATGAGGCCATCCTACATACTGGTTAAGAGTGTGGACCCCGGGGTCAGACGTCTGGGGCTCAAATCCTAGTTCCCACGTATGACCTGTGTCATCTTAGCCAACTCCCTTAACTTTGTCCCTCAGTTTCCTTATCTGTAAAGTGGGGGATGGGAACAGGACTTATAAATCGCAGTCTTAGTGAATGGATAACCAAGCTCAGAGAAAGCACAGAGCCTGGGGTGAGGTCAGTGCTTCCTCAGCATCACTTGTTAATATCTTGTTATTTTAAATCTTTCATCGGTGACTTGGACTAAGATTTTAATTATGCATTTTCTCGGTTCTACCTTCCAGAAGATCAGGACCCAGTTGATAATGAGCACCTGAGGAAGATACACCGATTTACCAACTATAAAAATGTCCATGGTTGGCTTTTTTCTGCCAGGGCACATAAAATAAAGTGACGCATGGGGCGCCTGGGTGGCTTAGTCGGTTAAGCGTCCGACTTTCTCTTGGGTTATGATCTCGCAGTTCGTGGGTTCGAGCCCCGCATCGGGCTCTGTGCTGACTGCCAGCTCAGAGCCCAGAGCCTGTTTCAGTCTGTGACTCCCTCTCTCTCTGACCCTCCCCTGCTCATGCTATGTCTCTCTCTCCTAGAAAAAAATTTAAAAAATTAAAAAAAAAAAAAAAAAAAAGTGACCCATCTCCGCAGACTGACTCTTTGGTACCGAGATGCCTTCTGAGTATCCGTGCTTCACTTGGAAGAATGTTCCAGAGTTCCAGAACAGGCACCCTAGACCCAGGGCCATTTTGCTCTGCAGCCACATGAAAGCCACTCACTACCCCAGTCCTCAGTGGTTTTTCCTATAAAGTGAGGAACAGAAACTCTCTGACTCAGGTCTTTGGGGGCCCTTGGGTTTGTAGTCTTTTGATTATATTCTAAGTAGACGGCAGAGGCCCTGCTCTGGGACTCTGTTCTTAACAGCTAACTTTCCTATTTTTAAACAGGACTATGTACCAGATGATCCACTTTCAACGTGCGCAAGGAAATTCACAGCGAAATGACTGCCACAATCCATGATATGCCTTGAGTTGTAAAAGCTCAACTCTATACAGCTCTTGGGTGCTAAATGTCTCAATCTATAAAAAGAGATGGGTGGTATTTCAGAAGCTTTGGCTACATTAAGAGCGAGCTGTCAATCTTCGCACTCTATTATCTTCCTGGCTCTAGGACACTTGGCCCGGCCAACACAGAGGCATCTCACGGTGCTCCGGCCTGGAGCTTCTGCGGCCGACCTGTGAGGCTATCTATACGCCGAAGCCCCAGGCCGGCCAGCTCTGTGACACACAGTGACCGTCACCTTATTTATCCGGCATTGATCTGAGACTAGAATAGTGATGCTCTGTAGGGGTTGGGGGAGGGGGGGTGAGGCGAGGAGAGGCAGGGCAGCAGAAGAGAAGCATCTGTGGATCTTCTTCCAAAATAACCATCACCCTCCCACCCACCACCATTCTGATACACCCTGGCTGAAAAAGGAGGGGAGGCTGTGGGCCACGATGTAGTTTAAAAATCTCCGCAGCGAAGTCCTCAGAGAGCCCTCCGGCACTTCTCCTGCCCCAACCCTCAGAGGAAAGCTGAGGCCCACAGCTGAGTGTTATCAGACAAACAGTGGTTATTAGGAAAACCAAATAAAAGGCATCGAGAGAGAGAGAGAGAGAGAGAGAGAGAGAGAGAGAGAGAGAGAGGAAGCTCCCGACGATTTGCGCCCTGCCAAGTGCTAGCTGGCACCGAGAGATTCCTCCTACTACAAGACATAGAAAAGATGATAAACTCGTATTTTTAAATATGTAGATGAGCCCCAAAATAGGTCCTAGAGCTGGGGATCCAAAGCCCAGGGACGGGGGGAGGGGAAGGGCAAAAGACTTGATGCCACCACCATGGGGATGGATGAGAGAGCCTGGTTTGCTGGCAGAGGAAGCCGGAATCCGCCTGAGGTCAGAGGAGCGGAAGGGCAAGAGAGAGTCTCCTGTGAGAAGCAGGGCCTCCCGGCCACCGCCCTGAGCAGGGCTGGCATCGAAACGGACACAGCTTGGCGCAGAAATCCTCAAGTTCTCATCGCCTTGCACTCAGCAGAAACAAATGCAAAATTGGTTGATAGTAACATTTTTATAACCCAAGGTACGCTGAATTCTCTTCCAAAGGAAAAAGAAAAAAGCTTTCCCACTAAAGATAAGCTCACAACAAATAGCTGCAAACCAAGTGAGAAGAAAATCCGCTGCAGGAGAGGAGCAGACGCAAAATCAAAGAGATCAGCTCTCCGTAAATGGTAGGAAAATAGAGACTCTGGGAGAATATATAAGAGCAGTGTTTAATGCGACTAAAAACTCACTAAAATACTAACACAGGTTTTTTACTCAGGCGGATTGAAACGTTCATAAAGGAAGATAAAATTAAGAAATAACAGCAGGGAAGTTTCGAATAAAGAAGACTAATGAAAAGAAACTGAGGTGCCTGCATGGCTCAGTCAGTTGAGCATCCAACTTCAGCTCCAGTCATGATTTCACCGTTCATGGGTTGGAGCCCCATGTCGGGCTCTGTGCTGACAGCTCAGAGCCTGGAGCCTGTTTCAGATTCTGTGTCTTCCTCTCTCTGCCCTTCCCCCACTTGCACTCTGTCTCTCTCTCTCTGTCTCTCAAAAATAAACAAACATTAAAAAAATTTTTTTAAAATATGACTTTAAACCTAACAGCCTTAAAGCAAAAGACTGACATATTTAAATACATAAAAGTACTTTTATAATAAAATTCATTATCAGCAAAGTTTTTAAATACTGTAGAATTGAAGTATGGATTATAGTTATTTTCCTCCAAATAGTTAATTACTCCATTACACCACAGAGATTCTACAAATCAATATAACTAAAAACCCAACAGAAAAAAAATGGGGAAAGGATATGAGCATGCAGTTCACAGAAAATGAAAAAAAAAAATGGCCTAGACACATCAACTCAACGTCACACATAGAAAGTAATATAAATTAAAACTACACGGAGATAACCTTCACCCATCAGACTGGCCAACTTCCCCAAAGCGTGACAACAGCTTGTTGGTGGGGCCGACTGGAGAGTCCGGCCACCGGGTATGTCACTAGAAAACTGGTACAGCCACAGGTATAAAAGAGTATGACCTCCTCAGAAGGCAAGGTGACAATACCCGTGAAGATTACAAATCTTGGGCCGCCCGGGTGGCTCAGTCAGCTAAGAGTCATGATCTCACAGTTCGTGAGCTCGAGCCGCACCTACATCGGCCTCGCTGCTGTCAGGGCGAAGGCTGCTTCAAATCCTCTGTCCTCCTCTCTCTGCCCCTCCCATGCCTGCACACTCTCTCAAATATAAATAATCATTAAAGAAAAAGATTACAAATTCTTATATTCTAAGACCCTTTAACCCAGTAAGTCTACTTCCAGTACCCTAACCTAGAGTTTTGCTTTCCTATGTGCACATAAACACAGACAAAGGGTATTCCCTGCAACACTGTTTATAACAACAGGAGACTAGAAACAACTTAAATCATCAATAAGGAATTGATCAATAAAGTAGAGAACAGCCATGTAACAGAAGATTATGACTCTCAAAAAATAATGGGGGGTCCGCCTGGGTGGCTCATTCGGTGGCTCAGATCATGACCACAATCTACAAGTCTGAGCCCCGCCTTGGGCTCTCTGCTGTCAGTGCAGATCCTGCTTTGGATCCTCTGCCCCCCTTCACGGCTCCTCCCCCGCTGGTTCTCTCCCTCCTTTCCTCTCTCTCTCAAAATAAATAAATAAAAAAATAATGAGGGAACACTCTGAGTACTCATAATTCCATCTGATAGACAGGGACGCTATATAATGCACTGTAATTTGAACATGATCTGGCCATTCTCAAAAATCAAATAACAGAATGGAGATAAAGGAAATACAAGCCACAACAATATTTACAGAACAAAATTTACAGAAAAGGTAACTAGTGTATTTGAAAAAGTACAAAGTGTAATTTCCAGAAATGAAAACTACAGTCAATGCAATGAAAAACTCTGAATAGTTTTAAGTGGTAGACTGAACACGGCTGAGGAGAGAATTAGGGCAATACAGGGTATATCTGCAGAAACGACACAGAATACAGCAAAGATAAAGAGGAGAAAGTAGGAGTGAAAAGTCAAGGGACATGGAGGGAATATCTCAAAACTTATGTCAGGAGATCCAAAAGAAAAAACTAGTAAAAATGGGTGTGAGGCAATAGTGGAGAAGGTACCAGCTGAGAACTTTCAAGGATTGATGATAAAAAACATGAATCCTTACATTCAGAGAGCACAAGGAGTCCTGAGCAAGATGAAAAACAATCTGGGGCCACCTGGGTGGCTCAGTCGGTTACGCGTCGGACTTTGTCTCACGTCATGATCTCACGGTTCGTGGGTTCAAGCCCTGTGTCGGGCTCTGTGCTGACAGCTAGCTCAGAGCCTGGAGCCTGCTTCAGATTCTGTGTCTCCCTCTCTCTCTGACCCTCCCCTGCTCACGCTGTTGCTCTCTCAGAAATAAATAAAAACATGAAAAAAATTTTTAAAGATGAAAAGCAATCTGTACCTACACATATCATGGTGAAACTCCAGGAAGACTAAAAATTTAACATAACTCTGAACAGCAAGCAGAGAAAAGAAACAGATGGCCATTTAAAGTATGACACCTGAAACTGACTTTTGACAGATGTAATATTGGCCAGAAAATATGGAAATAGCATCTTCAAAACACTAGGAGAAATTGGTCACCCTAGAATCCACACATAGTTAAATTATGCTTCAAGAATTGGGGAAAAGGGGCGCCTGGGTGGCTCAGTCAGTTAAGTGTCTGACTTTGGCTCAGGCCGTGATCTTGGGGTTCATGGGTTCAAGCCCCGTGTCGGGCTCTGTGCTGACAGCTCAGAGCCTGGAGCCTCTTTCAGATTCTGTATCTCCCTCTCTCTCTGACCCTCCCTTGTTCACTCTGTCTGTCTGTCTCTCTCAGAAATAAGTAAAAACAACATTAAAAATTAAAAGAAAAAAAAGAATTAGGGAAAAATGAGGGGTACCTGGATGGCTCAGTCAGTTGAGTATCCAACTTCAGCTCAGATCATGATCTTGTGGTTTATGAGTTTGAGACCTGCACTGGGCTCTGTGCTGACAGCTCGGAGCCTGGAGCCTGCTTCCGATTCTGTGTCTCCCTATCTCTCTGCACCACCCCTGCTTGTGCTCTGTGTGTGTGTCTCTCTCTTTCAAAAATAAACATTAAAGACATTTTTTTAAGAAGTGGGGAAGATGAAACTTAAATCCTAAAGTACAGTCTTCAGCTTAAGTATAACTGCCGTGTCATAATCTGTTTATCCATTTTCCTTTGTTGCGCTTTGAACTGTTTTTAGCTTGATGAAAATGGCGGTTTCACGCAATACTGTAATTACTGAATAATGTCCTTCAGTTTGTTTTATGAATAAAGCTGCTTCTGGTCAGGTCTTTGGGTGGAGAACACATTCATTTCCACACTGCATATACCTAAGAGTGCAGCTGCTGAATCACAGAGGAGGAATACGTTTAACATTAGTAGAAAATGCCAAACCGTTTTTCCATTCATACTAAACGATTCCAACAAACTGAGAATCCCTTAACTGAGAGTTAGAAGGGAATCCCACAAGCCTACTCCATGTACCAGACTACAGGACTGCATTCACAGACAATCCAAGTGACTCTAACAACTATTTTTTGTTGATGTGACTGGATAGAAGATTAATATACAAAAGCAAACCCTGTGTTTCCTGTATACCAAACAATCAAAATAGGTATCTAAGCAAGAGGTATATGTGTAAGACCTTCTTGAAGGAAACCACAAAACTCTGTAGGACATAAAAGAAGACCTAAACAAGTAGACTTAGCACATTCATGGGGGAAAAGACTTGTATAATAAAGATTTGATTTCTTCCCAAGTTAATCTATAAATCCAGTGCAGTTCCAATCAAAATCCCAACAAGTTCTTCAGACATCTTGGCAAGCTGAATAAAAGGACAAAAGTAGCCAGGACCATCTAAAGAAGAATAAGGAGAAGAGTTGAGCCGCTGTGGGATAGTAGGTCTCATTATGACTACAGATTTTAAACTACATGTTATAGCACAGGGTCAGGCAACTACACCAGGGGGATAGAAGAGAATGTTCAGAAATAATGTATCCGGGGCATCCAGGTGGCTCAGGTGGTGGAGCGTGAGACTCCTGGTTTCTGCTCAGGTCGTGATCTCATAGTTCGCAGGTTCGAGCCCCACGTCCAGCTCCACATTGACAGAATGGACCCTGCTCAGGATTCTCTCTCTCTCTCTCTCTCTCTGCCCCTCTCCCACTTGTCCTCTCTCTCTCTCTCAAAATAAATAAATAAACTTGAAAACAAAAAAGAAAGAATAGATCCAGAGATATATTGGGTCTTGGTATACAAGAAACATGTTATTAAAATTATTTAATTAGTTAACTTGAATCTAAAACCAAGCCAAGTTTACAGAAATGTGAGGTTAAAGGAACATGTTAAATGATACCATTAGGAAAAATCTAGACAAATCTAAACAGGATATATGCTACAAAACAAATGGCTTTCGGGGGGTGGGGGGAAAGAACAGCTAAGAAAACCATTTTTGGGATAACTGAGGAAATCTGAATATGGCCTAGATATTACATAATATTACAATGTAAATATTGTTAACTTTTTAGAAGTCATAATGGTATTATGGTTATATACGAGCCTGTCCTTATTTTTAAGAGATATTTGTGGTGAGGTATCATGGAGTAAAATGTCATGATATTTGCAACCGACTTGCAAATGGCTCAAATGAGAACTACGTACACACATACACTAATATATATCAAAATATAAAAATTATTAAATTTAGTCTTTTCTGTATATTAAAAATTTTTATACTAAAATATTGAGACTATCAGGTGAAAATGTATTTATTCCATAAATGGTACTGAGAAAACTGATTGCCCTTATAAAAATTAGATTCTTACTCATACTATGAGAAAATGGGGGGGTTATACAGTATCTTAGCTAAAAAAACTGTTTTCTTAGATTAAGGAAAAATTTCTTAAATAAGGTACAGAGTAAAAGCCATAACGAAGAGATTTGTGCACTTTATTTCACTAAATCTAAATGTAAATAAGAGACAATAGAAACAAAAGAAGTCGAGAGACTAGCAGATATTCACCACATAACCCCCCCAAAATTAATGGACCAAAAATTAAGAGCATGTAGCCATCGGGGCACCTGGGTGGCTCAGGAGGTTAAGCAACCAACTTTGACTCAGGTCATGATCTCATGGTTTGTGCGTTCAAGCCCCCACATCAGGCTCTGTGCTGTCAGCTCTGAGCCTGGAGCTGCTTCAGATTCTGTATCTCCCTCTCTCTATAAAAGAATAAACATTACCAAAAAAAAAAAAAAAAAAAAAAGAACGTGTAGCCATCAATAAAATAGATGGTAGAAAAGTGTCCATAAGCTATTAGTACAAAAATTCACCATAAGAAAAAAACCTCAGACACCCCATCAATATCAAAAGTTGTGTCATCTCAGAAGTAATCAAACTGTGACCCTATGTCACACATACAGATTGGCAAAAAGCAAAAACAAAAAGAGAACAAATATAATACAATACTTTGAGGGACTTACTCTTATGTAATTCTGATGGTCCAGCTACCTGGAAGACAAATCTGACAGCAGCCAGTAATGCTGAAGGCTGGCAAACCAAAGCATCTAGAAATTCCATTTTCAGAAGATCTCATTCACAGGTGGAAAGATGTTCGCTGAGGTATTGCTGATGATTGCAAATATGCGTAACGATGCAGAAGGTAATCGAGGCAGGACTGGGTAAATAATCTGGGTACATTCATACAATAGGATACTGTACAGCAGCAGAATGGGTGACCTCATATCAGCACAGAAAATCTAGAAAATGTAATGCTCAGCAATAAAGCAGGTTGCAAAGGATGTATTGTATATACTACCATATAGCATTCATATACATTTCATATTTTTTAATAATTATTTTCTTAAAATTTTAAGATGTTTACTTATTTTTGAGAGCAAGAGCAAGAAAGAGAGCAAGCGAGAGAGCAAGAGAGATGGGCGGGGGGAAGAAAGAGGTACACAAAATCTGAGGCAGGCTCCAGGCTGTCAGCTGTTAGCACAGAGCCCGAAGCGGGGATTGAACCCACGAACCGCGAGACTGACCTGAGTTGAACTCTGACGCTTAGCCAACTGAGCCACCCAGGTGCCCCCATATACATTTTAAAACACTGAAAACCCACAACCAACCAACCAACCAACCAACCAACCAACCAACGCTGGTTGTTACAGTGGAACTCCCTCACAGGTATATGGCAGACAGCTTCTAAGGTGACACCAACAATCCCCGCTCCCTGGTATTTACTTACATGTTATCCCCTCCCACAATGCACCACGGTGGTTCTGTGCAACCAACAGAATAGGGCCGAAGTCACAGTACGTCACTTTCAACTGGTTGGGAAAAGACTGTGGCTTCTGTCTTGGGGCTCTCTTACTCCCCGGAATCACTTCCTCCCGGGTGACCACATATGACTGGTCTTAAGTATTTTCAGGGAAGCCTGGTGTGAGGTCCAAACGGCAAGGAATGGAGGGCTCCTCCCACCCACCACGAGAGTGAGCTATCCAGACGCCCCTCCAGCCTCACACGAGACCCTAGACCAGAACCACCCAGCAAAGCCACTCCTCGATTCCTGACCTTCAGCACCTGCACAAGGTCACAAAGTGCCGCTAAATTGGGGGCTAGGTTGTTACCAAGCAAGAGACAACTAATGCAAGGTACTCATAACTATGTAGTGAAACGTAGAGTGTGTAGTAATTATACGAATATACACCAGCTTCCAGGTAAAGGGTAACTCAGGGGAAGGCAATGGGGTGGGGCTTTAACTAGATTTTCTGTGTTTATGACAAATCTTTGAAGAAAATATGACAAAACGTTAGCATTTGTTAAATCGGGGTATTCCAAATGTGTGTACAAAGCACATGACTTCCTGTGACTTAAACCATTTTCTTTGTTATTTAAAGCATGTTATGAATTAAAAATGAACACTTTTCAAAAGAAGAAAAAGCGGTGTCTCTCTTCCATTTGACAGCGCCAGAGGCCACTGTCTGATCCTAACTGCAGCTTGGACAAAAGTAATTACTTTAATGGCTAAACACTTTGCACGGGAGAGGAGACGTATCTGCGTATATTCCCACAGCTGGTAAAATAAAATGTTTAAGTGCCAAAACGCTAAATATACATTTTTCAAAACAGAAAAACTTCCCTAAGCGCACCTACAAAAAATTCATGTTGAAATGCAGGAATGGATGTCACTTTGCCTGGAGATGCTTAATATTCAACTATTTCCAACAGCAATTCACTTAGGAGACATGGTGAACACGCTCTCTGCGGTATTAAGTGGCCCATATACGGCTGTTGCCACGGTAGCCTCTACTTTAATGGTATTTGACAAGAGAGCAGAAATTGTGAGGAAAATTGCTTTAGTGCTTAGTTCTCTGGGTTGTAAGAAGTAAAATATTCACAGCCAGGAGACAGAGCGGCATCTCAGACCTTGCAGTCTCAAGTGGTGCCCGGAGAACGGTCTCCCCCAGGGACATCTCACGGGCTAAAACCAGTTCATGCACTCGGAAAGGTAAACATGATCTCCAGAATTCCAAACCTGTTCACCAGTGCAAAGTCAGAGGGATCTGTGGTAGTGGTTAAGAAGATATTTACAACAATCAAATATGTACATGGGTTTTTTTTTTTTAATGTTTATTTGTTATTTTGAGAGAGAGAAAGAGACAGAGCATGAGGAGGGAAGAGCTGTCAGCACAGAGCCCGATGCAGGGCTCGAACCCACAAACTGTGAAATTGTGACTTAAGCCAAAGTGAGATGCTCAATCAACTGAGTCACCCAGGTGCCCCTGTTTTTATTTATTTTTAAGAGACAGAGAGAGAGCACAAGCAAGGCAGACAGATGGTGGGGACAGAGGATCCAAAGTAGGCTCCATGCTGAGAGCAGAGAGCCCAACATGGGGCTCGAACTCACGAACCGTGAGATCATGACCTGAGCTGCGATCGGATGCTTAACTGACTGAGCCCCCCAGGCACCTCTGGGTGGTTTTACTTAGAGAGCATGAGTCGAGCCAGTATTCTGGATGTAAAATTTTCTGTTCCCTATTTCTCTTCTCCTTGTCTCCAAATTGTCATTTTACCCTTTGGGAATGCCAATGTGTCCAAGCAAGGCTGTGACACATCACTGACCTGCTTTCTTAACGAGGATCCTCGTCTTGTGACCACGATCCGAGTAGTAAATAATAACTGAAATCTCGCCTCCAGAATAAACCAGCTGCGATCATCTGACACTTGCCCATACACTTTCACCTGCGTGCCCCCCCCCCCCCCCCCAAAGCCTTCCATTGGTTTTAGATCCCAGGGAAGGTGGGGCTCAGGGTTGAAGCGACCAGCACAGTTAGTCTCAGCCTCCTTGCCTGTCCGGTCACTATGCCTAGTGTCTAAGGATGTTTGCATCAAATCCGCACCCCTCCACCCCTGCACTGCATTGTGTTACTGTATTTCACTCCAGCCTCTGACTTTCTTCTCTTCCAGCCCCTTGTTGTCCATTCTTTGGCTGCCTCACATTTGCTTGTTTTTTTCCTCTCCCTCGGCATGTGAGCCGCCAACTCCGAATCAAAGTGCCAGGATTTGTGAGTTCCCGGAATCCTGCCCGGAAGCATGGCGGCGCCTGGCCACTGCCGGGTCACGCGCGCTCCATGCCTCCCCGGAGATTCCATCTCACGTCCACGTCCGGCACTGGCCTTGTCCACACCAGCCTGGGCTACTGCCAGGTGTACCCGACCCCCCTCCTCCCTACTGTGCAGACACCCCATTCTAGCACACTGTTCATCTACATGCGTTTTCGAGCTTAGGGGGATGACCCACCCATCAACTCTCCTGCCCTCTCCTGGTCCCTCAGAACCCCAGCCCGAGTCTCAAGCTCAGCTCTGCAGAACAATGCTGCTGACTCACCCACACACCAGCTCTTCAAGGGCTTCTACGAGAAAAACACGTTCCTTGATCCCATTAGGTTAGGATTTCAAGAAACGGCAGTGATAAGCACGGACTTCTTATTTCATAATAAAGATTTCTTTCAGGGAAAGAAAAAAACACAGCTTGTCCATGAATCTTCTTTATTTATTTTGATTCCACAGTCAAAAAACCTGTAATTTATCCCCAAGGCCCCGTATGGTTTATCCTACTGTGTGAGATACAATTTTTTTTTCAAATGTTTATTTATGTTTGAGAGAGTGAGGCAGAACGTGAGTGGGGGAGGGGCAGAGAGAGGGAGACACGGAATCTGAAGCAGCTCCAGGCTCTGAGCTGTCAGCACAGAGCCTAATGCGAACTCATGGACTGTGAGATCATGACCTGAGCTGAAGTCGGACGCTTAACAGACTGAGCCACCCAGGCGCCCCTGTGAGATACCATCTTAAATTTAACATGGAAGAGAACTAAAATACTAACGTCTAGCAAGCATTTCCCACGTGCCGAGCACAGGACTGAATGTTTTCCGTGGATGCCTCACTTGTTCCTGCCACAGCTCTACAGTACGCCTTGCTGGTTAGACGGACCACTGAGGACAGGCCTGCATTAAACAATTCAGTAGCAACGGACCCATCATCAGGAACTGCTTCCGAGCAAGTGAACGGACATGGGGCGCTCCGACTAGGGTTCTCTGTCTGATGCCAGCACCGCTTACCTGCACAGGGGCTGGCTGCAAAGCCCACCCTCTTCCGCGCTCTGTCAAAGACCACGTAGAAGCCCTCCATCACGGTAGCACCGATTACCAGCGCGTTCGTGGAAGGTGAAATGCCGAACCGGTAACATTCGTAATTCAGGCCAGCCCCCATCATGGGCTGGATGTAAAGCTGTTTAAGACGACAGAGCAAACAAGGCATGAGCCGGGCAGCATCGCAGAGCTGAGGTCACACAGTGTTCAGAACCCCCGCCTCCCCGCCCCCCAAACAGGGTCCTCGGGGAAATACACAATGGGAAGGGGTGGGGGGCGGAGGACACCACACTGCCATCCAGAAGTTGAGATCACACGCCTGGTGAGAAACATTACTGAGAGTGACGGGGACGTGTGCGCCGCCTGTTAACCTCACAGGTGCACCGACAGAGATGTCCGTCTGTCCGTCCAGCCAGCCAGCCGTTATTTACAGAGCCCATGGCTTGGCTTAGATGCTGCCTCGGAGCTGGCCACACAAGGCTGAAGGACACCTGTGCCTGCCCCCTGGAAGCTCCCCATCTAAGGAGGTAACTGGGGGACAGGAGGGAATGCTCCGACAGGCCCTCTACGGTAACGTCAACCAGAGAACTCTCCCCCTCAGACCTCTTCCTTCCCTTGCCTCCGAGAAAGTGTCTCTCTTCTTCCTTCCAACTCACTGGCTGCTGCTTCCCGGGCACCTATATTGGGTTTGCTTCACCTCCTTCCCCTGTAAGCAGCAGAGAACCCCAGGGCGCTGGCCTCTTTCTGGCTGCCCCCCCCCCCACCATGACCCATGTGGCCCCATGACCCTAAGCACACCCCTGGGCCCTATGCTGACCCCGAATCATGACCTTCAAGCACGCTCTTCCTGCCCATTCACACTCAACTGGCATCTCTAATATTAAAAAAGCAGAACTCCTAACGTTTTCCCCAAATGTGCCTTCTTTTCAAGGTCTCAGTAAATCCGTGATTCACCCAGTTCCTCAGGCCCTACACCACGGGGCCAGTAGCTCTCTCCCTACATGGCAGGCCTGCCTTTGAAATGGAATCCGATGTGCTCACTTCGGCAGCACATATACTGAAATGGAATCCGAATGCAATCATCACTCTCATCCCCATGGCTACCGCCCAGTCTGGACCATTAGCATCCTCTTCTCTCCTGAGCAACTGCAAAGGTTCCTAAGTGGCCCTGGGACGCCGTCTTTGTCAACCTCTGTCAAACGGAGTTTAAAAGTAGGCAGCAGTGCAGAGGCAGGAGGGTTTATTCCCTAGGTCGAAGAGAGAGAAGCCATCACTCTCTTGGAAGAAGGTCTGCACTAGCTGAGGGCTATGCCCTGCAGGGGCCACGCCTGTTCAATAAACACAAACATGGCCCTTGAGGTCCTGGGGGGAGGGGTACGCCCAAGAGGAAATGAGTCAAAACATAAAACAATCAGAGCGCAAACCAATGTTGCATCAATAAAGAAGACTCCCTTTGTTTTTTAACAGCAAAGTATTCAAATACAGGCAATGGAGAGAATGCAGTGGCTTTAGTAACACAAAATACCAAACATTTGGAAAATAAAGCATTAGATTACAGAATGAGTAGGCAGAAGGACTTTCTTGTTGAGTACCAATCAGCCTGAAAGGGCAAAAGCAGGAAGATTTGGTGGAAAAGGTCCCCTGGGCTCCGTGGACGGGAGGGGCGTGAGGGGTGGGGGTTTTCAGAGGGTGCAGCAGGGCGGGCTGCCCAGGGAAGGAACAGCTGGCCTCCCGGCTGGCATCCCTAGGGGAGTAGGAGGCAGGACAGAGCACCAGGAGTGAGGACGCGAGAGCAGGAAAGAAAACCGGACGTCATGCTGCAGACAGTACACGATCATAGGGACCCCCGAGGAAGGTGAACATCTCACTGCTCTGCTCAGTGCAGAGAAGGTGAGAGGGAGGCGACCAAGGACAGAGATATGGCATTAGCTACTAGACTCGGAGCAGCTGCTATGTCCGGGGAACAGTTGCAGTTAGAACCCTGTCCGACTGGTTTGTCTGCAAGCCCTGCTTCAAGACAAGGAAGCATTCTCAATGTTCTTCGCTGTGCTCCAGGACCTCGGGAAGGGTGACCTCAGCAAGGGAGGAAGCGGTGCTAAGCGATCAGCATCAAATGAAATGCACAACTTCTCAGGATCAACTTACATTAGGCAAAGGCAGGGAATACACTTACCTGCCACCAAAGCACCATCATCTAAGGTTCCGTAAGCAAGCCCTAGGAAAGTACGTGAACGCGCACACCACACCCCCACCTAATTCTATGCTAAGACCCACCCAATGGTCGCATGTCCTGTAACTGATAACACCACTACAAAAACACGCAGACTAAATCTGTATTTCTTCCTCTTCTCTGTACCCCCAACGACTTCCAGGGAACGTTCCAGACCATGGATGCTAGAACATGCTGGGAGAGTGGCAGTATTGCTAGCTCTCAGAATAAACTGTCTGCCTCAAACAAAAATAGCACAAATAGACCGATCAGTGGTAGACTGGAATTATTTACATTTTTAGGGTTCTGGGGAAAAGAAAACCAGAATTTGCCTGTGGGCTGGGGTTGGGGGCCACTTTTGAAAACTGGCCAAAAAAGACTCAGCCTGTGTTTTTGGAAAATAGCGCCAGGGACAGACAGAATTTCAGAGAACTGCCTTGGACACAGCTCTTTCCTGCACGAGCCAGCATACGCCCACCCAGTACTGCTGATGCCAAAGGTCTCAGGCAGGGGCCCCCTGTTCTAAAACTTTGGCAACAAGGAGCCCTGATGGCTGCCCTAAATGTTAGAAAGTGGGGGAGGGCAGGAATATCAGGAGATGATGCCCCCAGCGGTGACCCTGAGGGGTGTGTCGGTGGCACAAGGAGCTTGTCAGGTTCTCAGCAGGTGACAGTTCACAACCGCCCATCCAACTGCCTGCCCTGAACAGAACAGGTTTTCCCCCAACTGCCTGTTTTCTTTGCTTCTTAGGAATCCTGCTTCTGGTCATGCCATTTAGTTACCATTACGCGCTCAAGCTAGGATTCAACTTCATTTACAAACCTACACTGACGACATGATGTCTACCTCTGGAAGGGTGACCACAAGTTAATCCTAAAGAGCCATTATTTTGAAGATTCAGAAAACGTATCCCTGTCATAACACAGTGAAAATGCCTTGGGCAAGCATGAGGAACTTTCCTTTACCGTTAAAGGGACAGACAGAAAAACGGCGAAGCGATCTGCTCGAAGTTATGGTATAAGTCAGGGGCAGAGTGGAGAACGGAACGCAAGCCCTGGGCTCTGGATGTGTGTCCGCTGTGAAGCTGTATTTCTCCGGAGGCTTCCAGGCTCTTCCCCCGGAACCCTCCGTTCCTGGAAGGCATGTCGCCCCATGTAAGGTTGAGAAGGAAAAAGGCACTATTACCACTGCCTTTTTCCTTCTGTGGTTACTCCTCCTTCCCTATCCCGATTCCATCCTTGATCCCAAATTCACCAAATCGCAGCAAAGGCACACTGATTTTCTGTCTGTTCACAATAGTTATTAGGCACAGGCCACCCCAGTGCAGTCACGGAAGAAGTCTGCGATCTCAAGGCTCTTATCTTCAAGAAATTAATGTAACTGAGGCAGAATCGTAAGAGTGTGTGTGCGCGCGCGCTTTTAAGAAAAACAGAAGCCAAATGAAAAAGGCAACTGCATAAAATATACCCCACAGATATGACCGCGTGCTGGGTGAGGAGACTAGAAAACACGCATTATGAGTCTGAAGGGCAGGCACACAAACGGGTTATTCTGCTCAGCAGAGGGTCAACAAATGAGGCGTTGTCTGAGCTGGATCTTGAAGGATGGGAAGAATCTGGATGCGCAGAGGGAGTGGGGAGAAGTGGGCTCTCAGGCAGGGAGGTGGCAAGAGCAAGGGTTGGGGATCAGAGCACAAAGCCCTAGAGGACAATGACTGGTGCGCGGTGGGTCAAGGGCGCAGCAGGAGGCAGGCTGGAGGGCGAGGAAGGGTCCGGTGAGGACTCGAAAGTCACCCCCGAAAGTCACCAGGAATGAGGACGTCGGTATGCAGGGAGTGGGGAGTCATGGCTCACGGCAGGGAGAGCAGGTTCAAAGCCGCCACGTTGATCATTTGGCAACATTTGTAAGGGGAGAAAGAATGGGGCTGGGGTACAAGGAGGCCACTTGGGAGGTCCCATGGGGGGGGGGGGGGGGGGCAGACCAAAGCCAGAGCCTCAGAAACCCAGAGGAGGAGGTGAGGAGTGTGACCAAGCAGGGCAGAATATGCTGTTTGATTAGAAGCTTGGAAAGAGGAAGGAGTCAATGATTTGCTGAATATGGAAAACTAAAGGAGTCAATGATTTGCTGAATACAGAAAACTAAAGGAGGGCTTCATCTCCGACCAGACACATCGGCGAGCCTGCGGAGATCAGGGAACCTGCCCAGACTCACGAGCAGTGGGCACACGCTGGCTTCTGTGCTCGTTTGTTACACGGCACACATGTGGCACTTGGCGCCTAACACAGAGGCAGTACCCACACGGGCACGTCACGCGTGAAGTGCCTTACCCGTGCACGTGATGTGTCCGAGGAGAAAAACACACAGCCCGGCTCGTACCTGAGGCAGGATGGTCAGGCGGAATGACTGGCTGGAGTTCTCGTCTCTCAGGTAGATGGAGATTTTAGGGAAGTAAGACCAAGGTGTCTCAGAATTCGTCCAGCAGGCCAGCTGGGACCCAGTCCAGAAGCCATCAGAGAATTCTGGAATCTGGACAGAATGAGAGCACGTGAGAAACCATGACTAGTCTGGCGCATCGGCAGGAACCCACTCCCAGCCCCCCACTCCGTCACCTCGCCAGATGCCCGTGGCGGTAAACAACGGTTCCTTTGGACGACGTGGCCGGGACAGCAGTCCTCTGGAAGGCGAATGGAGATGACAAATTCCCAGCTGTTAAGATTCCCCGGGCACACGGAGTGCTTACTGGTACCCGGCACGGTTACAAGCCCTCTGCAGCAGTAATTCCTTTAATTCTCAAAACTCCCCACCAGCACAGCAGGATCACCTGTCCCCCACTTCACAGAAGAGGAGCCCAGAGCACACAGAGGTTAAGTAATGGGGTCACAGTAGTGGCCAACGACCCTTGGGAAGAGAGAACCCTCCAGGCCTTTCGGGCATCGCCTCTCCTTTGAATTCCGAGCACGCGACTCATTCCGGTGCACAGCCCCGTGCGGGCTCTCTGCTCTTCTGGAACATCCTCCTCCTCCTCCAGACGTTGGCGCGGATGCCACCTTGTCCAGGAAAACCCCCCCACACCATGCTGATACCCCGCCACTCAGCTCGCCTCCTCGCACTCTCTTCTCGCAGCCGTCAGGACTGGACGTCCATTGGCGGAACTGCTTCAATTCTGACATTACAATCTGAGGCCTTTGAGGACAGAGGTCTGTTGTCTGTCCGCCTTGCAGTTCTAACAGCGAGCGCACAGGAGAGACTTGGGAAATATTTGTGGGAAGAAGGAACAGCCGAGAACACAGAGTGCCCACCTGGGCCTCCCACCCTGGGGCGGGGGGACAACGGCCCCTGTACACGGCCACAAGTTAAATGCAACGAACTCCCACCATCTCACCAGGGCGAGTGTAGGCTCCGGAGCCCATCTCGCCCGCACCTGCCAGTTCAGGGGGGACAACTGTGCTGGGCTTGCTTCTCTGAGAACGTCTAGCTCGGGTCCCAGTGAGGGAAGGGTGTGATGGGATGAGCTCTGGGAGCGTGTGTGGCAGGAGCAGGTCTAGGAGAGCCGGTGACAGGGGCACAGCTGGGAGGGAGTGTGATGGAGCAAAGGTAAGAGGGCATGTGTGGGACGGGGCACGGCAGGGGGCGGAGCCAGGAGTATGGGTGGGGCTCAGGCAGAAGGGCAGGGGATGGGGCGGAGCCAGGAGGGCCCGGGACAGAGCAGAGCTAGTAAAGTACAGACTGGCAGTAACAGGGGACTGTCAACAGAGCATCTCCAAGAAGCTGGGCTGAGCCAAGGGTGGGAGTGGGGGTGGGGGTGCCGGTATGAGATGCGTTTGAGGGAGGACGGCCAGAGCACAGCAGCTGCCTTGCTGGTAAAACAGATGTCAGCAGTGGAGGCTGGTGGGGTGGAGAGGAAGCAGCAGAGAAAAAGTCAGAGGAAATCACAGTGCCCAGGCGTCTTCACCAGAGGTCATTTATCAGAGATCTGAGCTTTGTGGCGAGCCGGGTGTGATTAAGGCGTCCAAGTGGGATTTGCACAGGCTACTGGTTGTTGAGTCTAAACTCCACGGGTGGGCCCGGCTAGAGAGTCACTGATGGGTGGATGGGAAGTTAAGTGGTGTAATGTGGAATCCCTTCCAGAGAACACAGGGAGAAGGGAGGGGGCCAGGATCCCCCTCGGATCAGGCTGGCAAAGGAGACCCCATGAAGAGGGCGCAGGGACAGGAAGTTCAGGAAGTGTTATGGAAGCGGAGTGAAGGTAAGACAGGTAAGCAGGGATGGTGTGGAGACCAATCGGGGCAAGAAGTGAGAAGATGAGGTGCTGCTGTAGGAACCCTGAGTGCCATGTGCTGCAGGACCACACCCAGCAGGTGCAAGCCCACCCCTCCTGGGCCAGGCAATGGGGAGAAAACGTCCCGAAGTTTTTCGTCCTCACACAGACTGTCCATCATGAAACATAGTGACTGATCTGTACAACTTCTAATATTGGCGTTAATGTATTTTCACCTTCTATAAAGTTACGTCGATGTGACCTGTGTATCAGAGGGCGGTATCCCCCTCCAGAGGAACAGAAGGGTGGGGCAGCATCTGCTGGACCCGGCGATGACATGAGCAAAGACAAGGGCGGCTGGGCCTGCACCCGGGGAAGGGAGCCCCACGTCAGTGCTGGGGGCAGCTCCCATGTGCAGGTGGAGGGATCAGGCCCAGGGGCCCCAATAACTCGCCTAAAGGGAACAGCTCCAAATCGGATGGGGGACCATCTGCCTCCGAAGAGGGGTCTGTGAGTCCAAGGGCCTCCCTGAAAGGCAAAGCTATGTGTCCTCAAAGGACAGTCTGGACCCTCAGATCACAGAGTTTGGGGTCAGAAGTCATCCAAAAGCAGGTGTCACACTGCTTCTGGATTTTTCAGACTGGGAAGCGGTGGGTGGAACGCAGGATGCCACACCTAGGAAGACAGAAGCCCAGGTCTCTGCCACCCGCAGAGCGCCCCACCAGACTCCTTTCAGATCACACACCCATAAACCACGCGTTCCTAACATCCCCGCTGAACAGTCCCAGCGGGGAGCCCAATATCTGCATTGTGTCTAACTCCCCAATGCCAGCCATTCCAGGGGTGCCTGGGGGGCTCAGTCAGTTAAGCATCTGACTTCAGCTCAGGTCATGATCTCATGGTTTATGGGTTCGAGCCCCATGTTGGGCTCTGTGCTGATGGTGTGGAGCCTGCTTAGGAATTCTCTTTCTCTCTCACTCTCTGCTCCTTCCCGATTTGTGTATGCCCCCCCCCTTCTCAAAAATATAGGAACTTAATAAAAGTCAGTCATCCCCTTAACTAGAAAGAAACCCTACACCATGACAAGAGAGAACACTGGCCGTCTGTGGTCCGTGTGCGCTGATACAGGGAGCCGGCTGCCCGCCCTGAGCTTTCTCTGCCCAAGACAGAGCCTTCCCGGGTCCACCCCTCCCTGGCATGGGCTCTGAAATCACAGGATAATTTTAGACAAGACAAACACATTCTGTCATCTCGCTCCTCATGCTTTTCTTGCAAAGTCCGTCGCCGCCGAACACAGGCTGTGATGCCCTCAGGGGTCCCAGCGCCCGGCAAGCGTGGCACGCATGGCCCACTCTCTCTCCGCGAGGCTCCCACAGGGGCCGGAGTCCCGGGCTCCTCAGGCCAGGACTAGGGTCACACACACGCGCATCAAGCATTTCTGCAGGAGAAGCCCTAACACGCTTATGGCCCAGAATACTCAGTCTCAAGATGCTCGTGTCAGGTCCGCTGAGGACATTTTCACTACTGTAAAAAATCAGCATATGGCTCCTTATTTTAAGCATGGGCTGATTTTCCTCCAGCGTTCTGAATTTAGGGCACTGAAAACTTAACTTGCCATGTTTTTCTGATTCAGCAGATATGAGACAAGACGGGACCTGACTCTGGCTTCTGACCGCTGCTGCCCTGAAATCCTTTCAAGCTCCCAAAGGGCCTCGGTCCCACACCTTTGTTCCCGGCCCCTCTCGGTTCTCTCAGATCGCCTGCTGCTCTTCCCATGACGGTCTCGGACTCCTGAAGTTTGGCTCAGGACAATCAAAGCCCTGTCCCCTCCTCCCCGTGCTTCTGCGAGCGCCTGTCACGAAGCAGCGGCCGTGTGTGCTCCGATCACTGGTTCCTTGAATCCGGCCAGTGGAGCAGTGGGACAGTCAGCGCTGCGTTCTTACCAGGAGAAAGACCCTGGGCAGGAGACGCTCGTTTTTAGGGACCTTGCAAGGGTGAGCCTGTGCAGACAGAGGCTTCTGAAAACACCCAAGAAGCTGAGAGAAATGTCTGTCACACATTCAAACAAACAGCAGCAGCGGCATGCGGTCTGGACATTAAACTGAGGCTTCTCCTCCCCGAGCACCACTGCGCGGGGCTTTCTACCCCGGCCCTCACGACCGCCCGGTGGCAAGGGCACAGTGGAGACTCCGAGGGCCTGGAACCCGCCCCAGGGACCCAGCTACATTCAAGTATGTCCGAGCCCTGAAGCTGTGCTCCTCCCCGGTCATTGCCTTCGGTCCGTCCTGTTGCCTTGAGCCAACTGGAGAGCTGGAGCCACACTGGAATACCGTCAGCCACTTCTCCAAAATGCACACTGCCCTTGACTATGAATTTAGTCATTATTACGCTGGCTTGATGGACCTTTGTCTTCTGTGAATCACTCTCTTTTACAGAAGTAAGAAATTAAAATTCTGGCACAGCTTGGATGAAGGCCAAAAAAGAGTACAATTTTTGGTTTATGTGTTTTGTTTTAAAGGCTGCAAGCGTATTCTTGGTTTACTTTTTAATATAAAATATTACCAGCTAGGTTTTTGGGTTTTTTTAGATTAAAAAAAAAAAGCACTACACCCGCTACACTGTTATTTGAAATACTAAACAGCACTGCACCTTCAGATTCAAGTCCTCTGAGGTTAAGGTGCAGAAATTCTTCGCTGGTTAAGATGAAGACTGTGAACTTAATAAGTAATAGTTAAAAAAAAATCCAAGCCCTCAAAATCCTCAGACGGAGCCTGTTAGAGTACACAGTAGTCCCCCACAGCATGTGGTCATGACCTGGTGTTCTCCAAAGTATATCAGCACCCTGAGGACTTACCAGAGACGTGCGGGCCACGGCTTCAACTACGGCATCAAACACCTTCTGGGGCAGGCGCAGAAGTGTGGTGCCGCTATCCACAATGGCCTTGTCTGCGTTATACTAGGAGAGAGGAGAGTTGGTGGGAGAAAGGCACAGACAGGAAACCCCATATCGGTGTGTGGCTCCAGCCTGTCACTGTCCGTCTCCCCCTGTACACAGATTCAGGCAGCCATGGTCCCTCCCCGGTGGCCAAACTCCCTTCCTGTTCTTGGAACTTGGACACTAGCCCAACTTCTCCTTCCCGGATAAGGAAACTGAGGCCATGAAAAGGAAGTGACAGGATCCAAATCAACAGCTGTCTCCCCACAAAAGTCTCCCCATTTGGAGGTGCCCAAATGTCCTTGGCCGAGAACCCCCAAGGGCAAAGGGGGAGGACCCATTTGTCTTTCAAGGTCAACGCGACATGTTAATTACCACTTATACAAATCGTACAAAGCCAACAGCCATCCGACAAATGGAGAAAGAGGGCAGATGGCTTATTAATAGACACCCCATACCTGTATTTGGCGGAAGCACAGCCACATTCAGGGGGAGGACCTCACACTCACACATGGAGTTTGTGTTTTATCATAGGCCCTCTCATTCCTACCGCCGGATTCTTTACTGGCAAATATGGGTCTGTGACAAGACACCCAGCTTTGTGGCCTTAGGACTGAAGCCCATCGCAGTGGAAGGGAGCACCGCTCTACCGAGCTCCATTGGGTGTGCACTGGGAATCGGAAGTGGAAGGGATGGTCCGTAAGAAGTGACGGCGGGCGGGGATATAATGACACGCCGCAGTTTGTATAAACCATCCTGAAAATGTCTGTTTGGTTTGGTTTTGTATGTTTCATCCCGAACAGGTTATAAACCAGGCTGACTTCCTCAAGGTGTCCTCCTCATCAATGCCATTATGGCTGCAAAGAAGCCAAACGCAGACAGGGTGTGACTACGGCTCTTTAGTGACTTGAGCCCCAGCTCTACACACATGGCTCCCGTGAGGAAAGGACAGACGCGCCCCTTCGAGTGAGAGCTGAGCGTTGGAGGGAGGGGTGTGGATGGAGGAGAAAGCTGATGACCTGAGTTTCGTTTTGCTTATTTCTAGTCCCCTTTTTCCCTTGCACTGATGTCACAAGACAAATATGTATGCTTGAAAATTAAACAGGGAACTTTGGGGACCACATATCCAAAGGTAAACTTGCTTATTCCATGCTCTTCAACCAGGCACCATCAGGCCCAGACGCACAGTGAAAGACATAGCCCCTGGACAGTCCTCTGCACATACCATCTTACACTACTTTCCCCTGTGAAGCCAAGTGACTGGAAGGAAACAAATTTTCTGGAAGGAGTTCATTACACAAAAAGGCCCTGTAACTTTTAATGTAATAAATCTTTGATTTATCTTGTAATGTAACGGCCCTTGTATTTTTCTATTTGGGTGTCGGCAGTAGTATGTAAGCGACCCAGCCACACTAGGCTAGACACAAAGACATCACAGGGCAAATACCTCTCGGCAGTCCAGGTTAAGGCTCTGGCCTCCAATTTCCAATTTCAGGATTTCTATCTGATAATACCACTCCTCCTTAATTGGAGTATACCAGATGTCTCCTTTGTACAAACTTGGTTCGATTCCACCCAGGACCTGAGAAGGAAAATATTTCCGGGTGTAAGAAGAAATACGTGGGCACATCAACACATTACACTGAGAAAGCATGCCATCGGAAGGCGAATCCTCACTGGAATCAGTACCTTCATGTTATTGTGATATTACAAAATATATATGATTGAAAATTAAACAGGGAAACTTTGGGGGCCATGTATCCAAAGGTCAAACAATATTATACCCATGTCTAATTGAGATGGTCTGGTGGTTTTCCTTATGGAAAGGAAGTACATACGATTTAGCCTTACGGTATCAAGACTTCCTTCCTCCAAATAAATGAAGTAAAATAGTCAACTGCATTGACTGATGGTGATTTAGTTCTTCAGGACAGAAGACACTGTCTTACACATTTGCATGGAAAGCAGAACGAAAGATCTTCCTTAGCCAAAACGTCATGCTGGCAAACTATTAAGGCCCCACACATCCTAGGCTGTCCTCTGTCCAGAAAAGGGGGTAAATAAGGCATTAAGAATGGGTGTACTGTTAGCAAATGAAAGCAACTGGGTTTGCTTCTCACAGGTGGGTGATAAAGGGGTGGTCGGCATGCACCCTGTGGTCCCCTTCTTGTCCACTGTCTGTCACCTCCTGCTTTAGATCCGGGTGCAGGGTTCATTGAGGGGGTGCCCAGGCTACAGCGAATCCACAGTGCTGAGGGCTCTGATCTAACAGAAAGCCTTCTGCTGCATGTGTGCACGTGCACACTGAGAGAAAGGTTCTGTAGGTGTGCCTGTCTCCCCACCAAACTGATATCACCAGCATTTGCCTCTGCTTCCCCAAGGCAGAGCGAAGCCCACCCACCGCACCCCCTTCTGCTCCTCACCTGCCCCTCCCCGCCGCGCCCCAGTCACGCTTCAAAGATAAAAATTTTTAAGAAGCTTTAATGGATTTGGGGGAAGCAATGACAACCATCATCTTGTGGATGGCAAGATAATTAGGTAAGATAAAAATAAGACCTAATTGTATCCATTTTTTAAAGGTTCTAGAACAAAGGCTATCAAAATTCCACAGTACGTTCCGTATCCTTCCGTGTCTACCGTACCTATCGGGGTGTTAATAAAACAAGAAAAAAACTGCCCGATTAATCTGTGATTTTTTTCCCCTCTTTAAGACTGAAAGATACCCACAAGACTACCTCCGTTGGTACCAGGTCCAGCGATGGGCAGGCCCGCCCCGCACATCTGCATAGAGAAGATGTTGGGGATTCTCGCTTGTGCCACCAGAGAATCAAAGAACGTCACCAGGGAACTTGACGGCTGCGGGAAGAGAAGCAGCGGCGACAACGCCGTGACTCGCTGCACAGACGAGGGACCCGAAGCAGACGCCACGTGGGACGTACAAACTACCTGTCCAGTTTGTCTTGTGGCGAAACAAACAAGCTACGGTGGTCCGGAAACTGGCGGCAGAACCTCCCACCAGGCCACCTTCCCCGCTGGAGCGGCTCCGCCGTAAAAATAAGACAGTATTTCTAAATTTGGAACAACGCGGTGGATTAGAGTGGCCCCCGCGCGGCGATGACACGCAAGAAGACGGTATTTCTAGAGCCCTCACAACGCCGCCGCATCTGTCCCGGCGGCTGTTCTAGGACGCAGGGGGAGTCGTGGAAGCAGGTCCCTGGGGTGGGGGTGGTGGGCTCTGATCACGGCCGTCTCAGAAAGAGAGAACGGTCTGCGGGAGTGGCCTTCGTGGCTTCAGAAAACCCCACTCACTCCTTTCCGCCAAGGTCATCTGGCGCAGAAGACCTCTCCGATCCCAGCACCCGCTGGACTCCGGAGCGCAGGAAAGGAGCAGGGAAAGGAAGAGTCCCAGGATCCTCAGGGTTAAAAGCCCCCCCCGTTCCCTGCCGCCACATTTCAGGGGGCCCAAGCGGCCTGCGCCTCCCTTCCCGCAGAGCGGACACTCACTCGGGCACCCCCAGGTCTCCAGGACTCAGAGGAAGAGGCGCGGTGTGCGAACAGCTCGGGGCTACAGGTGGGCCTCCAGGGCTGGTGGTCTCGAGGGCAGGTCAGGAACCTCGGGCAGATTTTGGTTTGGACAACTGGGGGTACCAGTCACTTGGAGCTGTTAGTTTCTTAATTTATTTTGAGAAGGGGGGACCAGTTGGGGAGGGGCAGAGCAAGAGGGAGACTCTCAAGCAGGCTCTGTGCGGTCAGCACAGAGTGAAGTGGGGCTCGAACTCCCAAACCATGAAATCATGACTGGAGCCGAAGTCAAGAGTCAGACGCTCAAACTACTGAGTCGCCCAGGTGCCCCCCGAGCTGCTGATTCTTGATGGAAACTTACTCGTAGTGGCACAGACGCCACTGGCACGTTCTCAGCACCGACGGTCACCATCAGGACTATTTACTACCTGTAAGAAGTCAAATGAGGGGCGCCTGGGGGGCTCAGTCGGTTAGGCGTCCGACTTCGGCTCAGGTCAAGATCTCATGGCTCGCGAGTTCAAGCCCCACGTTGGGCTCTGTGCTGACAGCTCGGAGCCTGGAGCTGCTTCGGATTCTGTGTCTGTCTCTCTGTCTCTCTCTGCCCCTCCCCCTCTTGTGCTCCGTCTCTCTCAAAAATAAACATTAAAAAAATTTAAAAAAAGAGGCAAACTGAAACTCTCGAGAGAGCAGGAGAAAAGCAAAGAGAAACCTTCCCACGTGGTAACTGTTGTCTCGGGCCTCCCAGTCCTGCTTCTGCAGACTCTGCCGGGACTCGGCACTATCTCTGCGTGTGACGCGCAGAAACGTGGCATCGGGGTCAAAGACGGAGACCGAGTCCCCTCCTGAAAGGGGCCGGGTGTGGTGCTGACCCAGGCCGGGGGGCCTCCGGTCACCTTCCTGGGAGGTGGCAAAGTCAACACTGTCTGGGGCTCAAGTCCGGCTCCACCACCTGCTACCTGTATGACTCCTTCCTTTGTTTCTTTTATCTGGAAAATGGGAAACTAAGAGCCTCCCAGAGGTGTGGTGGTGCTTAAATGGGTCAGTACATACAAAGGGCTTGGAAGAGTGCCCGGTACCAGGAAGGGAACTATTATTATTCTGTCGAGTCACTTTTCAGGAGGGCTGTACCGCCGGATCCCTCCTAAGGTTTAGAAACATAAAGATGCCAGAATCGACCAAGAGAACCCGATTCAGGTGCACCCAGGCGGACCCAGGTGCACCCAAGCATCTGCCGTGTGAGAGACCCTGGAGGCGCCTCTGACGCACATCCACGGCAGGAAGCATGGGCTGACCAGGGGCCACCACTGAGCGCTCGGTCAGCCTCTTCCAGACACCGGTCCCGACTGCGCTGCGGCCACCGCCACCGGCCCCACACCCCGTCCTCCCAATCCTGGGGCTGTCCTCAAACCTGGGATGGGAACCCACTGTTGGTGACCTTGGAATTCCACACACGAAAAGGTCACGTGGGGAGTCCGGACACCCAAAGGGACCCCGAAGTCACCACTTGCAAGGAAGTTTATTTATCATCAATATTATCAATTCCAGGAAATTCAGCTTCGTTCTACCCTCCTCCAAATAATCCACAATAAAACCTATCGTGCTCACATCTTGCGTTGTCAAGGTCAGTTGAAGGTGAAATGGTTTTCGCTTGGTCACACCGTCAGTGAAATCGTATTTAGGAATTAGTTACACGGTCGGTTATGTGTCTGACTCTTGATTTCGGCTGAGGTTATGATCTCGTGGTCGGTGGGATCGAGCCCCGTGTGGGGCTCTGGGCTGACAGCTCAGGGCCTGCTCGGGATTCTCTCTCTTTCTCTCTCTGCCCCTCCCTTGCTTGCTCTCTATCTCTCAAAATAAATAAACTTTTTAAAAAAAATGAATGTATGTTATTAAGAGTCTGCAAATTTCCTATTAAGCTCACGCTACCATACTGAGGGGAAAAAAGGCTCTAGAACCCCACAGAGTTTGCAGCCAGGCTCTGGGCAAGGAAGACCAACCTCTCTGACCCTCAGTCTGCACATCGATAAAATGGGAGAACAGGGCCTTCCAAAGTCAGCCTCATGGGGAGATCTCGAGATTCAGGGGAACCCACGTCCTGTGATGTTCTCAGCCTCAAGGGCTCTCTCTCCAAGAGAAGCCACAGGGGTCGAGGGTCTGCCTCCACCCCCGCCAGCCCCCCCCTGCACCATGTACTAGAAAACATTCTGCTGTCACTGGGTAGGTGGGCCTGACATCCATGTGTCCTGTGGTCTCCCACTGCGTTCTGGCTCCAAGCCCAGCACCGAACAGTGAGAAGGGGAAGGTGCGGTGCCCGCTGCAGACTGGGGGCGCAGGGCGACCTCCCGCTTTGCTCAGTGGTGCACAGCCCGAGCCCCAGGCACACCCCGGATCTAATCTGCTGGCCTCTGGCTGCCTTCCTGGTGGAAATTCCCCAGCCTGTGAGCAAGACCGCCTCCCGACTCCTGCACGTCATCGGTCCCTCCTTTGGGCCAGCCTAAGTCCACATGTTTGGAGGACATTAAATTCTGTCTTTCCCGATTTGTGCAGGTTCTGATGCTGATGAGAGTGAGGGATCCAGGCTTTCCCCTGGGTGCCTCCCAGGCCACTGGCTGGTGGTCCATAGGACACGCGTTCAGGCCCCACTTGGGCTCTGGGATGCTCTCCCCAAGGGTGTCGGCAGCCACAGCAAGAAAGCACGATGCTCCCCTCTGTGGGGGTGCGCCTCCCAGCTAAGGTCAGGACCTCCCACAGGCTCCGTGTCCCCGTGCGAATGTAAGAGTTTAATCAATGTGTTTTCTTTTAACCCTACCCTACAGAAAGCCCCCCAATACCATAATTAAAGTGACTCAGCCTCTGTTAACATTTTTAAACTATAGAAGAAAATAAGCAAAAACAAGACAAATCAGAGGAAGTAACGCTACGGTTGTTTTTTGGCCGGAAAGTTCAAAGAACTGCACCGTGCACCTTACACTTTAAAGATGCCCATAAGTGTGGCTGATGGTGTAACCGCGGTCTGTCTGCACCGCGTGGACCCTCCGGCCGCCCGTCGTAGCCCCTGTTCCAGAATCGTCCCGCCTCTGACTCACTCGGGGCCACGCGCTGGCCTCACCTTAGCCAGGGCAGCGTATGCCAGCCCAAGTATCCCGCTCCATTTGACGCCGGGCAGAAAGAAATTCTCGGACTCGAAGATAGTGGCAATGTTGACGAGGAACGAGCTATTAAAGCCTTTGGGGATGGTGACCACGTCCTCCCCCACGAAGCCGGTCCAGCTTCCCTGTGTGTACTTCACGGTGACATCAAAGCCCTTGGAGCGGTACGTGCTGGACCTGGGCAAAGGAAAGAAGAGGCATCGTATGGTCTGGATCCGCGAGCAACGAGGTGGCCAAGTTGCTGCATGAAGCACAGGAAGGCTATTACATTCAACTCTTAAGAATTAACAGTGTTCCCTGTTGACCAAGTGACATTTCCCACAAGACGTGACACTAACATTTGGGTAGCAGTGCTTCCAGGTCACGTGTTGGGGAGGTACGGGGGTCTGCAGCCCCGACTTTAACACCTGCCCCCACGAAGCTGGGAAGTCAGGGGCTTAACTTAACTGGACGAGCCTTTGAGGGCACAATCAAGTCTTGCAGGGACGGAGCACTGGCTGCTCTGTGACACACGGAGGGGCTGGCAGCTCCCACCAGCGGTGGCCTGGGGTTCAGATTCACACGGCACAATCAGTGTGAAAATACCAAGTGATACCCTCCACCTCCACGCCTTCCTCCTGTTGTCACAGGCTCCCTCTCCAGGCTGTCCCCAGTGCTCCAAAGCTCATTATGCTCAACCCAAAATATGGGGGCACAGCTAGTATCACCAATCATCGTGACATCATCTACAGTTCTACATGCATATGGCCCTCCGGGTAAGAGCTACTCAAACAGAGTCACATGGCGGGATTCCAACAATGGTCAGGGCAGATGACAATCCTGCCCCAGAGGAGACAGACAGTAAACAAATGAATACATAAAATTCCACGTGCTGATAAAGAGGACTCTCCAGGGGCTAAATCAGGGGTGGGGGCAGTGACCTGGCAGTCACCCAGGCATCTCCAATGCCACCACATGCATAAAGACAATGAGCCAATGAGCCATGCAGGAAGGACATTCCAGGGGGAAAATAGCAGGTGTCAAGGCCCTGTGGGTTGTCCAAAACTGTAAGGTCATTTTTGGGTTGTTTTTTTTTAATGTTTTATTTATTTCTGAGAGAGAGAAAGAGAGAGAGAGACAGAGAGAGAGAGAGAGAGATAGCGTGAGCAGGGGAGGGTCAGAGAGAGAGGGAGATACAGAATCTGAAACAGGCTCCAGCCTCTGAGCTGGCTGTCAGCACAGAGCCCGATGCGGGACTTGAACCCACAAACTGTGAGATCATGACCTGAGCTGAAGTCGGACACTTAACCAACTGAGCCACCCAGGCACCCCTGTAAGGTCGTTCTTATACCCAGCTTAGTTTAAAAACTCTGCTCAATTAAAGCATAAGACCCAAAGAATGTCTCTAGGCAAATATCCGAGCATTCACACTAGGGAAACTATCCAATTCCTGAGAGAAGTGTCCAATCACCAAGCAAGTCACCTGAAATTGCTCCTGTTTGCCTGGGGTTTTAATCTCATGGTTTCAGCCTCTGAATGCTAAGTCTTTGTTGCAGAATTAGATGAACGAATACAGTCTTGTCTGAGGTCAGGAAGGAAGCTAAATCAGAAATGATATGACCCCTTTTGCGTGGGAGAGGCACATCTCCTAAGGCTTAAATATACTGGACAATCTGTAACTCAGTAATCACACTTCTGGGAATTTCAGCCTCAGGGAACCCCCATGACGTGGGCCGAGATTTAGGTACAAAGACAGTCACTGTGTTTTATTTATAACAGCCAACGGCTGGAAACAACCTACACGCCCAGTAAAGAAGACACAGTTCAGTAAACTGCACCACGCCTCTGTGATGGAATATTATGTAGCACCAAAACCAGCTATTTACTAAGTCATTTTCAACGACACAGAAATAAGGCGCAAGAAAAATGTCAGTGGCTCCCTTCAGGTGGTGGGGTTTGTGGGGGAGATGCCCCTTGTTTTTAAGGCCCATCTACAATCGCTGCACACTTAACATCTACATTCAGAAAGAAAAAAAGTTATTTTTAAAATGCCTGGCAGACACGGGCCGCTGGGTGGCTCAGTCAGTGAAACATCTGACTCTTGATTTCTGCTGATCGTGATCTCACAGTTCATGGGATCCAGCCCCACTTCGGGCTCTGTGACAGCATGGAGCCTGCTTGGGATTCTAATCTCTCTCTCTCTCTCTCTCTCTCTCTCTGTCCCCCTCCCCCACTTGCATGCATGAGCACGTACTTTCTCTCAAAATAAGTAAACCTAAAAAAAAATGGCAGAAATGGGGTGCCTGGGTGGCTCAGTGGGTTAAGCGTCCAACGTTGGCTCAGGTCATGATCTCACAGTTCGTGATTTCGAGCCCCACATAGGGCTCTGTGCTGACAGCTCAGAGCCTGGAGCCTGCTTCCGATTCTGTGTCTCCCTCTCTCCCTGCCCCTCTCCTGCTTGCACTCTCCCTCCCAAAATAAATACTTTTTAAAAAATGGTAGAAAAATTTTGGAGAAATTTATGTTAACTTCATAATGGGACAGAAAATACGAAGAATGCTTAATTTTACTATTTACCGTCTGAGCTCACTCTGCCACGATCTTAAAGGGGCAGCAGCGTTGCGTGGCCACCTCGTGTGCACGAGTCTCCTGACAAGGGCGGACATAGAAGCGGGAGGCGGGAGGGTCCAGGCACATGGAGCACTAGGAGACCCATCGGAAGTCAAACGTGGAAGGCAGTCGGGGCCCGAGGGTTGCTGGAACGCCTGGCTTATTGGCAGCACTAACTCAGGCGTGCCTGCTGCGCAGGAGAGGCTGGGCACCTTGACGGTGAATCGCGATGATGCTACTGAATTATTCGGTCCCTGCCGACAATGCAGGGTCATCCCTCGAGGTCAAAAACACACCACTGCCAACAGAAAAGTCTACTTTGAAACGTTTGGAGCATAGGATCCAGTCCAGGGTCGGCGGACTTTTTCGGTAAAAGGGCTGGAAAAGCTTTTGTGGGTTACGTGATCGGTTACAACTCCCCAGCTATGCACGTCGAATGAGGACGCAGGCCACAGCCGGTACATAAACAGTGCGTGCAGCTGTATTCCAATAACGTTTTATGAACAGAAACACACAGCAGGTGGGGTGGAGCCTGCAGGTCCTGGTTCACCACCTCCTGATCTAAAAGGTTCGTTCTCTCAGGCGCCTGGGGGGCTCAGTCGGTTAAGCGTCAGACTTGGGCTCAGATCATGATCTCGCAGGTTTGTGAGTTCAAGCCCCAAGTCGGGCTCTCTGCACTGTCACTGCAGAGCCTGCTTCGGATTCTCTTTCTCCCTCTCTCTCTCTGCCCTTCTGCTGCTCACACTCTCTCTCTCAAAAATAAAAAATAAAAAATTTTAAAAATAAAAAGATAAGTCGACTTCAGCTCAGATCATGATCTTGCAGATTCGTGAGTTTGAGCCCCAAGCTGGGCTCTCTTCACTGTAGAGAGCCTGCTTGGGATTTTCTCTTTCTCCCTCTCTCTCTGCCCTTCTGCTGTTCATGCTCTCTCCCTCAAAATAAATAAAGATTAAAAATTAAATAATTACAATAATAAAAAATTTAAAAACCAAATTTAAAAATAACCCCATAAATCTACCTTAATAAATGATTCGTTATCTCCCCAAAACAATCTAAAGCACCACAACTTTCTTTTGAGAAGCTGATTTATTTCTACTGTGCCCAGAGTACACAACACTCATTAGAATCTGCTCATCTCGTAGGAGCCTGAGCCAGCCTCACACAGGTGTTTGGCGTGTCTTCTACGCTGTCCTGACCAGCCCAATACGTCAGTGCCACCTGCAGAGCCGAGAGGCAGCTGTCACACTGACCAGGTCCAAACACTAGTTCAACTGCTTATTAGCTGTGTGATACAGGCCAGGTTACTTAACCTCTCTGTGCCTCCACTGCCTCTAGCTGGAAAAGGGAGACAACATAGCACACCACACCTTGTGCGGTGGTTTAAGTTTGAGGAGCAAGAGTTAATACTGGAGAGCTTTTAGAAGAAAATCCCTGAGACGCAGCAGGTATGCAACAAAAATAGCTGCTATTATTATAATTACCTAATCACTTGCTATCTTTATTCAATCTACGAACTACTACTAGAAAATGTAAGAATTTTTTCCTATGAAAATGCTCCTACAGAGTTACTCTTATTGAATACAGAATCGGTCTCATCTGAAAGTCCCACCATCCCCACGGAAAGGGGTCAGTCTGTCGAACGTCTTGGTCAAGGTGGTCAGGAGCGGCGGAGGGGGCTTGGTTTCTAAAGGCAAACAGCTCTCCAGCGTTCTGGAGCAGCGCTATCCTATACAACTGGCCACAGTCAAGGAAATATCACAGATCAATGCTGTCCAATATGGTAGCCATGGGAGGGATAAAATACGATTATGGAGTGACTAAAGAGGTAAACTTATCTATCATCACGTATTTTCAACAGCCACATGTGGCTAGCAGTTACCCTTGTAGAAAGCACAGTTGTAGATAATGCGAGAAAAAAGCAAATTCATGCTCCCTGAGCTCCCTGAAATGAACCTCAAAGAGCAAAACCCTCAGAGATGAACTGTAAGCAACTCAGGGTTATCGACGTATAGCTTCCAGGACTAAATGAGAAAGAACAAAACTGTTCTTCTATCTTCACGCTCTAACATCCTACCTGTTGGCACTACACTGCTTCGGCTCTCAATGGCCCTGCACAGGAATTAACTACTTGGAGGGAGAGTACCCCACATTGACTCCTCCCGTGGCGTCCGTTCTGGGTGATCAGAAACGGCAATCATCAAGGATGCAAATAGCCAGGAAAAAGCCTGCTTGTGGCAATAAACGTCAAGTTTGAACCGATTCAGGAGGCATTCTACCTCGGAGAAGCATGTTGAGGGAACACAGGAGTGAAAAGTGAAATCAATGAACAGAGGAGAAAAGAGCCACAGACCATCGTATTATTTTGAAAGAAACCCACTGTTGGTTTTCAGGGGACGTAGAAAGAGAAGGTGGAAGGGCAGAACTGAAGAGTGGGGTCTTGGGGTCTGCTCAGTTCTCTGAAGACACCGCGCCCCGGGAATGTCGGGCTTCCAAAAGAATGTAGTCAGGGGCTCTTCTGCATATCTGGGGGTTTGGAACCTACCTTTGGAGTTGCTGGACTGGCCCAAGTGATTACAGAGTCCCTCCCCTTCTCTGCTCACTCTGGAAGTGACCACACCAGAGTGGGTGGGGCCCCTGATGGTCCTGGGGCTGGCTCAACTAGTCTGTCCATCTTGGAGATCCATCAACACCTTCGACAGTGGCCAATGCTCAACAGTCCCGCCTGAGACAGGCAAACAATGAGTGGGCTCGAGAAATGATGTCCGTCATCACCAAAAAAGTCTGCATCATCCCAAGGACGGATGAGACATTTCTCAGGGGCTTCAGGGGTCCAGCTCAGCTTCCTTAAGGTGGTCACCGGTAATCCCCTAACATCCCAATTCTACCTACAAGCAAAGTATCAATTGTTCCCTTGCTACAACTACCCTATGGGCTTCACCCCACATGGACTAAGGGAGGAGGTGACATTTTAATGGAAATATGTTTAATTTCCCAAAGACATTAGTAGAAGGTCAGGGGAATGAGTATGTTGGCTCTTTAATCAAGCCAACTGGCTGGAGGCTATTTTATTGGCTAAAAAAGAAGTACATCTAAAGAAATACACAATCTTCTTTTTGCCATGTAGAAATTCATCGGAACATTCGCCACCATGAAAGGAGAGCCTCTGATGGGAAAAAGCTACACCAAATGATTAACGGTAGTCTGACGGCTCATTCCATAAATCAAAGAACTCTTGTCAAAGAACCCCAAGCCAAAGCTCCAATTACTGGGAAATGTTTCAGGAAGCATTAAACCTGAATATCCCAAGACTGGGGGACTTGAATCAGAGGCTGACAAACGCAACCAGAAACCTTATTATAACTAAGGGAGATCAGAGGGGCACGCAAACACAGAAACATCACAGAGCAGGCAGCCACATCTCAGAAAAGAACCCTTTGTCAGAAACTAAGAAGGGAAGGGAGAACGTTCTCTTGGCTTCCATCAAATACAACGGTGGAAAGCGTGCCTCAGCCAACTGTAAAGTCAGCTCAAAGCATCAGGGAAATTCGTAATACATAATTTACACAAAAAATGCTCCTATCCTTCCAATATGAAATCTGTGTCAAATGGAAGCCTAGGAGAAAACTGGGGGGTTAGGGGGCAGAAAACAGACAACGGGAGAGAAGAGAAAGTTAATGTAAATCTGAGCAATTTTTGCTTAACCTGCCGATACCCATTGTTAGTAGGGATGCCAGTGACTGGGCAGAATGGGCTCCAAACTCAAAATGTGATGCTTGGTCTTCTGGGTACTAAGTACATTTCAGCATCACCTGTGAACCAGGAAGGTGGGCTAAGGTCTGGGCGACAGAGCCTGGGGTGGTGTCCTCCCACTGGTAGGTTCTGTTATCTCTGCTTGTCCATGCGTGGGGAGTCCAGGAGTCCGCTGAGTGCCCACAGAGCTGGTAGGCAGCCCCCAGCAATCTTGTGCTAGTTATCAGGAGGGAAGGCTCAGCCATCGAGGGAGCTACAGACGGTCCCACAAGTTTCATATTAAACCAGGCTCAACATTTAAATATGAAAAACAGGAACATCTTCCACCTGACCACAAACCTGGCCAGCAAGGAAAGCAGGGGACTAGGGGCGCCTGGGTAGCTCAGTCGGTTGAGCGTCCGACTTTGGCTCAGGTTATGATCTCACCGTTCGTGGGTTTGAGCCCCGCGTCAGGCTCTGTGCTGACAGCCAGCTCAGAGCCTGTTGCCTATCTTCGCATTCTGTGTCTCCCTTTCTCTCTGACCCTCCCCTGCTTATGCTGTCTCTCTCTCTCCCTCTCAAAAATAAATAAAAAGTTAAAAAAAAAAAAAAAAAGATAGCAGGGACTAACTGAAGCCTGAGGCAGAAATGCTGACCAACCAAACCAGAACAAAGCAAAAGGTAAATGAGAAAGACGCCAGCAGGCTACAGTCGGCTAAATACTGGACACACACAGTTGGCACTGTATACAGTACTTATAACACTGACTGCGATTTACCCCCGAAGGTTTCAGTAACCGCATCTGCGCGGCAGAAGGGTGACTGGCTTGCAAAGTGCTCTTTTGGCCTTTATTGATCCCTGGCTGTGGGCACTTGTCCAAGAACTTCCGTTTACCCACTGGGAAGGAAACACTTATCTACAGAGTTAAATCTGCACACTTGAGGGGCATCTGGGTGGCTCAGTGGGTTGAGCATCTGACTCTTGATTTTGGCTCAGGTCATGATCTCACAGTTGGTGGATCCGAACCCTGAGTCAGGCTCTGCACAAACAGTGCAGAGCCTGCTTGGGGTTCTCTCTCCCTCTCTCTCTGCCTCTCCCCTGCTCACTCTTGCGCTCTCTCAAAATAAACAAACATTAAAATAAATTGTACACTGGAATCTAATATAACTACACACATCTCTGGAACTTTGGCTTTACTAGGCCAGACTTTTTCCCACTGTCCCATGTGTCTGCAGATCTGTGACGAAAACCAAACTACCCCAGGGGAGGAAAGCCACTAAAGACACAGCTGAGCCTCGAGTAGGACTGTTCTGCACATGCGTGTTCTCAGAATAGGTAATATTCTACACGTGTGTTCTCAGAATAGGTGGTGTTCTGCGCATGCGTGTTCTCAGAATAGGGAATATTCTACACGTGTTCTCAGAATAGGGAATAGTCTACATATGTGTGTTCTCAGAATAGGTGGTGTTCTGCGCATGCGTGTTCTCAGAATCGGTAATATTCTGCACGTGCGTGTTCTCAGCTTAGGGGAGCTGTGGGGACACCAGGTGCAGGGAGGGACTACTGCCCTATCATGGAGAAGAGGAGGGCTAAGGTTGCCTTGACACCCAGATAACATTTTTTTATGTGCTTTTAATGCCCATTTCATTTTCCAGAAACGCAACTCTGCTCGGGGGAGGTGATACTTTTGGGGGAGGGGCAACTTCACCAAGATTCTTCTCCCGTTTGGAAAATCACATCACCAACCCAAGCTGCCCTGGGGGTCTGAGTCCACTTCAACCCGCTTCTACCCGTCTTGCACTGACTGCCGCAAGGACCCCGGTGACACGCACAGCCTCATGTGCCCCTACCTCCCGGCCCTCCCACTGCAGCCGGTCCAGAGTGTGCACAGATCAAGGGGCTGGCCCCCTCTGTCCACATGACCGCTTTCCATCCCCCCTTGTACGGTACTGAGGCATCTATGTTTACGCATGTAGGTAAGCGATACTGATACTGCCTTTCCATTTCATTCAGGGCATTACCAAGTACTTGCTAGAAGAAGGAGGTGACAAGGCTGAGGTTCAGGAACTGCTGACCTAGACTCTTGAACTTGGACAGGTCTCTTGGCCTCCTGTGCTACGTGAATAAAATCAAAGTCTGGACCAGCTCCAACTTGTGCTCCATGACGAAGCAGTCCAGAGTGAGCAGCTGGGGGCAGAGGATGTGGGTGGACAGGGGGAATGGGAAAGGGCAGAGAGTAGCCCCCAGCCTCATGCCCGCACACACTCACACACCTCCCCTGCTGCACATCTGTGGCTCCAGCAAAAGCTTTGGGGCACAGACAAGTCCTCTTCCATCATAAACAGCCACTGACTCGGAAGTTCGCCCTGGAATTTCAGTGATGACAGGTCCTCAGTCCACAGGGTCATAAACTAAAGCCACAGACTCTTTGGAGGAGGGGCCCACCGGGGATCTGGCAGCCCCATGAGGCCTGCCTCGCACCTGCCACCACTGCTGTCCAGCTGTGCACATAGGAGACCACATCTCTTGTGCCCCCAAAATGGAGACCAGGATGTGGCATCAGGAGAAGACAGACAGGTGCTTCTTCCTCACGGGGCGAGGTCTCCTGCCTCACTGTGAATGCCCAGCGTTTTCGGAAGCTTCCCAATTGTTCTTTTGGTTGGGGGAACAGAGACTGTGGAGGAGGAAGGTGACCAGGGAGCTAAATGTGGTAGCTCAGGGTCTGGAAACAGCTCACAAGTTGAAGAGCAAACCACGTGTCCACTAACTTGTTCTCTCTGTTTAAGTTTAAATTTTAGGGTCACAAAGAGATGTGAAATCAAAATGTGCATGGTGTTAGGGCAGCAACTCGGGGACTCGGGACAGGGGACTCGGACCCCACGGGCTCCCCTGAAGGCCAGGGCTGCCGTGAGGCCCTGGTGGCCGTCCCGGGAGCTCAGCGGGGGCTGCCCCATGCTGTCCGGACTCCATCCCGTTCTCCGGTGCCCGCCCCACAGTGGCAGGCTGGCAGCCCCGTCCTCGGATTCAGTGCTTTGTGCTCCTTTCTGAGCGAGTCACAGAAATGGCTCCAGTGAACCATGCCTTGACCACCACTGAACTTCGGGACAGCAAAGGCAGCTGTCCGGGCAAGCCCAGTCCGCTTCCCAGAACAGCCTCACGCTCACGCCTGACGCACCTCTCCCTGCTCGAGCCCCTGCCACGTTAGGACTAGAGGCCTCAGTGACCATCGGCGGATGGTGTGCTCTCCGCAAACCAGGTGTGGCTACAGAACGGCCAACTGACTCGGAGTTTTGCCACGTCAAGGCCAGGAGAAGGCACCACGGCTGCGGGAAAGCCTCCTGTGGGTCCCCTGAAGGAGTTCAAACCTGTGCGCACACGCAGACCCAGACAAGTACACGGCTCACCAGAAAGCACAACCATACACACACAGCGAGGTCGACACATATACACATATGCAAGTATCTACATAAATACACAAATGACACACACACAAATGACCCACAACCATACACATGTGCAAATATTTACATACACAGATGTCTACAAATATATACACAACCATACCAACATAGGCATATGCATAAATATACACAATCATATACACATACAGATATGTATGTATACATTGATATCTACATATACACAGTAATACGCAATCATATAGACACATAAATATATATACAACGATAAACATATGCACAGCTATCTATACATACACAAATATACATATACACAAATACAAATATACAGATATACATACAACCATACACACATATAAATACACAACCATATACATATACAGATATGTATGTATACAGATACCTACACATACACAATGACAATCATAGACACACAAATATACACACAACCATATATACATATGCACAGATTTCTATACATATACAAACATATACATACAGATACATACAACCCTACACACATACAAAGACACACAACCATGTACACATATGCACAGATATCTACACTTATACACAAAGACAATCTTATACACATATGCAGATATCTACACATCTACATACCCAGATATATACAACCATATACACACAACCATATGCACATACATGTGTACACAACCATACACATGTATAGAGATCTACATATACACACAAATATTTACATATACATAAATATACACACATATATTTATACATATACGCAAACGTATACACACACATACACACAACCACATACACATATGCACAGATATCTACATACTCACACAACCATATACACACACACAGATATCTATACATCTACATACACAGAAATATATACAACCACATACAGATACCCAGAGACATATACACAACCATATACACACACACACATATATAACCAGACACATATGCAGATATCTACACATACACAAATATTTACATACACATAAATACAATCACACACACAATAACTAGATATACACAGATGTCTACACACAGACAAAACCACATACAAATACAGATATCTACATAAACACACACAAATAGACATGCAACCATATACATATACACACAAATATATATACAACCATGCACGTGTATGTATCTACACATATGCACAAATATATATACACAGATTATACGCACAAATAAAACGATATACACATATGCATATATCTACACATACACACAAATAGACATAGAAGTGTATACACGTACATAGTATCTACACATACACACAAACACATACACACAACCATATATACATACACACAAATATACACATCCATATACATATGCAGATATCTACACATATACATACACGTAGATATATACACAACCATAGACACATATACAAATATACAGATAAGCACATATATATATACACAAATATACACACAATCATAGATCATATATCTACACATACACACAAATATACACACACATACACACATGCACACAAGATCCACATATACACAGGTATCTATCTACACATAAAAATATACGCATAACCATATGCACAGATGTCTACACATACACATGAATACGTATATACACAGATCCCCCTTAAAATGACACAGCCTTTCAGCTTTTCTTGTGCCAGTGTCTGCTCAGAATTCACGCAGTGACCCGAAGCCCTGCCACGCCCAGCCACACGCCCATCACTCACCTCTCTGCGTCAAAGTACGAGTCTATGTAAGAATGCGGGGCACCTGCCACGGCAAAGTTGCTGCTTCCGGTGTCCACGAGAATCTGCAGCTTTTAATTTGAAGGGGAAAAAATAGAAACTATCAGGCTACTGGAATAAGGCAACATTCCTGAATAATTCTTTCCAAAACCAAGCAACCAGAACAAGGTATTACACTTGGAAAAAAATGTGTATCAATGAGAAATTTGTTTTAAAAGTTGTTATGAAATTGAAATCTGAACACGGTCCATTAAGAAGCTAATGGGGGGGGCAGTGTTGCTTCAGATACACAATGGGCCTTAAGAAAAGGTAAAATTGAGTGAAATAACGGAGCTTTCCTTTTTTAAAAAAAACAAAGTTTTTATTTATTTCTGAGAGAGAGAGCGAGAGCGAGCGAGAGAGCGAGCGAGAGAGACAGTGTGAGCAGGGGAGGGTCAGAGAGAGAGGGAGATACAGAATCCGAAGCAGGCTCCAGGCTCTGAGCTGTCAGCACAGAGCCCGACGCGGGGCTGGAACCCACGAACCGTGAGATCCTGACCTGAGCCAAAGTCGGACGCTTAACCGACTAAGCCACCCAGGCCCCCAGAGTTTTCCTTTTTTAAGCCATTGGCCCTTGCTCTAGGGCAGAGCCTTTTCCCACCCTGGGCTGTCATGTCAGCCAGCTCCCAGCTCGGTCACCTGGCAGGGCGTGCCCCCCTCCTGCCGTTCCGATCTCACACTGGAAACCCAGACCCAGGGGGGCCCTGTGCCCAGGGTACACCTCCACAGCCTCCCCCCTACCCAACAGCTGGCATCCCCTCTTCTCTGCTGCGCAGGACCCGGGGACACCTGTCACAGGTATCATCTCTTAGTTTTAATGACTCAGACTCTGCAATCAATAAAAATGCAGGATCTTCGACTTTCCACTGGTGGGCTCCGACACGGTGTGCACCCAAATCAAGGTACGGAAATTTGTATCGTTCTGTGGCCCCTTTCCGGTCAATCTCTCCTGTTCCTCAAAGGCAATCACCTTCTGACTTCTATTCCCTGGACTGGTTTACTGGTTCTGGACATTATGTAAATGTAAACACGGGAGTGGTTTGCTTTTGCCCAGCAAGGAGGGGGGCATCTGGCTTCGTCTGGTCAACACGTTTTTGAGCTCCCCTACTGCTGTGACAGGTATCGGTACTTGATTTACTGTGGAGCACACTCCCCTGCTCGGATGTGCTGCTATGTGCCTGTCCTGCTCGGAGGGCACTGGGGCTGCTTGTAATTTCAGCCTATCAGGAAGGAGGCTGCCACGGACGTTCTTACAGGGGTCATTCTGTAGATGTCTGTTTCCATTCCTTTTGGGCAAATACCTAGGAGTCCAACTTGTTGGCTCATCGAATAGGTCTATTTTTAATGTGTGTGTGTGTGTGTGTGTGTGTGTGTGTGTGTGTGTTAATTCCAAACATCTCTCCAAAAGAGATACAGCAAGTTACACTTCCACATGCAATGGGTCACTGTCTGTCTGATTCATTTGCTCCACACCCTCCTCGGATTTGGCATCACTGGTCTTTTCCACAACAGTCTTTCTAGTGCGTGTGGAATGGTATCTCACTGTGGCTTCGACGTAACCAGCCACACTGTGTTAGCATCGTCCCCTCACCATCTCCAGTAAGCAATGACGTCCAAGGGAGGGTAGGGCGTGCTCAGCATCTATCCCGAGTCCAGAGTCCAGACACACAGCCCACTGTATATAGCATGAGGAGATCTTTCAGAAGTAAACATAGAACATGCAGATAGACCCCAAAGGTTGAAAATCAAATCAAAATGCTAAGGTAAAGGTGCACCTAGGTGGCTCAGTCCATTGAGCATCCAACCTCAGCTCAGGGCATGATCTCACAGTTCACGAGTTTGAGCCTCACGTCGGGCTCTGTGCTGACAGCTCAGAGCCTGGAGCTGCTTCCGATTCTGTCTCCCTCTCTCTCTGCCCCTCCTCTGCTCACTCTCGCTCTCTCTCTCAAAAATAAATAAACATTAAAAATAAAAACTGCTAAAAAAAAAAAAAGGCTGGAGGTGAAGAAATCCAGGTGGCTTAAGTTTTTATCTAGAATTCTCTCAACACTTACACAGCTACTCTGATCAAACTCTCAGTTTTGCCAAATCCAGTGTTTTCCACGCTTCTCTCACTTGACCCCCTCCCCCCAGCAGGATCTCACTCAGTCAGCCATTCCGTCCTTCTGGAAAACCCATCTTCGTTCTGGATTCCAGGACTGACACTCCCAGTTTTCCTCCACCTTCCTGCCTGCTCCCTTCAGTCTCGCTGCTGGGTGCCTCTCTCCCCCGTGGGAGAGTCCCGTGGGGGACCCGGGCACCGCACATCCCCTCATATCCTCTAAGCCTTTATTCAGTGGGCACTTCTCAGAGCACCCGTCTGAACAGCAAGCCCCTGCCGGGCACCCCCTTCCCTGTCTCCCCTGCTCCCATGATGCTCATCCTCTCCTGGGGTAACAACAGCAAAGGCATCTAACAGCACCTACTATGTGCCAAGAACTCAGCACCTACTATGTGCCAGGGACTCCTTACAGTGCTGCATATACATTAACATGTGGAACCCTCACAGGGCCGTCTGAGGGCAGCATCGACACCCTGATTGCACAGACAGGGCAAGCAGGTGCAGAGGGGCCGGCCTGCCTGGTCACGCAGGGGTGTGTGGCAGGGCCGGGTCTAAACCCAGGCTGTCTTACTCCCAACACATTATTTTAGTGACCTGCCCACTTCCCAGGCTCTAGGAGCTCCCTGTTCCCCTCCCTCCACTAGCATGCGAGCTCTGGGCAGGGGTTTGTGCTGCCCGGATCACTGCTCCGTCCCCAATGCCCAGGATGGGGCCGGGCACAGAGCAGACACTCAAATATGTGTTCAATGAATGGCTGAATGATTCTCAAAGGTAAAATCAAAGACACCAACTTTTCTCTTGGTACAAAGACAATAAATACAGATTCAGGAAAAATAAACAACGTACAGTTGGGGCGCCTGAATGTGCCAGTGGGCAGGCTCCGCGGAGCCCCAGTTTTAGGCTGCCAGGCTCACGGAGGGTCTGGCTCTCCCCTCCCCGATCTAAGTGCACCGGCTTCCCCTGCAGGAGGCTGTGGAAATGGCCCGGGGAAACGGACCATCCTGGGAGCTGGACCTGTGGGCACAACAAATGCAATGCCTGTGCTTTTCCAAACAAGAGCCTATTTTGGGACCTCAGAGGGTGCTCTTTGCAGCACTGAAGATCCTCGTCCAGGACACCTGCAGAACAGGGACAGGCAGATCTGGGGACAGAGGCCTGGCGTGGCTCTAAAACATACTGAACAAAGAGATGATAAAAGTGACTCGATATGCCCTATCGAGGCTTTAGGAAGCGAATTCTGCCCTTCATCTGCATCTGCTAACACAGTCACGGGAAAAGGTGCAGGAAAGACCTCACTCCCCTACGGAGAGGTTTGGAGATTTCAGACAGCCTGCAGTCTGAACAAAACTCATCTGGTTCCGCATTCAAATGTGTGATGCCCAACAGCCCTGAGCTCCTGACCCACGGCATGGGTGGGACTGCATCTGAATTTCTCATCAGCATGCCCTGTGAGTCTGCCTGCACTTGGATTGGACTGCAGAGGAGCAGCAGGTGCAGAGACCTCTGTGCATCCAGCAGTCAGGGCAAGTTCACGGGGGGGGGGCGGGGGGGGGGGAAGCTCGTGCACAGGTCAGCCGGGGGGGGCAGATATTCCTAGAGGGCAGAGCTCTTTGCTCTCCAGCGGCTAAACACAACATGATCCTGAAAGCCGGCGTAGCAGAATCTCTGTGCATCAGGTTTTTAAAAAGTCCCTTCAAAGTGGGGCACCTGGGGGGCTCAGTCAGTTAAGAGTCTGACTTGGGCTCAGGTCATGATCTCACAGTTCTGGATCTCAAGTCCCACATCAGGTTCCACGCTGACAGCAGAGCCAGCTTCCGATCCTCTGTCCCCCTCTCTCTCTGTCCCTCCCCGGCTTGCGCTCTCTCTCCCGCTCTCAAAAATAAATAAACATGGAATACCTGGATGGCTCAGTTGGTTAAACTGTCCAACTTCAAATCAGGTCATGATCTTGTGGCTCATGAGTTCGAGCCCCGCATCAGGCTCGGTGCTGCCACCTCAGAGCCTGGAGCCTGCTTCAGATTCCCTCTCCCTCTGCCCCACCCCCACTTGTGCTCGTGTGCTCACTCTCTCCCTCTCTCTCAAAAATAAACATTAAAACTTGTTTTAAAAATAATAAATAAACATCCAAAAAATCCCCTCTAACTTCAGTTCTTTTAAGAGATGAGTCAGGGGCGCCTGGGTGGCTTAGTCGGTTAAGCATCCGACTTTCGCTTAGGTCATGATCTCGCGGTTCGTGGGTTCGAGCCCCGCATCGGGCTCTGTGCTGACTGCCAGCTCGGAGCCTGGAGCCTGTTTCAGTCTGTGACTCCCTCTCTCTCTGACCCTCCCCTGCTCACGCTGTCTCTCTCTCTCTCCTAGAAATAAATAAAAATATTAAAAAAAAAAAAAAAAAAAGAGATGAGTCCATCCCACATACATCCAATTCTTAATTTAACGCTGTGGCTTCCAGGTCACATTTGCATTCTGATCCTGTAGTTTACGTTTTCATGGAGGCCTCACACTTAGGATGGCTGATGAAATCGTCGGCCACTGGTGACTGACCCAACCTCCAGCCCGTCTGCCCTCCCGGGGTGAGCCTGGACTCCAAACCTCCTCCCAGGTTGGTCCCCATCCTGGGGCCTTTCCAAGAACCAGCTCATTAACGTCACTCAGGTGTGGGTGGAAAAGGGTTTGCTCTAAATAGCGGCCGTCCCATCCCCCGGGGGGACTCCTCCGGCATCGGGAGCTCTGCCAGGAACTGGACCACGACCAAACACAGACTTCTAGTAAGTCACAGTTACCACATGTGGCCAAGGCGAGGCCAACAGCAAGGATGGGACCTTTACCCATCCTGGCAATGAACTTCCAAAACGCAACCTTGGTGAAGCACCAAGGCTTTGGTCCCGGCAGCAGACACTGGGTCCAAGCTGACATACACTCATCCGTGCAACACACAGGGCCCCCCATCCAGATTTAAATGGTTCCTGGAGGCAAGATCAGCTTCTAAAGTTGTGGAGAAGCAAAGGAGAAAGGCAAGACCACAGGAATCCCTCATGAGGCCAATCGGGGAACCCCACACCTTTAAAAGCAGAGTGTGGGGTGCCTGGGCAGCTCAGTCAGTTAAGCATCCAACTTTTGATTTCAGCTCAGATCATGATCACATGGTTCGTGGGTTCGAGCCCAATGTCAGGCTGTGCACTGACAGTGTGAATCCTGCTTGGATTCTCTCTCTGCCTCTCTCTCTGCCCCTCCCATGCTCACACTCTCACTCTCTCTCAAAATAAATATTTAAAATAAATAAATAAAAACAGAGTGTGGCTGAGTGTATGTGGCAAGATGATCACCCGAAAAATAAACAAAAAAAAATTTACAACAGTGAGGAATCCTTCATCTGTCATTAAATCATAGATGATAAAACTAGGTTCCTGAACATGAGCATCCTTCCAGCCCACACTCACAGTCCATCAGGAAGGTGTGCCATCTTTACAAGTATTTCTGGGTCTCCATGCACCCAGCCACCCAGCAGGAAGGGCCAGCTGCCTGGGGCATCCCACATCCACACCAAGTGCTTTTCGACAACAAGCGTGGTCAGGGGCACAATCACCCCAGGGACCAGGAGACTTTCTGGGTAGACATCGCCCCCCCCCGCCCCCCAAAAGCCTCCACATCTTACCAGAACGGAGTGCTTTCACACACACCCGCGCTTACCTCTACCATGACACCCAATGCCCCGCTTTGCAGAGGCAGGGGGCACGAAAGCAGAGAAAGTTGCACCAGAAGACAAACGGCATTCTTCTACACAGACAACTGCTAACTGTCCGCGCATTTGGTACAACCCTTTCTTTCCCAGCGACTTCACTAGGTACCAGCTTGCAAGAAAATTCAGGCCAAGTCATGGCTCGGCAAAGCAGGCCCCCTTGGTCGTTCCTGGGGCAAAGGACTGGAGGAGAGACATCGCCCCAATCGATGAGGCCGCCCAAAGTCAGGCAAGGGACGGATGTCCAGGGTGAACACTGTGGATTGTGTTTCAAGTAATGTCTCTGGACAGCAACAAGCCAACACTTTTTTCTATGTGACAATTTTGGAAACAGACGCCGTGTGTGCTGACTTCCCCCCACACCTCCTCTTTTGGGAAGAGCCCAAACCACAAAGGAAAAAAGTTAGTGGACTTGCTCCATACCTTTTACCCCATCTGCTCTACAACACGCTGAACCTCTGAGGCTCAAGGTAGTGGTTTCTTAGCCTCATTCCACACACTCACACTGCCCTCTGTGACATCTTTCATGCTGAATTTGCAAAATCATTTCCTGACTCCTTGGGTTCAAGTTCACATACCCCTGATGGTCTAACCCCATCCCACTCGGGCCCCACTCGGCCCCATCAAGAGACATTGAAGATGCATATAAATTAATCTTTAAAAAAAAAAAAAGTCCAGAACAGCAGGAATTGACAGGACAAATTTTTTGTCACTCCTTAAAAACAGCAAACACACTCCCTGGAGCTACTGCCCTGTGCCTCCCGGCCCAGCCGGGCATCAGTGAGCTAAGCTTCTACAAGCCTGTAAACAGCAAGGACCACTACTGACCAGTCCCCAGCCTGGAAGCTCCAGAAACATTACTTTCCTGGTTTTCCCACCACGTCCCTCCTTTCTCATTTCCCTTGCAGATACTTCCCTCCTCTGTGCTCTTGGAAACGCCTTACACATCGTTCCTAGGAATTCTGTGTCCCAGCCCCTGGTGCACCATTTCTGCACTGGATGGAGTCCAACAGCATCCAGGGGACAACCCCAGCATAGGGGCCTGGGAGGGATTCATCGCTTCACCCCCCCGTACCACGGACAGTGCCCAGGACATACTAGGCACTTGATAAACAAAGTTGTGAAATACATGAACAAGTCGCTACGTATTCTGGGCAAAAGAAGCTTGTTTATTCATGTATAAAACAAGTGTGTATTGCACACCAACCAATAATACACAAAATATCAAGAAGGCAAACCATCTACTCTAAAAGACGAGATTGAAAATGTACGAGACTCCTACTAACCCTAAAGCAAACGCTTTCCCCTCTGGCATGTGCTTCTTCAACAATATTCTCCAGGCCCAGCGGCCCCTGCTAAACCCTCGTGATGCCATTCTACAAAACAATCCCGAAGCAAGGACAACCATTCTGTACAATGGCGGGTGGGAACTGGATAGGTTTCTAATGTGAATGGGCAGGGTCTTCACGTCAATGTGCTTTTCTCCACTTTGCGGAGCAGTGACAGAGCCCCGGATCAAGGGGCGCCCCACAACTCCCGAGTCTGTGTCTGGGCAGGCTCCACGTCCTGCCTGCGCCTCACTGCTCCTGGTGCAGACTCTCAGTGAGCAAGTGATACCCGCTAGTACTGATGCCACGTGCAATTCTCTGCAGGAGGCGGGAAGACTGAGGTCAGTCCTCAGTGGGCACCACCTAACTCCAGGACATCCCAAGGGACCTCTGGCCAAGGGCTGGTTCCAGAGCAATTTGAATCTAATGGGCTCTTCAGGACGTGCCCTTTAGCAGTGCCCTTTGGGACACTCAGGACTTTATTCTCATGCCCTGGCCTGCCTAGACAAAGCTCACTCATTTTTAAAATGGCACGTTCTGTGGGGTTTTATTTTCTTCATTTTGCACTGGCGTGAGCTGATGGCTACTCCTAGTTGTCTGGGTCTTTACTGGCCTTCCTTTTCTCCAAATATCTTTTCTTTCAATGAGCCTGTAAGTGACTTGAAGGTGAAACAGATTTTCCCACCTCTTTTTGATGGTTCCCATAATGACTACCTCTGGCATCTAATCAGCTGACCTGTAGGGGGAAGAACACACCTGGGAGAAGGCACACCTGCCAAGAAGCTGGAGGGAGATCGAGAAGTCAAACTCCTGAGGTGTGTGTGCACAAAGCATTTAAGTTTTCTAGAAATGGCTAGGGTGGGTTCAGTTCATGTCCCAGCTGCTCTACAAAATAACCATGCATTTACCTCTTAAAGGTCCAAGGATAGCCAACATTAGAATCAAAATGATCGGGGCACCTGGGTGGCTCAGTCAGTCTGTTGAGTAAGCTGAATACCTAACTTCGGCTCAGGTCATGATCTCGCACTTTGTGAGTTCGAGCCCCGTGTTGGGCTCTGTACTGACAGCTCAGAGCCTGGAGCCTGCTTCTGATTCTCTGTCTCCCTCTCTCTCTCTCTGCTCATGCACTCTCTCTCTCAAAAATAAGTAAATGTTAAAAAAAAATTAAAAGAGTTAAGACAACAGCAGAGGTTTTTGGTGTCCACCCATGTGCTCTGGTACTTACTGGAGCTTCCAGTACATTCTCTAGCTGCAGAAGCAAGACCCTCCAAGCATCACAGGGCAGGCCTTCAAGTGCCAGGGAGTGAACCCTCCTGGGAGCACCCTCCACCCAAAATACACAGCATCTGATGGCCTGAGACCTCTACCTGCTGGCTCCTCACCTGGAGAGCCCGCTGTGCCACCTCCCTGAAGTCCGGGCAGCACTGGCCCAGCTGCTCACTGCAGTCACAGGGTCCTTCCTACCTCACTGCCTTGCCCCCGCTAGCATCTCAGGGCAGGGAGAAACAAGAGAATGTTGACTCATGCAAACCTTGCCTTATGTGCCCCAAAGATCAAATATCCTTAAACTCAGGACCCTGAACAAAAGAAAAGCAAGGGTGGTCCAGAAAGCTAAGAGCCTTCCAAGACCATGAATCACCTGACCGCTCTACCACCAGCTGAAACCCACACACAGACTGTGCGTGTCTCCCACTGTCTGTCGCTCCTTAATCTTCTGCTGATGCATGGGGCAATGACCTTACAGAAAGCCATTTGCTAATTGCTGCAGGAAGGTAAAACGCTGCGTTAAAGGGAAGAACTGGATTACACTTCTAGTTAGCGATTAGCAACCAGAGATTTCTCAGATATCACTGTCTCTTTTTCAGCAGGTTAATAGATAGGAAAATTAGCAGATAATTTAAATAATGGCTCATTTAACACAACGATTCCTAATTACATTAGCAGCCCATCTGCTGAAGTCTGCCGGCAAGCAGAACCCACCAACGGCGGCTTTTTCCGGCCCCGCTACGCAGGCTGTTTGCCCACAGTGATTACACGTGATTATAGGCGCTGATCTTGTTAATCAGGTTCTTTCCCTGCTTCGATTCTGGAGATGAATCTCACTTACTTAAACATATCTTGTTGAAGAAAGCAAAAATAATTGCCATGCGCCATTTCTCCACAATCTAAAATTAAGGTTGTTTTATAAAGAAGGGGGGGAAAAAAGATCATTTCCAAAGGTCTCCACTTAACACAAACAGATGTTACCGAACTTAGCTAAGAGGAGCTTGATTATACAATTTATTCAGGTTCCATACTCACGCACACTTGTGCTTTACAGGGCTCCTACTAGAAAAACACACGTCCAGAGCCACATGGACTCCCCTGGCTCCTTTTGGGGAAAAAGCACGTGCCAAATGGACAGGGCGGTGAAGGTTTTGCACAGAACGCTCAGGGCTTAGCAGGTTAATTCTGGCGGCAGAGGTGGAGGTTAGGAGCACAGGATCTGGGGTGCAGGAGAGCTGATGCAAGGGTCCCTGTGTTAAGACCTTAAGAGTCATCCCCAGATCAGAATCCTTCTGGACACAGGAGTTACTATTCCCTCTGCAGTGAAAACCCATCACTGGGGTGGGGAGGTGGTTTTACCGCAGGGAGGGAGTGCTCCCTGAGTTCTGAAACTTTCCAGACAACCCATCCGGGCGTGAAGCCTGGAGAGGCCGAGGGTGGGGAAGATTTCATCACACATCCGTAGCCCAGGGCGCTTAAACGCGCTGGCCACTCTGTCCACTCACAGGCTACTGGCTTCAAGTTCATTGTCTGCCAATGGCCCCAGGATACGCTCTGTACTTTCTCTGAAGCTGAGCAGCACAATGTAGTGGCCTCAGGGTCTGTCGGGCCTGCATCTGAGCACTGGCTTAGCCTCCTTCTGGCTGGCTCCGGGAGCTCAGGCAAATTACACGCCCTGTCTGGGCGCTCGGGTCGCACCCGCCTGTGAAGTGGGATGCTCGTGGGCGCTGCTCCGAGGGGCCCACGAGATCGTATACGTGTGGTGCATCCCGAGTCGTGCCCTGTTCACTGGGATGCTTCAACTTTTCCAAGGGGGTGGTGTGACTTTGTTCTCATCTCAGGGCTGACTTTTATCGCGGTGTTTAAGGTCCAGAACCGGTACAGGGTTCCGGAGGTGAACGTGGGAGGGGGGGCTGGAGGAGGGGCAGCGCGGCCGCTCCCCGCAGCAGGCGGAGGCCACATGAACGTGGCCGTGTGCTGAAACCCCAGGGTGCCAGTAGCACCCACACTCGGCTCAGACTCTAAATCCCAGGGCCACCAAGGCGGTTTCGCTCCACCGGTCCTTCGTCCCCACTCAGTCCCCTGGGTGCCCGAGACCCGCCGCCGCCTCCCCCCCTCTTCCGAGTCCCTGTGTCCCGTATGATCCACCCCCACCCCCGAATCTCTCAAGCTGCCCCTGTTCCTCGCCTTGCTCGGGTCCCCCCAGTGGGGTCCCGCACGAGCTCTGGGCGCACAGCTCAATAAAGGTTTGCGAGCGAATGAATGAGTGGCCCCGTCCGCAGGTACTCAGAGCCCGAGCCGGGTCATTTTCACTCTCCGGCTGGGGTGCCTAGGGTCTGACGGGCCCCCGCCACCCCCCCAGGGCTTTGCGGTTCGGCTTCCACTGAGCTGGCAGTTTCTTCCTCACGGCACCTCGGGTGGCCGTTCCGTACCCTCTGGGGCCACCGCCACGGTGTGACGGGGACGGGGGGGGGGGTCATAGCAGGACCCCTGGTGCCCGCGCCCCACCTCAGCGGACTCACCGCCCTCCTCACCTCGAGACTAATCCGTCGGCAAAGGTGACGCTCTTGCAGGGCCTCTCCCGCTAACAGCCTGCACTCCGGGGCTTCGAGTTCTCACACACCCTGCTCCCAGCCAGCCCCCCGGAAGGGCCCGAGCGCGCAGACCGGAAGGGCCCGAGCGCGCAGACCGGAAGGGCCCGAGCGCGCAGACCGGAAGGGCCCGAGCGCGCAGACCGGAAGGGCCCGAGCGCGCAGACCGGAAGGGCCCGAGCGCGCAGACCGGAAGGGCCCGAGCGCGCAGACCGGAAGGGCCCGAGCGCGCAGACTGGAAGGGCCCGAGCGCGCAGACCGGAAGGGCAGGCGGGCGCAGACCTGCGGGTTTTCCCACTGATGGGAAGTCCACGTGCCCCGCCCCCGCCCGGCAAAGGAACCCTCTCAGCGCCTGGGGTCTTAAACACCCATTTGGCCCCCGTGGAGGTAGAGTGTGTGTGCAGCGCCCGGTCCCCCACTAGTGCGGGCCCCACCGCGAGAGGTCGCCTGGCCCCGCCCCCCGAGGTCACGCCCTTCCTGGGGACAGCCACAGACAAGGACTTGAGTGATCCTGGATACCAAAGGCCTGGCCATTTCCGTCCAACCTGGGATGATTTTGTGCGGGCCCTCCTAGCGCAGCCGAGGGCGTCTGCAGGCTTCATCCAGCCCCTCGCGGACCCTGAGAGCACTACCGTGAACTCCAAGCAGCTACCCCCTCCGAGCCTGCTCCCGGGGAGCCCAGCCCGCGCCCGCCCTCGCGGTGAACAACCGCTCCAGGAGCACCGGTCACGGGCTTCCCGGCTCTTCCCGGTTCCTAAGCCCGGTTCTTAAACCGGAAGTCTCCGAAGAGGCCTGAGCCTGTCTCCCAAAGCAGACGCACCCGCTGTCTCCCCAAGCGTCAAAGGCCAGGGACCGAGGCCCCACAGTGAAGCAGTGAGATCTGCTCCCCACCGTGCCACTAGCTGGCTGCACAGCCTTTTCTTGGTTTTATTTAAGTAATCTCTGCACCCAACACGGGGCTCAAACACACGAGCCTGAGATCAAGAGTCGTATGCTCTTCCGACTGAGCCGGCCAGGCGCCCCTCTTTGGGCCTCAGTTGCCTCATCTTTAAAATGGAAAGCTTTAATAGTTTCGGGCTTCAAAATCAGTGTGCCTACGTTGCCCGTAGAATTCGGACGGGGAAGGAGACTGGGGGTATGGGCCTCCCCCAGTGTGCAGGGACACCCCACAGGGCTGGGCAGACTTCCTCAGGGCACAGTTGGCATAAGGCTCAGCCCCCCGGGTTCAAGGACAGTTTACACTGTGAGTAGCAACGGCCTCAGAGCACACTTGGAAAGCAGAGAGAGAGCCCCCTGGACCCACAGCCCTGATGAAGCTCCTGCGCTCCAGCCTTACGTATGAACGTGGTATTCTAGGCCTCCACCTTGCACTGCAGGCTGCAGAGCCTGGAGACAACATCCACATGCAAGTCCTGGGGGTGGTCACGCACGCAGAGCTGCCCTGACCGGTGACTGGGAGGCCAGGACCAGGGTCACCACTGGGCGCACTGCCCCCAGGGTCATGCCCGAAGAAGGTGTGGGCTGCTGGCCAAGGGACCGCAGGTGGAGGCACATCTTCAGGAATCCAACCAGTCCAGGGGGGGTCTAGTTCTCTGCCTCTTGCACAGAGAAGCCAAGCACAGACTCCTGGGGGCACTGCCATCAGCAGCCTCACATCCACCAGGCTTCTAGAAGAAGAGTCGGAAGCCAGATGCTTGTTTGCAAGGGGATATTCGGTGACAGGTGGTCTGGATGATTCCATCTGCTCGCCTAGCCCCTCCCTCTGTGTAGGTAAACTGGGGAGGGGGCTAGGGAGGTGGAGGCCTCTTTTCTATGGACACATCACGGCCCTGGAGACCTCCAAGGCTGGAGTTTCCCTGGGCCTCTGGGCTTCCCTTCCATAAGCTACCTGCTGGCAGGATGTAAATGTACTGAGGAAGAAAGGAGGATATTTAAACAGTCACGTGTCAGAGTCACAAGGCTGGACCTCACTGATGCCAATAAAAATGATCCTCTTTACCATGAAGGAGAAAACTCAGGCTCAATGGTGCTTTTTAAAGAAAGCACTACTGGGGGCGCCTGGGTGGCTCAGTCAGTTAAGCATCCGACTCCGGCTCGGGTCATGATCTCACGGTTAGTGGGTTCGAGCCCCGCGTCGGGCTCTGTGCTGACAGCTCAGAGCCTGGAGCTGCTTTGGGTTCTGTGTCTCCCTCTCTCTCTGACCCTCCCCTGCTCACGCTGTCTCTCTCTCCTCTCTCAGAGAATAAATAAAACATTAAAAAAAAATTAAAGAAAGCACTATTAAAAAGTTCAAAAGCAGGTCTGTCCCATAATCGGGGGACTATGGAAGGAGGGAAATTTCTACTTCCAGAGGGGCGAGGTAGCCTCTTTCTCCCCAAAGAGACAACAAGCCCCTCCATCCATCCCCAAAACCCATTCTAGGTTTCCAGGGTCTTCGGAGACATCATTTTAGCTTAAAATCAGCTCTTTCTGCACCTTTTCTAAAGGGGTTTAAACAGACTCTTGTCAAAGGTACATCTTCACTCTCAAGATATTTCCGGGGTTTACTAAATGCTCCCTTGTGCTCAAGAGTCTGTAACCTCGACTGAAAAGCCATTTCAGATCTAAATGTTCAGAAAAGAGATGCAGGATTAACTTCACCCAGTTTCCCACATTCAAGTACGGCCGGTTTTCAGTCAACGTTAAAATGAAAGGCAAACCTATATACTTACTACAGCAATAGGAAAAAAAGTCAAGTTAACTGTTATTATAACATGGTTACCTCTCACTATTATCCGAGGCAGTGAGAGTCATCGTGGTGAAATACATTTTTATTTAAGTCTGTAGGTCAGCGCTGGTAAGTCCGTTCACACCGCTGTACAGCCACTCTCACCATCCACCTCCAGAACTCACTCACCTTCCCCGAAGTGAAACTCTGTCTGCTGGAAACACTAACTCCTCATTCCCTCCGGTCCCCCCACCCTACTATCTGACCCTATGAATCAGACTCTCTCACAGTATTTCTCTGTGTCACAGATTTCACTCAGCCTCATGTCCCCAGAGTTCATCCACGCTGTAGCCAGTGTCAGAATCTCCTTCCTTTTTTGGGCCAAAAAATAAGCCACTGTACAGATACATCACATTGCATTTGTCCATCCACCCACCAACAACCCACGTTGCTTCCACCTTGTGGCTACAGAGAGTAGGGCTGCTAGGAACATGGGTGGGCAAGTAGCTCTTTGAAATTCTGTTTCAAGTCTTCGGTGAAGATTCTCTTTTCTAACAAATATTTAATGAGCAGCTAGCTACCCTGTGCCCAGGGCCATGGAGACAAAGAAAATTGGGTACACATTCCAGATTTCAAACAGCTTTCTCGGGACGCCTGGGGGTGCTCGGTTGAGCGTCTGACTTCGGCTCAGGTCATTGTCTCATCTTTCATGAGTTCAAGCCCCGCGTCGGGCTCTGTGCTGACAGCTTGGAGCCTGGAGCTGCTTCAGATTCTGTGTCTCCCTCTCTGCCCCTGCTCACACTCTCTCTCTCTCAAAAAATAAATACACATTTAAAAAAATGTTTTTAAAGCCAGCTTTCTCTTCTATGAAAGTTTTCAGTTTCTGCCTAACTGACTGGAGGCCGGGTGAGGGCAGCACACGTAATCAGAGATTCATTATTTGAGGTTTACCCGCTGGATTAAAAGTTCAATGTCTAAGTCCTTTCCCCTGCCCGGCAACACACTCAAGAAAAAATAACTCCCTCTGTTTCATTACATTGTTTGTCAAAGGTGCCGTAGTCGATGTTAACAGTGTGTGAAGCACAGAGGACTGGGGACAGGGGCGTGAACTGCCTGTCACATAACCCACTCCTATACTGTGTGTGCATAAACAGCCTGGAACTCGAGTTAAAGCTCATCAGCCAAATGGGCTTGCCGGGTTAGCCTCTCAGGGTTTATTTTATGAAAACACACATCCAACATGATCACGAAGCACTTTGAAAGCAGAAAGTGTGACTTAAGTCCTCAGGATCACAAAGGCACGAAAGCCGTCTAGCAATGCTGATGATTCTACGGGACGAGGGACAGGGTAAGAATCCTGATCTTTGCTCACCGTGGAACGGGACCTGGCCTTTGTAACGACATCTTCTCAAAACCTAAAGCCTTAAGTCCATTTTGCATCATCTCTTTGCATGCTGTCTGATGGGCCCAGACCTGGAAGGTGTAAGACAGAAAGGCCACTGTTTTGGGTCTGCCGGCCTTTGCTAATTTCAAGCCAGCCATTTAGGAAACAGGCTACTTCTAGGTTTGTGAAAAGGCTTTGATAGGCTTTTCTTGTTAAACCCATGGGGGAGAAAAGTGTTTTAATAGGCATATGACGATCAAAGAGATCATTCTCCGCTAAAAAGATTTTTTTAAAGCCCTTCCAAGTAAATTCCTCTCAGAAAAGACATTAAATCTCCATTGATCTCCACATTTTTATGGTGTCCAGATATTTTGAAAGAATGCTAACCAAAAGAGAAATGACGGATGCCTCCCTCTTTTGTTTCCATGCCAGCAAAATACAGATATTTCCCTAATGAGGGTACAGAACAGCCCCAAAGAAATCTTCCAGAACATTCTAGAGGCGGGGGAAAAACAAAGACTTGGCTAAAAAGAACGCAACATACTAAACTTGACAAGATCTCCAACATACGTGTGAGAGTCCTTCTGTCTCACCTCCAAATGCCTTTGATGCAGCAAACTTAGAACGCCACCAATGCGCCACGTGATCAGCTTATCCTCCCCCCCCCCCCAGCCACCCCCCCAGGATCACTCCCACCTGCTTACACACAGGCTGTTCTATTTCCCACCCGGACAAGGGCAACAACCCACAACTGTCTTCACCTTAAAAACTCCTCCAACCACGGCCCCTGCGCTCCTGGAAGGGAAGCCCCTTGCAAGAGGTGACCGTGCTTGGGGCGCCTGGGAGGCTCCGTCGGTTAAGCGTCAGACTCCCAGTTTCGGCTCAGGTCATGATCTCAGGGTTCGTGGGTTCAAGCCCCACGTTGGGCTCTGTGCTGACGGTGCAGAGCCCGGTTGAGGATCTCTCCCTCTCTCTCTGCCCCTCCCCTACTACTGTCTGTCTCTCTCAAAAATAAATAAACTTAAAATTAAAAAAATAACAGAGGTGACTGTACTTATTCATGGCTTCCAAGCCCTCTTCTTCCTTCTCACTTGAACGGCTGGGGACAGCTCTTGTCCGCGTCACACGCCAAGACCAAGAGCGAGACTTCCTGTCCCCTGGCCACCAGGGGATTAGGACCTTTCCTGACTCCCCGCTTGCCCCCAGCTCCGGGACACGACCCCGTTCCTGTTCCTCTCCCATCCCCCGTTGCTCCTCCTCGGGTCCCCCAGCTGGTCCTCACCCCCCCAGCCGGAGCCCCGGGGTGTCTCAGGGCCAGCCCCTGGACCTCACCTCTGTGCCCAGGCTCACGCCAAAGGAGACCATATCTCATCTCACTGCTTTACGAGGCTGCTCTGCGCGAGTGACACTCCATCTAGGACCCCTGGTTGACCCCCACGTGCATGTCAGCTGCCGCTGAAGGGATGGCGATCCGGCATTTCCAAAACTAACCTGCTAAGTTTACCTCCTTGACCATGCAGCTGTCAGCCACACCGATGCCCCTCCCCCTTATCTTCCTAACACACCCGGCGTGCTGCACACGGGGCCTCCTCGGGCTCCTCCAACACGCAAGCACACATCCTTCTCAGGGCCTTTGTTCTGGCTGTTCTCCCTGCCAGAACGCCCTTCCCCGCATACCTCCCTCCCTCTCTCTTCAGGCCCCTGCTCCAGGGCTGTATCACTGGGGACCCCCCCACGCCCACCCACAGCACCCAGGAACACCCCCATGCCCAGCATGCCTTAGCCCGCATCTCACTCCACCTTCCAGATAGCGGCACATTTACTGGGCCTGTGTCTTCCCCCTCAAGGTAAGGCCAGATGTGCTATTACTGCCGGCTCACTGCTGTGTCCTCCGTGCCCCGGGGGGGGGGGCGGGGGGCACACATGTGTCAAGAGGCATCAAACAGCTGCTGGGTGTGTTGAGTCACGTGTGAGTTAGAGTAACTGCCTTACCAGTTAACCAAACCAGACACTAGCCTGGGTTTTACTGAGAAACAAAAACAGTAGAACTGAATCTAAGGGGTCACTGTTTTGTCCGCTGGAGTCACCCCCGCGACCACTATACGTAAGCTCCAACCCAGAGAAGAGAGCCTGGAATCCATATTTTTTTTTTTAATGTTTATTTATTTTTAGGAGAGAGAATATGAGTAGGGGGAAGCAGAGAGGGGGATGGGCAGACAGAGAAGGAGACAGCGTGAGCAGGGGAGGGTCAGAGAGAGAGGGAGACACAGAATCGGAAGCAGCTCCAGGCTCTGAGCTGTCAGCACAGAGCCCAACGCGGGGCTCGAACTCATGAACTGTGAGATCATGATCTGAGCCAAAGTCAGACACTTAACCGACTGAGCCGCCCAGGCGCCCCTGAAACCCATGCTCCTAACCAGGTCCCAGGTGACCGGCAATCAGCTGGGTATGGGGTGCGGTCCAAACCCTACAGAACCCAGAACCACCCAGAAATGTGCTGACATTCCTGCCAAACTCCTCAGCGACGGGACGCTTGCATCCTAACTTGTTAGAAGCCTAGAGTGTCTGTCTTAGCACATTCTTCCTTCCTCAGTTGAGTCTGACAAGTACTTACCGAGGACCTACCCTGCACAGGCACAGGGCTGCGCCGTGGGATTGGGTGTCTGTCCTCAGGAACCTTCCAGAAGGCTGAAGAGTTCACGCCCCCACCACCCCCCGACAGACCCACACCCCCATCTGCAGCAATGCCCTCCTCCATGGGGCGGCCTGCTGAACGCTGGAGTGGGAGAGTATGCCCTCCCCTCCCTAGAGCCTGCACGCCCCACCTCGGTGGCGGACGGGACGGGACGCACACCCCTCTGGAAGCCTCCAAACGCCAGTCATGTGACATGACTTCCCGCCCCTCGCCCAGCGTCCTAACTTCTCAGGGCCCTGTTTAAAGTCCACATCCAGCCTTCACATCACCTTCCAATCACCCACTAACCAAACATGTGACTATTGTGCTCAATTCGGCAGCACAAACACGAAAACTGGACTGATACAGACAAGACCCGCCTGGCCCCTAAGCAAGGATGACAGGCACATTCCTGAACTGTTTCTTATTTTTATTTTTTTATGTTTATTTTTGAGAGAGAGAGAGAGAGAGAGAGAGAGAGAGAGAGAGAGACAGCCTGAGCGGGGAAGGGGCAGAGAGAGAAGGAGACAGAACCCGAAGCAGCTCCAGGCTCCGAGCTGTCAGCACAGAGCCCGACGCGGGGCTCGAACTCATGAACTGTGAGATCATGACCTGAGCCAAAGTCAGACGCTTACCCGACTGAGCCACTCCAGTGCCCGTGAAGTGTTCCTTATTTTTACTACAAGGGATTAAGTGGACGTTCATCCTGATGGGCCCTGCGGAGTATATGGAATTGCTGAATCACTTTATGACACACCTGGAATGCATATAACCCTGTGTTAACTACGCCCCAATAAAGAGCACCTGACTCCCAATTTCCAGACGTGTCCACCGCACATCCATGCTAAGATACACACAATGCTGGATGACTATCCCCTCCGCCCATGTATCACAAATACCTGTGCCACCAATTCATAGTAAAAGCTGTCCTACGTGACTTCACTATTCCTCACCACACTAAAAACTACATAAAAGCCAACATCAGACAAAGATGGGATTTGTACCTGATAAAGGCTTAAACATTGAAATACAGGCTGCCCTGTCCAGTCAGGGCATGGGGCCGTTAGCATCCAGCTCAAGTTTTAAAGCCATCAACTTCTAGGGGCGCCTGGTTGGCTCAGCTGGTTAAGCGTCCAACTCTTAGTTGTAGGTCAGGTCATGATCTCACAGTTCTGTGGGATCGAGCCCCGCATCAGGCTCTGTGCTGACAGTGCAGAGCCTGCTTGGGACTCTCTCCCCATCTCTGCCCTTTTCCCCTGCTCATGCTCTCCCTATCTCTCTCTAAAATAAAGAAATAAACTTAAAATATAAACAATCAACTTCTATCTTTTAATGTTTTATTTATTTCTGAGAGAGACAGCGTGAGCAGGGGAGGGTCAGAGGGGGAGAGGGGGAGAGAGAGAGAGAGAGAGAGAAAGAGAGAGAGAGAGAGAGAGAATCTGAAGACAGGCTCCAGGCTCTGAGCTGGCTGTCAGCACAGAGCCCGATGCAGGGCTCAAACTCATGAACCTCAAGATCATGACCTGAGCTGAAGTTGGACGCTTAACCGAATGAGCCACCCAGGCGCCGCCACAATCAGCTTTTAGTATTAATCACTAACAACAACCCTAAGGGATGCTGGGCTTGCTGGTCTGGAGAATATAGATTACTGCCTGCAATTGCCAAAACTGACTCACACTTTCTCTCCTCCGCTGTCAGAATACATTGGCCTCAGAAAGGAGTGGGAACACATACTTGGGGAAGCCTTCCACCTCCCGATCTCCTGCTCTGATTTACACGAGAGCTCGCGGCCATGGCCCAGCACCCCGGCACACCTCGCGGCTCCCGCACAAAGCGGACGTTTGCACTGGCTTCTCCGTCTTAAATCTCCTCTCCCCGGAGGAGGCTGCTGCCAGGTTTGAGATCAATGATCCGCAAGACAGAGGCGAGACTGTAAGAGTCCAAGCCGAAAGCCTCACACTTAAGTGCCAGGCCTCGAACAAAATATGCCAGTCCTTCTGGCTTCAACTGCTCAGAAAGGCAGGCAGCTGGCCGGCCCTGGCCCCCGGATAACTGGCCATAAAAGAAGCCATCATTTTCTGATGCACCTGAATGTCACGTTTTCCCCCAAGTGGATATATCTTGATTTGTGAAAAATAAATAAGCTTCACTCTATTAATTGTGTTTCTCTTGGGCGCCTGGGAGGCTCAGTTGTTAGCATTCGACTTTGGCTCAGGTCATAATCTCAGTTTGTGAGTTTGAGCCCCAGATGGGTGAGCCCTTGCCCGGGGTGAGCGTGGATCTCTCTCTCCCGCTTTCGCTCTCTCTGCCCATCGTGGGATTCTCCCTTTCTCTCTCTCTCTCTCTCTCTCTCTCTCTGCCCCTTGCTCACTTGTGGCCCCTCTCTCAAAAATAAATAAATAAAATGTGTTTCTCTAAGTCTCCCGTTAGTGTGGTAAGAGCTGTATGTACCCTGACTCCTGCGGTTGCAGAGAGGCTCAGAAATCTACCCCGGGGAAGGGGGCGTGGCGGGACTCTGGTGCCCCCACCTGGCTCACAGGGAGGGAAGACGTGTTCATCTGACTTCACGGCTGGTGCGCCCAGAGCGTGGCTCATGTCCACCTACCCAACCCTCGTGCTGGGAGGTGTCGGGTGGGTTCTCAGAGCCACGGGCGCCCCGTCCCCAGTGCCAGCCACAGGGAGCGCCCACCTGCCGGCGTGAGCAAGACCACTGCCAGCCACTGAGGCCCCTCATCTCTCCTCTGCCACTGGAGAGCGACGCCACTTACAACACTAATCCACCATCCATGTGGCTGCAGTCCAATCACTTCACAGAAACGGGCAGATCTGGTCCTTGGGCCCTGTTGTGCCAACGCTGGTCTAGCGGGTACGAACGCCCCCTGGCGGTCCTCTAGTGCGGGGCCCCTTTGTGATGACCAAAGCCTACATCTCCGGAGCAGGGTCCACATTTTGCCCGCTGGAAATAAGCATCTTGCAGTAACAGCAAGAACGACATTAATGAAAAGACTTTTTTTTAGATGTTTCCTCCTCTTCTTGGGAGAGGCTAAGAATGACAAATTGCCTTGAAGAATAAGAATTTTTGTCTTAATTTTTATCTCAGAGAGAGAGCACACGAGTAAGGGAGAACGTTGGGGGGTTGGGGGAGAGAGAATCTTAAGTAGGCTCCACGCTCAACTCGGAGCCCAAAGCAGGGCTTGATTCCCACCACCTGGGATCATGACCTGAGCTGAAAGCAAAAAAGAATTGGGACATTCAATCCACTGAGCCACCCAGGCACCCCTAAAGTATTTTTTTAAATTATTAAGCTATTTTTTCACAAAAAATTTTGGTGGCACATCATTCAGAATGTTTTTGGCTGCAAGTAAAAACTAGATTTTAAATAACTCAAACGAGTAGGGATTATTCTCCACGTAGACAAGTGTCCAGAGAGAGTTGGTATTAGAGCAACGCCTCGAAGAAAATCAGCGTCAAATCTCTGCTGCTCCCCCCACCCCTGCGTCTCAAGGTCAGACGCTGGCTAGCTGTTGAGAGGCTTTCACCTTCATCCGCAGCAGGAAAGGCAGAAATTATAATCCCAGCCCTCCAGGAGACCCCGATTTCCGCCCCACTGTCCAAACTATGGGCTGAGTCACACAGGCCGAGGCAGGAAAACGCTGCAGTGCAGAGAGGAGAGGGCTGGGAAGCTCTTTTCGATTGGACCACCCACCAAAACTACCTCCCATTGGTCAAGTAACAGGGTCATTGTCACGGCCACGTTTCCAAAACTGGGCATGCACGTAAATAACAAAAACTCACTCCATACCCGGCCTACACACAACCTTCCAGTCGGTCCTTTAATGCTTCCCTTTCATTGATTTACTTTTCTAAGTAGGCTCCACGCCCAGCGTGGGACTTGAACTCACAACCCTGAGACTATGAGTCACATGCTCTAGTGACTAAGCCATGTGCTCCACCACTTCCCTTTTAAATATGAACAGTTAGGGGGCGCCTGGATGGCTCAATTGGTTGAGTGTCCAACTTCAGCTCAGGTCATGATCTCACTGTGAGTTCAAGTCCTGCATCGGGCTCTGTGCTGACAGCTCAGGGTCTGGAGCCTGTTTCAGATTCTGTGTCTCCCTCTCTCTCTGCCCCTCCCCTGCTCACACTCTATCTCCTTCTGTCTCTCAAAAATAAATAAACATTAAAAAATATTTATAAATATGACAGTAAGTCACTAATCCCCGGACATCTGAGGAAAGAAAGCCTCGGGTGTTTGACGCAGACCAGACGAGCCCCCTAAGAGAAGGAATCAGGGGCAGCAGAGAAGAGGCAGGAAGTGGGAAGAAAATCTCAAAAAAAAAATCGCAAGTGATTTCCTTAGAGAAATAGCAGATATGCCATTCTAAAACAAGACTAAACACATAAAAAGGAACATTCAGGGGAACAAGAAAGTGCTCTTGAAAGTGAAAGTGCAGGTGGCGGATGTGAATCTGCGCAGAAGCAAAGACAGAGAGGTGGGGGACAGGAGACCGAACCAGAAGGTCAACATCTGGGTAACAGTTTTGGTCGCAAACAAGGAGAACAGACATTTTACTAGACAATTTCTCAGAACGGAACATCCTGAGCTTCTAGACCAAAAAGAACACGTGCCCAACATTAAAAAAAAAAGCCAGCTGAAGGCACACTGCCATGAAATTTGAGACACCCAGATCTAAGAATACTGCATAGACTTTATCTCACGTAGTGCACTATCTTACACACAGTTTGCATACAAATAATCAGAAACCAGGGAGCCTGGGTGGATCAGTGGGTTAAGTGTCCAACTTTGGCTCAGGTCATGATCTCACAGTCCGTGGGTTCAAGCCCCCCGTCGGGCTCTGTGCTGACAGCTCGGAGCCCGGAGCTGCTTCAGATTCTGTGTCTCCGTTTCTCTCTGCTCTTCCCCCACTTATGCTCTCTCTCTCTCTCTCAAAAATAAATAAACATTAAAATATTTAAGAATACAATTAAAAAGGGGCACCTGGGTGGTTCAGTTGGTTAACTGTCCGACTTCAGCTCAGGTCATGATCTTGTGGCTCATGAGTTCAAGCCCCTCGTCAGGTTCTGTGCTGACAGCTCAGCGCCTGGAGCCTGTTTCAGATTCTGTGTCTCCCTCTCTCTCTGCCCCTCCCCTGCTTTCTCTGTCCCTCTCAAATGAATAAACATTAAAAAATTTTTTTTAAAGAATTGGTGTTATAGACAACATAAGCACACAGCTGGATGGTAAATTCTTAGGCATCGGTAAGCTTGTGGCTGCCACGAGAGTGTCAGGGGGTCAGGGACCTGACGCGTCCTGTACCCCTTACGACGCTGGCCTCGGACATCGCAAGGCACCTGGCACGCCGCAGTGCTGAAGTCTCAGGTTCAGAGCACTCCATCTTCAAAGGAGGTCTTGTGGTGGTTTTTAACCTCAAAACATCATCTCCCTTTGCCCCCAACCACTTTCTCTTGCTCAGTACCCACACATCACATCCTCCTCTTCTGGAAAAAAGTTCAAAGGACGCGTATCAATGAGAAGCACAGCCCGGCCTGACTCACAGAGGCGTCTGTGAGTTAGAGTGTAGATCACTTTAGGAAGGTAGGATTTTAAAGTAGAGCTTTTGATTTTTAATTTGTTAATGTTTATTCATCTTCAAGAGAGAGGCAGAGAGAGAGACACACACACAGAAAGAGAGGGAGAGGAGAGGGGGAGGGGCAGAGAGAGAAAGAGAGGGGGAGGGGAGGCACAGAATCTGAAGCAGGGTCCAGGTTCCGAGCTGTCAGCACAGAGCCCGACGCGGGGCTCGAACCCACGAACCGTGAGATCATGACCTGAGCCAAAGTTGGCTGCTTCACTGACTGAGCCACTCCGGTGCCCCTAAAGTAGACCTTTCAAACTGCTTTGCGAAGGGCTGAAATGATGCGCTCATGTACATTTAGTTAGTGACGGAGCGTATTCCTTCTTTCCTTGCCCAGATATTAGCCCAGCCGGCGCTGGCGACAGCTGGGGGGGGGGGGGGGGGGGGGGGGGGGGGGGGGGGGGGGGGGGCAGAGTCTGCAGCGGCCGCAGCAAAGTCCGTGCTGAGCCGACAGCCCCCAAGTGCACGGGCCCTGCACCTGCCTGGCGGCCTTCTCTACCAGCCTCTCTAACCAGCTATAGGGCCACAAATGCGGAAGGTTAGTCATTAGTTAGCCCACTCTGGAGCAGCCCTGGGCACATAGCTGCAGGGGGAGGGGTGCCCAGCGCCCTTGCCCTTCACCTGGGACCGCTCAGTCCCTTGGGCATCCTCTCTCGGAGATCCTCAGGGGGCTGGTGTGCCACTGCCCATGCCCGCAAGCGCTCCCTGCGCGCTTCCCTTCCCCTCCCCCCTCAGCAGCCGCTGCACACAATTCCTGGGACCACCTGCCAAATACAGCGCCCGTCCACACGCCCAGCCTGTTTCTGGGGAACCCGACCCAAGATACGGTTAGAAAACAGGCAACGGCCATCTGGCGTCCCACCTCCCGGGGACACTCTGAGCGTAATTTTCCTTTTTTCTTTTTTTAATTTTTTTTCTAAGTTTTACATATGTAGAGAGAGAGCATACAAGTAAGCAGGCTTGTGCTGTCAGCACAGAGCTGACGTTGGGCTCATACTCATGAACTGTGAGATCATGATCTGAAGTCTGAGGCTTAACTGAGCCACCCAGGCGCCCGTGTAATTTTCTTTTTTAATTCAGAAATTCCTGGCTAACCATATTCAGCTCCCCTCCCCCAACTCTTCACCCCCCACACACACACACAATGCCTCTCTAAGAACACTGTTCTAATAAAATCTAACCCCAAAGCACAATTTTAAATTTTTTTTAATGTTTATTTCTTTTTGAGAGACAGGGCATGAGTGGGGGCGGCGCAGAGAAAGAGAAGGAGACATAGAATCTGAAGCAGCTCCAGGCTCTGAGCTGTCAGCACAGAGCCCGACACAGGGCTCGAACTCACAAACTGTGAGATCATCACCTGAGCCGAAGTCAGATACCCAACTGACTAAGCCACCCAGACGCCTCCGCGCAAAGCACAATTTTAAAATATAAGAAAGACTAGGAACTCCCAAGGCCACCGCATAGGCAATGCCCACGCCCCACCCCGTGCAGTGCACAGCCATAGCCCTGGCCTGCCTGACTTCACCTGGAACGCTGTTCCCTCCAAGTTCCGGAGGCTGGGTCTTCCCAGGCTGCTGGTCACAGACAAACTGCACCCCCCCAATCTGAAGAACAGAGCCTGGCACACAGTAGGTGCTCACTATACACGCCGAAGGAGAAGTCCCGCAGTGCTGGGACAAGACAGGGCTGTAAAGATCAGGAGGGTGTCACAGACTGTCACCGCCGGCTCATGCCCACGGCAGATGCTTCTCGAGGCATCCTCCCCTCGCTGCCCCAGGCGGGCTGGGTGCCGGGGTGCCGGCACCGGTGACAGTTTAGACCGGATCATTATCCGTCATGAGGGCACCACCCAAGTTGTAACAACCATAAAAGGTCTCAAGACAGTGCCCCATGTCCCTGGGAAAGCACCCCCCCCCCCACCTGGGAATAGAAAACCTCTGAGTTAGACCTGTTTGCCGCCGAGCGTAAAAGCTCTCTTTCCAATCCCCCGAGAGGCCTGGGAAGCAGAGAAACGAGCACTATCACATTTCCTTCTCACTTTAGCAAAAATAACCACCGTCCCACTGAAGGGAGGGACAGCAAAACAAAATCTGTTACTGGAACCATTCCTAACAACTTCTGATTTACCCTGCCTCTTGCAGAGCAAGTGTGCTTTCTAGAACACGTGCATCATCAGTGAGAAGCCTGCCTCCCCGCCCTGCCCGCCCCCCCCCCACCCGACTGCTCTCCCGGCACCAGCATCCACAAACCAACAGTTAGGGCTGATCCGCAACAGGCACCAAAGTACCCACAGGATGGGGGGGCGGGGGGCTTGAAACAGACACCGGCCTGGCCCAAGGGAGAAACCAGATATCTACTGAACCCAGGAACTGAAAAAGTAGCCCTCGTATTTACCCATTTTTTTAAATTTCCATTTTGTTTTCCTACTAATTCATTTTGATTGATTTACAAATTACTGCTCCCTGACAGACTGAGAATTTAAAAAAGGACACCGTCAGCACACATGCCTTTACAGCATCTTCCCTTGAGAAAACGTACTCCTCCTTCCCAACCTGCCAAACACAAGGAAGCTTCTGGAACACAATCTGCTTGAGGTTGCTAAACCCGCAAACACTGACCAAATAACATTTAGGAAGATGAAAAAACCTACCCGTTCCAGGTTCCACGCAGACGGCCTCTGTCCCGCTTCCCAAACGGCATCCATGGGCTGGGGCCGTCACTGCTTAACAGGGGCCAGGGGACCACGGCAAAACGCCAACGGTCTCACCCAGTACATCCCAGTACATCAGGGCTGGGTCCCGGAAAACTACTTTGACCCAGCCTTACCAGACACTCTTTGGTCCTCCCGGGGCCGGCTGTGACCTGTGATCCACGCCCTCCCCTCCCCTCCCCTCCCCTCCCCCGCCCTGCCCCCAGGGCGCAGAGCCGGAGTCTGTATTTTAACAGAGGCCCGGGTGCCTTACCTGCACAGCTGAATATTAGAGCTTTCGAAAGTGCTCATAACTAACAGGTTGTAATCGTTAGTGTTAGAGCCTCTCGAACGGACCTCAAGTCGCCTATGCAAACTTACAGATGAAGAAACAGAGGTTCTGAGAGATTCTCCGACACCAGCACCTGGCGAACAGCACCTCTGGGGTCAGCACCCAATTCCCAGATGGCAGCACAGGTGTGCCGGCTTCCCAGCGGCTTGTGCGACTGGAAAAAGCTTATGGTTTCCGGGCGCGGCCTGATGTAGCGGAAAGGGCTCTGGATGCCCCACGGAGGCTTCTGGAATCCACACCTACCTTCGCCAAGGAGCTTCCCTTCCAACCAGGGTCCTGACTGTCCTAACCTCTCTGCTCCCTGGACAACTTTTTGATTCAATACCTTCCCCTGTTTTTCTGAAGGGCTGGCCTGGGGGCTGATTCTTTTGTTTGTTTCTGGGGGTGGAGGTGGGGGAGGGCAAACTGAAGTCGTCCCCGCCCCAGACCGCCAGGAAGGCCATTTCTTCAGTGTGCGTGTGCTTCGGAGGCGCCCCTGGCCCTGGGGAGCACCAGCCTGGCCTTGGCGAGACCAGATATAAATCCTCGTGCTGGAAGGAGAGGTTTCCCACCGCCCTTTGCGGCCCCCGGAATGAGCACGCTGGCCCAGCGCAGCCCGCTTTACTCTGCAGACAGTGCTCTCTATCTTCCCAAACAGCAATGCCAAGACTGTGTATTTCCACGTACAGGTATATGACGCACCATATAATACAGATCCAAACATGTCCAACCTGTGACCTGTGTTGGCCAGTGTGCACGAATTCATAAACAAACCCCCTAGCTGTGTGTCTCCAACACGGTCACACCAGCAAGCCGGGAGCATTCTGTCCTCTGAGATCCCAAGGGCAAAAAAAAAAAAAAAAAAAAAAAAAAAAAAAAAAAAAAAAAAAAAAAAAAAAAAAAAAAAAAAAAAAAAAAAAAAAAAAAAAAAAAAAAAAAAAAAAAAAGCTACTGAGTAGCAACAGGCAAAAAATAAATAAATAAAATAAAATTGTCCACTTGGCCAGAAGAGCACAAAGGGGCACAGAGGGGCAGCCAATCCAAGCACGCATCGCACGGCTCGGGAACCGGCCCAGAATACGGGCACACACCCCTACTCACACTCTGCCTGTGAGCACACACACACACGGCGGCCGCCACCCGCCCGCCTCACACTGTTCTGTTCCCGGGCAGTGTCCACCGTCACTAGCGGACATGACATCCGCCATCAGCATCGAACCGAGGCTGGGCGAGCGGAACAGAGCCAGCAGAGGAATCCACGACATTCCGCAGCGGAGCCCCGTCAGAGGACAGGCCTCCCTGCCCATCATGAATGGAGGCTCTTGAGTTCGAGACAGAAGTGCCCATCTTTGTGAGAAGGGAGGGAGGTGATTCGTTTTTAGAAATACCATGGGGCGCCTGGGTGGCTCAGTCCCTTAAGCATCTTCTGACTCTTGATTTCTGCTCGGGTCATGATCCCAGGGTTTGTGAGTTCAAGCCCTGCATTGGGTTTAGCACGGACAGTGTGGAACCTGCTTGGGATTCTCTTTCCTCTCTCTGCCCCTCTTGCCCCCACCGTGTCTCTAAATAAATAAACTTTTAAAAAAAGATTTTAAAGAAATGCCAAATAAAAGCCCTGCTGTCCAGTTAACAGTAGGTTTATAACCTATTGAAAACATGTACAACCCCACCCCTTCCCACAACGGAGCCAGGAACCTTTAGACATTTCACTTCCTGGTTCTTCCCCCCTGTTTCACGTGGGCTTTGCAATGAGCATGCGCCAAAACACAAACGGTGGACAGACTGAAAGTCTCTGTCACCTCAGGGAATGTACATTTGTTCCAATCAGACTACTTTTTGCCAGACATGGGCACAGGTGACTTCCAAGTAAGGCTGTAACCTCTGTAGAGCTCAGCCAATGAGGAGCCAGGGGAGGGACTCGCATGCTAAGAAATAAATCGTCTGCTGTAACTGCCCCACGTAGGCCTGTCCTTCAGACACCCATTCTTGCGAGAATGTTGATTAAAGCCTCCCTTCACCTGCTCCGAGTCTCCGCCTCCCTCAATGGGGTCGGTGGACTGATTTCTCACATCACACTGGTCACACCACCTATTCCTGCTGCACTCGGCCTAGGTGGACCCTTGAATTCTGGGCCAAAGGCTTGACCTGCTGTGCTGTGTCTGAGATATAAAATAAACCCCAAGGCTGTCACAGGCGCCACAGGGAAGGGAAAACGCTACTGCCTTGAAATTCCTGTCCTCAGGTCCAACACCACATGGAGTACCACCGTGGAGAAAAGCACTCATCTCACGAGCTAACCTTAATCCTCCCCTTTTCGGGTTTTAGTTAGGAGAGGCCAGCAATCTTTCTAGGAGGAAGCAGGAAGCCCAAAGGAGGTTAAGCCCACCTATCTACAACAAAGGAAGTCAGAGGTCGAGAAAGTGCTAGATATGACAGGTAAAAGTACTACAAGTGAGAGTGTATATTCTGTATCAAATACGTTCAATAAAGAGGGGTGACAGATGCCTTACAGTCTTTAAAACACGAAATAGAAGCTTTCAAGCCTTTTACATCTTTGTTGCTCCCAACATGAGTATTTCTTAGTCATAGGTATTTAAAATCCCAGGGATCGGAGCTTACACAAATGGACTCTGCTCAAGTTAGGCAATGATCCCGGCGATTCGAGAATTTGTGCCACATGACAAGAAATGTTTAAAAAAATGCTGTTCCTTACTCTCTAGTGAGGAAACGGCCACAGAAATGCGGAAAAGAATCCAAAACTTTCCTTTCCTTTCTTCCACCCTGCCCCCAGCTCCTGTCTCCATGTCAACACAGCACCAAAACCACCATTTGCTCCTGCTCTTTAATGAAAAGTATACTTGAATTCCAAATGAATATTATTGGCAATAGTGGGGCGCCTGGGTGGCTCAGTCGGTTAAGCATCCAACTTCAGCTGGGGTCATGATCCCGTAGTTCACTGGGTTCGGGCCCCACGTCGGACTCTGTGCTGACAGCTCAGAACCTGGAATCTGCTTCAGATTCTGTGTCTCCCTCTCTCTCTTTCAAAAATAAACAAACATTTAAAAACAAATAAATAAAAATAAAATTATTGGCAATTGAGACACGGGATAGAGTGAAAGAAAAGAAAACGCAGAATGATAAACTCAGGATGAACTTGTGGATTAAAAAATTGTGCCCCGCTGGGGCGCCTGGGGGACTCAGCCAGTTAAGCGTCCAACTCTCTTGATCTTGGTTCACGTCATGATTCACGATTCAAGAGTTCAAGCCCCACACTGGGCTCTGCACTGACAGTGCGGAGCCTACCTGGGATTCTCTCTCTCTCGCTCTCTCTCTGCCCCTTCTCTACTCATGCATTCACGTTCTCTCTCACTCTCTCTCTGTCTCAAAATAAATAAGTAGTAAACTTTTTAAAAACTGTGTCCCCCACAAAAACTATGTAGAAACCCTAAACCCCAACACCTGTCTTTACAGATATAAAGAAACTAAGATGAGGTCAGACCAGACCAGTGTGAACCCTAATCCAGTTACTAATGTCATTCTAAAAAGTGGCAAATTTGGACACAGTGACACACACGGCGGGGGGTTCCTATGAAGACAGTGGCAGAGACTGGAGAAACGCAACGAGAGCCAAGGAACGCGGAGGGCTGCAGGCAGCCACGAGAGGCTGGGCGAGGCAGGACCAGGGCGACAGACACCTGGCTTCTGGATGGCTGCCCTCCAGAGCGGCGAGAGAATGTATTTCCGCTGTTCAAAGTCACCTAGTTTGCGGTCACTTGTCATAGCAGCTGCAGGAAAGTAAGAACTCAAAAGATCGCCAACCAACGAGAGCAGGGCAGCAAACGGGGGCTGGGGTCCGATCACCTGTCCTCAGTCCCATGTGTGATGTCACAGCATCCCGGCTGCTTCCCACCACACCCAAGTCATCCATAGGGAAATGAAAATGGTGTTGTGGTTTTTGAAAGTCCAGGTGCAAAAGAGGTGTAGTGACCGGGGAGCTGGGCAGACCCCACTGACAGACGCCCCAGCTCGGCCTCTCACCAGTGGGACCTCGGACAGACTGCTGGGCCTCTCTGTGCCTCACTCTCTCCATCTGAAAACGAAGTCAAGCAACTTCGCAGGGCCAGTTTCGAGGATTAAAGAAGGTGATCTGCGCTAATGCTTAGTGTGGTGCCCCACATCCAGGGAGCCTGAAATAAAGGTTAGCTATTAATATTAACGGTTGTTAGCGACTTCTCAGATGGCCCTTCTAAGGCGCTCTGAGCAGATGGCTCGGCCTGGCCTTTCCATCTTCCGAGGGAGGACTCGGATCTTAAATTCTTTGTGTAAAGCTGCGGGGCTGGTACCTTCCACTCACAGGAGCTGGTGGGAGCCTAGCCTTGACTTTGTTCTTTTAACCCCAGAAATCTCCTTGTCCGTAATATTTACCATCTCACTGTGTTCCATCAAATTTATTCTCAGGGTACCCCTGGGTGGCTCAGTCAGTTAAGCGTGTGACTCTTAATTTCAGCTTGGGTCATGAGCTCACAGCTTGTGGGTTCCAGCCCGGCGTCAGGCTCTGCACTGACAGCTCAGAGCCTACCTGGGATGCTGTCTCCTTGTCTCTCTGCCCTTTCCCTTGCACGCATGCACACGTGCTCTCGCTCTCTAAAAAATAAATAAACATTAAAAAAAAACAACAACACTTCTTCTCGATGCCCCATCGCCTTCCTTTTTCCAGTCTCGCCTGCAGGGAGGCTTCATGTAATTTAGGGACACTGGATTGCTTATTCTAAAAAAGACAAACTCCTAAATTGCATATACTTGGCACATATTTTCAATCCAAAGTCTTCCAAACAATTGTGTACTAAGAAGTGATAAGCCAGCGCGCCACGATTAAAACGGGAGTCCCCAAAATAATTTTGTAGCTCTTTACATTCGAATGTTTAAATATGAAAATCGTGTTGCTGTCTGCTTTATCCCCATTAGTGGAGAGCGGACAGAAAAATCTTTCACCAGAAACCCCGAAGGCCTTCTGAGACTATTACCAGGCACAGAACTGCAGACCCCTAGCTATCTCCAATTGGATACACTGTGCATGAAAGTCTTTTTTTTAATAATGGAAATTGCTATAATTATAATCACTTTAGCACATTATTATTATTATTAAGACCAAATTGTATGGTTCAAGCAGATGCTGATTCTCTACTGTTGAATGAAGTCACATGCTCGTATCCAACACGGGGCCTCATCTCCATGCCAACATGGTCCTGCTCTCACACCGGCTTCGGGCAGAGGCCTGGGACGTCCTGAAGAGTGTCAGGCAGGATGACGGACCCCGAGGTCTCGGTTACAGCCTGCAGGGACCGAGCACGCGTGCGCATGTCCAACAGCTGGCTCTCCCTTGGGAGAGGGGATCTGTGTGGCTCCCTCGCAGACACACCTGGGTGCATCTGGTCACTATGTCACTCTGAAGGAAGGGAAAGGATGAAGGGACAGCAGGGGTTGGAGTGCATCTTTGGTTACACATTAGGTCCCTAACACCTTGGGGTTTGAGGTCCAGGGACCTCTGGTTGGACAGGGAGGGGGTACTTGGAGGCCAAATTTTTCTTTTCAAAGAGAAAAGCAGGGGTACCTTGGTGGCTCAGTCTGCTGAGCGGCTGGCTCGTGATTTGGGCTCAGGTCACGATCTCACGGTTTGTGAGTTTGAGCCCCGAGTCGGGCTCTGTGCTGAGCCTTCTTGGGATTCATTCTCTCTCTCTCTTTCTCTCCCCCTCTTCCCTCCCTCCCTCTGCCCCTCCCCCCCAACAAACAAACTTTAAAAAGGGAAAAATGAAATAAAGGAGGTGGGAAGGAAAAGGGAGCAGGTAGGCACGGGCCCAGCAGTTCAGAACGTGGCTTCTCGAGTCCAGCCACCGGGGTCCGATTTCTGGCTCTTTCATGTCCCATCTGTCCCCTGGGCCAGCCACTCAGCCTTCCCAGGATTTTTTTCCCCATCCCCTGAATGGGCATCAGAAACCATGAGGTGGCTGTGAGAACCTCCAAGGACAGCACACGTGACACACCGAACCAGGAGGGGAGCCCTCCGCACGATCTAGACTATTCCTTCCCCAAAACTTCTTTGTTATTTAATGCCTGAATTTACAATTTCATTTTTCTCTCCACCTAAGCAAGTTTTATTTTCGGCTGAGGAGAATCAGCAGAGAATAAATGCATAACTCTTGGCCATTGATAGAGCAGGAAACCTCACAGCAAATTCAGGAGTCACCCCAGGGCCTGCTGCAAACACCCGGCGGGTGGTCAGAGACCTTTCAGGAGACTGGGAAGCAATGAATCCCGGTGCACTTGTCCCAGACACCTAGAGTAGGCATTTGGAAAGACTGTACAGAGTTTGCTATAAAACAGCTTATTACTAAATCAGGCCAAGAAGGAACAGAATATTTCATTCCCCATCAAATGTAGAAATTAAACCTGGATTGTGAAAAACAGCCTTCCCTGGAAACATGCTAATCTTTAACGGAGGCATAACCTTGAATGAACTACTTCCTTGGCCAAGGTAAAGATATAGACACTAGGCATTCAACACATTCCTGTTAATTAAACTCCATCATCTTCAAGGAGAGGTCACTGCGGTGCCTGGCTGGCTCAGCCCGTAGAGCGTGGGACCCGTGATCTCCTGGTCGTGAGTTCAAGTCTCATGTTGGGCCTAGAGCTTACTCAAAAAAATAATAATAATAAACTAAAGGTCACTGGGGCGCCTGGGTGGCTTAGTCGGTTAAGCGTCCGACTTTCGCTTGGGTCATGAGTTCGCGGTTCGTGGGTTCGGGCCCCGTGTCGGGCTCTGTGCTGACTGCCAGCTCGGAGCCTGGAGCCTGTTTCAGTCTGTGACTCCCTCTCTCTCTGACCCTCCCCTGCTCACGCTGTCTCTCTCTCTCTCTCTCTCTCTCTCTCTCTCTCGCTCTCTCTCCTAGAAATAAATAAAAAACATTAAAAACATTAAAATATTTAAAAAAAACTAAAGGTCACTGGACTAAATAATGAAGAAAAGCTATCATTTATGAAAGGTTTTTTTTTTTTGAAGGCCCAGGAGAAATCTTTTTTTAAGCTTTTCTTGAGGCTTTTCCCCCCCTTTCCCTCGTTTCTCAAATGAGAGGCGGACATCAAGGATCCCCTTTAATCCCAGAGCCCAAACTGCCCTAATCTTTGCTTCAGTACAAAGAATTCCCTTCCTCTCAAAAAATTAACATGAGCTCTCGCCCTCAAAGCACACATTTCCCAAAAGGAGAGTCATTTCCTGTCCTCAAAGATCATCCCTAGGCCACAAAAGAGGTTGATTGTCAGTATCTTGTGAAATCTTGGGAAGGCAAAAAAGTACAAAGTTCCCACTACCAGCTCGTGCATTCACGTGGTGGCTCTTACCAGCACCAGCCTCTGCGGTCAAGTTAAGCTTCCTCAGCTGACTCCCTCCCCCTCCCTCCCCACCCTCCACCCCCGAGACAAGCGCAGAGTCAAAGTTTTGAGCTGAACACATTTCTGAAGGTTTTTTTTTTTTAAACTAATTAAGCAAGTGTAGAAGTTATTCTGCAGTTTCTTTTTTTAAAAGAATTAGCATGGCGCATCTTTCCTCTTCAGAAAAGTCTTGAATAATTTAATTAGAATTACACCCAAGTCATGAGTATGTTCTATTTATGGGGGGATCGTAGCCGAATTAAAACCCAAATGACAATGTTAAAAATAAAAATAAAGTATCTTGAGACTGTACTCAATTGATAAGAAAAACCTGACTTCAAGTCACACTTGGATTAGATAATGTGGTTTGCAGGAGAGCCAACTTGGCTCCCGGAATTTTGCCTTTTTCCAGATCACCCAGCCTGGGGCCATTCGTTTCTCGCTACAAAAAGTGCTAATAAATGAAAATCAGATTAAGATGAAGAAGAATGCTGCTTGGTTTTATTTTTACTTTCGTCCTCGGGAGGCCACACGGTCCCCAGAAGCCTGGCTCAGCCCCTCTCCGGTCCGCAGGCGCTTTCCTGCATTTTGATACATTCCGCACACACGTGTGCGGGCGCCGGGCTGAGAGGCTGTGCGGCTGGACCGGCCCCGGGGAGCCGACGGTCCCGGAGCGGGAGGCGGCCACGCGGCCCCTCCGCCCGCCTCCCGCACAAACCCGCGTCCCCCGGTACTGCGCCGCCGGAGCGGGCAGTGAGACAGCATCGGGGGCGGGGGGTGGGGGGCAGGGAGCGGGCATGGGGTGGGGGAGAGGAGGAACCCGAAGGGAGCCCCCGGCAGCCGCGGCATCGCGCCCGAGGCCCGGGGCGCCGGCTCCCCGCTCGCCGGGAGGGCTGCCCGTTAGAGGCGCTCGCCGCCCGGCCGCCCGCGGCGGAGGACTCCCAAGTTCTCAAACACTCGCGCACGCCCTCGGCTGCGCCCCGGGGCAGGACGCCCGGCCGCTCCAGCCCCCCGGCGCGCGGCCGGCGACCCCCGCCACCCCTCCCCCGCTCTGCTCCGCCGGCGTGTGGTCGGGGGCGACGCGAAACCGGGCGACCCCCTTCCTCCCCCCCCAGACCCCCGGGACACGCGCGGCTGCAGCCTGGGGCACCGCAGGGGCGGTGGGGAGCGGGCGCCCGCCAGCCTACCTTCTGCGGGGGGGTCCCGATGAGCATCTCCAGGTAGTAGCCGCGGCCGGAGTCCCCCTGCAGGTTGTCCACCATTGCCAAGAAGTTGGCCGCGCCGCCCGCGGGCTCCAGGGCGAGGGCCAGGCCGTCGGCTCCAGACGCGGCGCGGGGCGCGGCGGGGGTCCCGGGCCCGGGGGTGGGCGCGGCCACGCGGAGGGGCAGCGTGAGGGGCGCGGGGGCCGGCGCCGGGGCTGCGCGCAGGAGCCAGTGGGCCAGCAGCGGCAGCAGCAGCGCCCGGGCCTGCGCGCCCATGCCCGCGGCGGGGCCCGGGGGGCGCGCGCGGCCCTGCCCGTCCCGTCCGGCGGCGGCGGCGGCGGCGGCTCGGAGGCTCGGCGCGGGGCTGCGGGCGGCGGCGGCGGCGGCGGCGGCGGCTGGGAGGAGCCCGGCGGGAGGAGGCCCGCGGGAGCGGGAGGAGGCGCCGGAGCCGGAGCCGCCCCAGCCCGCGCAGCCAACTTGAGCAAGTTGGTCGCCGCTGCCCCCTCTGGCGGGCGGCGGCTGCCCCGCAGGGGCCGGGCCCCGCCCCCGCGGCCAAGGTCACGGCCGAGCGCGGGGTCTGCGGGAGCGCCCCGGGCGCGCCCCGCCCGCGCTCGCTCGGCGCGGGCCGCGCCTCTTCCCCGGGAAACTCGAGTCCCGAATTTCCTCGCAGCGCGCCCCGCTGCTACGGCCAACGGATGTGACGAGGCGCATCTGATACCAGAGGGAAAGTTTCGGGAACCCTTAAAGGGGCAGCAAGGGCCGGAACTGGCCTCGGGGCCCCGCGCGCGAGGGGGCCCCCGCAGGGCGGGGGTGTGACTTGAGGGTCAGAGAGGAAAGCGGGGAATGGCCAAGGAGCCGCGAGCGTCACCAGGAGTGGGCGCCTCCTCGCCGAGTTCCTCCCGCCGCATCCGCCCGGCGGGGTCTGGCTGCCTCCCCGGGCATCTTCTGCGCGCTCAGCACCCCCGGCCGCAGCCACCCCCCTGCCTGCCCACTCCCACTTCGGCCCCCCGGCAGATTTGGAAGAAGTCTGAATGGAGGCGGGGAGACGCAGGAAGGACGCGAGAGCTTTGGAGACTTCTCCCTAGAAATTTTGGGGGTGGCGTGGGGGGGAGGGGGGCTGGGGCTTGGACGCCCCTGCGCGCTTCCGGAGCCTCGGCTCACCCTGGCGCCCACCGTTACCGCCCGGGGGGTGGTGTCCGCTGCTGGCTTTGAGCTCAGGCTTCTCCGCCCCACGCTCGTCCGTAATGCAGATGGGAAGCTGGCGAGAGTTGCGCCCTCACCTCCCCCAGGACTCCCTCGGTCCACCAGGCAACTTGCAGTCACGATGCAAAAATCAGGGCCGCCGCGCCTGCACGTTGCCTTCCTCCCTTCGCTTCCCCGTCCGCCAGCTCCCGGCGGATTATCTAATTAATACTTGGTTAGCCGTAGACACCAAGCCCGAGGAAGTGGCTCGTAGTGCCAGCGACGAGGGGTATTTTATTTTAGGTACTAAACGCTGGGGGGGGGGGAGGAGGGAGGGGGACACAGTGACACCAACTCAGGTCCATTGATTTCTACTGAAACAATGAGCAGAGAGAGCTTTCCTGCCTCCTCCAGCTGGATGATGCTGGCCGCGTTAAAAGAAACAAACAAACAAACAAACAAGCCCGGCTTCAAACAGAAGCTTGGAGCAAAGCTTCGCTCCTCACTGTAATTTCCAGCTACTTCTGTTCAATGTTTGCTCTTTATTCCTGTCCTCGATTTTAGAATCGGGTCTAACTCTGCAGGAGACCCGCATGTCAGAGATTGTTGGTTGTGTATATAAAAATCACATTTGGGGGCGCCTGGGGGCCCCAATCGGTTAAGCTTCCGACTTCAGCTCAGGTCATGATCTCACAGTACGGGGGATCGAGCCCCACGTCGGGCTCTGTGCTGACAGCTCAGAGCCTAGAGCTGCTTCACATTCTGTGTCTCCCTCTCTCCCTGCCCTTCTCCCGCTCCTCTCTGTCTCTCAAAATAAAATAAAGACATAAAAATTAATTAATTAATTAATTAATTAAAATCACATTTGCCCCGGACTGCATTTGAACTTAAACAAACCCCCAGCCTCAAAAAAGAAAGGCCTAGTCAGGCCTGTGATATAACCTAAATAGGCACCCCCATAAATCTGCATAGTAATTCCAGAGCTATTATATTCATATATTCACATTTCAAATTCAAGGTTGTAGAGGAAGTACCCTTTTTAAACAATGATTATTTATACAACTTGGCATCCAGTCTTGAGGGGGTCCAGAAAGACCTGCATATAGTTCTTGAAACAACACAACCTTGTTAAAAAAAAAAAAAAAAAGGAAAAAAGCACATGGAATTTATTAAGGACTTTGGCATAGGGGCTACCTGACTGGAAGTTCAACATTAGAGACATTTGCTCTTGTAATTAAAAAACACGAGGGAAAATTTTGAGGCTCAGGACTAATTAAGGTCTGTCCTTCACGGAACTCCTGAGTCCATCCAGTGTGAGCCTTCGTGAGCTTTTCACTTTGAAAGGGCTACTTTAGGTGAACGGGAAAACAGGTGCATTAAGATACAGTCACGGAGGAGCTCATGCAGTTTTAATGGATGATGGCGCTGTCTCATCAGAAACTAATGCGGCTGAAGTGACAGCCGCTGAGGACTGTCCCCTTGGCCGCCTCTATTTTATGAATGGTGTCGCAGTTCTTGACCCTTATCCAGAAGGAGGGTGCTGCCCGGGTCCAAGTTTTACCTTCTAGGAGTTCTGCCTGAAACTTAAAGGCAGCCGTGTCATTGGCGGCTAATTAGGGCTTTTTATACCTTCCTGAAGCCATGAAGAAAGAAGCCATGTCCCAAAGCATTGGTGAGCAGCAGGGAGGAGGTGAACCCCTCATGCCCCCAAGGCATCCCAGCATCCTCATCAGACTGCCCCATTCCCCCTCCACGCACTGAGAGCCCCTTCCTTGATCTCCCAAGAGCCCTGTAAGAGCCTCCATTGGATCCATATGGGGAAACCAAGGCCCACCCTCTTTGCAAAGAGCAAACATCCTCACCGGGAAATGCCCCACACAGCAGGAGGTAAGGAAGGGTTTCACCCTCCTGCCCATGGAGCCAACCAAGGATTCCTTCCAGGGGACAAGGGTTTGTGGAGAGGCCTGCGGAGGGCCGCTTCTAATTTTCACTTCCCCCACCTCCTCCCCGTGAACCAAACGATGACTCCCCAGAGAAGGCTGATTCCAGGTCCGGGGACGAAACCGAGCACAGTGACCCTGGGACATCTTGTCTTACCGAAAGCAAGGATGTAATCAAAGACTCTGGAGCTTCTGTCCAGAGCTCGGGCAGAGCGGGGACAATTCAAACATCATTAAAAGTGGTAACTGTAAAGGTTCAAAAGAGTTCAATTATCTTGAAATCTATTGGTTCATAATGTTCTTTGAAAAAGTACATTGATTATTTTGGAAGCGTGCTAAGGAGCCCAACGCATTATTTTAAAAAACTGGCAGAGAACGATGCTCAGCATCCCTCCTCATCAGGGAAATACAAATCAAAACCACACTGAGATACCACCTCACGCCAGTCAGAGTGGGTAAAATGAGCAAATCAGAGAACTCTAGATGCTGGCGAGGATGTGGAGAAACGGGCACCCTCCTACGCTGTTGGTGGGAATGTAAACTGGCGCAGCCCCTCTGGAAAACAGTGTGGAGGTTCCTCAGGAAACTAACAATAGAACTCCCCTATGACCCAGCAATAGCACTGCTAGGAATTTACCCAAGGGACACAGGAGTGCTGATGCACAGGGGCACATGTACCCCAATGTTCATAACAGCACTCTCCACAATAGCCAAAACATGGAAAGAGCCTAAGTGTCCATCAACGGACGAATGGATCAAGCAGATGTGGTTTATCTATACGATGGAATACTCCATGGCAATGAGAAAGAATGAAATCTGGCCTGTGTAGCAACGTGGATGGACCTTGAGGGTGTTATGCTGAGCGAAATAAGTCAGGCAGAGAAGGACAAATACCATATGTTTGCACGTATAGGAGGATTAGGAGGAACTTGACGGAGGAACAAGGGGGAGAAGAAGGGGGAAATGGTGGGGGAAAGGGA
>NW_024080634.1:9961584-9976259 GCF_003009895.1 Hyaena hyaena | reverse complement strand
GAGGACTGATGGATGTGGGGGGGAGGGGGGGATGGGCATGGAGGAGGGCACTTGTGGGGATGAGCACTGAGTGTTATGTGGAAACTAATTTGACAATAAACTATTTGTAAAAATAAATAAATAAATAAATAAATAAAAATAAAAAACTGGCAGAGAGGTGCACCTGGGTGGCCCAGTCGGTTGAGCATCCAACTCTTTTTCTTTTTAGATTTTTTTTTAGTTTATTTATTTATTTTGAGAGAGAAAGCACAAGCAGGGGAGAGGCAGAGAGCGAGAAAATCCCAAGCAGGCTTCTCACTGTCAATGCAGAGCCTGATGCAGGGCTCAAACCCAGGGACCATGAGATCATGACCTGAGCCAAAACCAAGAGTTGGACACTTAACTGACTGAGTCACCCAGGTGCCCTGCATCTGACTTTTGATTTCGGCTCAGGTCATGATCGCAGGGTTCATGGGACCGAGCCCTGGGTTGGGCTCTGTGCTGACAGCCTGGAGCCTGCTTGGGATTCTTTCTCTCTCTTTCTCTCTGCCACTCTCTCAATCTTTCCCTCTCAGTAAACAAACAGACAAACAAAAAACTGGCAGAAAAAGGGAAAGAATCATGCATTTGCTGTCCTGACTTTCCTGTACAAACTACACCTCAGTATAACTAAATAATTGATGAGGGGAAACTTCTCTTTATAGAAGGTTTGCAGCTCATACCTGAAGAAGAAATGTGACGGGCTTGGAACATGGCCACCGAGGAGTCCCTCCTGAGTTAGTGGAACTGAGCACTGAGCGTCCATGGCTGAGAATTTCACAGACAGAACAGAGGGACCACCCAGCATCCCGTGCCTCTTCGTGGAAGTCACAGTGCTACCAATGAAATGTTCTCGCCAGAAAATCAAAACTGAATCTGATTAAGCCTCTACGTCGCAGGTTGGCGAATTACATCCTGGGACCAATCCAGGCCTGCTGCCTGTTTTTGTGAATAAAGCTTTATTGAAACGCAGCCATGTCCATTTGTTTCAGTAGTTGCTAAAGAGGCTTCGAAGGCTAACATATTCAGCATCTAACCCTTTACAGGAAAAGTTTGCCAATTCTTGTTATAGATCAAAAGAGTCCCAAGACCCTTATCAATCAGTTGCGATACAGGGATCTTATTTGGCTCCTGACCGAACGAAAAGGAAAAGTTACTTACGAGACAATTAGAGAAATTTGAACATTTGGTTGATGTTATGGAACTATTATTAATGTTTTTAGATCGTAATAATGGTATTGAGTGTGTGTGTGTGTGTGTAAGAGATATTAATTAGGTCAGAAATGCTGCACTATTTATGAATGAAATGAGATTTATTTCAAAATGATATGTGCTGGGAGAAAACATGCCAGTCAGTGTTCTCAGTGAAATATATAATTCTAATAATAACTGTTAGCAGGCACTATAATTATTCCTATTTTACAGATGAGATACTGAGGCACAGAGTTGATATGTAGGTTTTTTGTGTGGGTTTCTTTCTTTTCTTTTTTCTTTCTTTCCTTTTTTTTTTTTTATTTTGAGAGATCCTGTGAGCAGGGGAAAGGGGCAGAGGAAGAGAGAGAATCGTAAGCAGGCTCTGTGCCCAGCGCAGAGCCCAACACAGGGCTCCGACCCCAGCCCCTGGGATCATGACCTGAGCCAAAATCAAGAGTCGGTCTTTCAACCCACTGAGCCTCACAGGCGCCCCCCAGAGCTGATATCTGACGGCTGAGCGGTGGGACCGAGATTCAGTCAAGACTTCACTGCCTGTGTTCCTTATCACGTGGCCTTTCTGGAAGCCCACAGGACGGCCTTGCTGGAGAGGACCCCCAGGACCCCTGCCTCAAGCGATGGAAGGTGAGGAGGGCCAGGCGATCCCGTAGACGCCGTCCCCGTGGCTCAGTTAATAGACATGCTGAGCCATCCTTTGTGCCACTGACCACGTTGGAGCTGGAGCCACTTGGGACAAAGAGCCCCTTCCATCAGAGATGACAGGTTAGCAGATATCACGCCACAAATACGTTTTTGTTTTGGAAACACGACTGCAGCCCAGGTGGAGGAGAGACGGGGGGCGGTGAGCCCAGGGGCAGAGGGGCCAAGGAGGAGGCCGCTGCAGAATCCGTGAGGAGGTGACACGGGCACAGAGAGGGGGCAGTTAGCACTTAGTGTGGAGAGAGTGGGCCTCCCGCGTGCGGTACACACAGGTGCATGGTGACTCCTTCCGCGCGCTCAGCGCCCGCTCAGTGCTGTTGAGTTTTCATAGTGACGTGACTCTTGGACAGTGAGAAGCAGGCCGGGGAGACCCCCCCCCCCCCGCCACCGTGTAGGAGGGACAGTGAAGGACAGCAGCACCGGGCTCCCGCCACATCCCAGGCGCCGACTGACCCTCTGCCTCTCGGGGGCAGGTGGTCTGTGCCCCTTCCCCAGGGGAGAGCACTGAGGCACAGAGCACGGGACATCTATGTGCCCGATGTCCCAGCAGGTAACAACACACCCCATGTGAACCCTTCGTCAGCCGCCGAAGCCTGGGTTCTTTTACCTGAAGCAGGCTGCCTTCAAATGATGAATCAGGCACATTTAGGACAGAGGGAAGTAAGACTCAACCTCAGACTTCCCTTTAAATGCCAACTATGCTTCATGCATTCGAAATGGGGCCCCCTGTCTGAGGTCCACTTTCAGGAACACATTGGATGGATATTTGAAGCCCAGGGGTCAACACTACGTCATCCGGGGCCACTGAGGCCAGGCTCTTTCTGGACACGTGGGCTTCCAAGTCACCGAGGCCACCAAGCGTTTGTCCACAGCAGCCCCTGCTCTTTCAGCGAGTGCAGAGAGAACAGCCAAAGGCAAGCAGACAATCCGAAGCCCGGAGACCTGGGGTCGACCTCTGGTTCTGCCTCGGAGCCCCGGAGTGTGCCCGGGTACCTCTCTTTCTGCTCTTGGGCCTGGGCCTATATGGGTGTCCAGTGCCCACCTCCACGGCGGGGTCCCAGCGATTCAGCATGGGGGAGGGGGGCCCTGAAGTTGTGTAGCGGTGGGCATATTTACTTGCTTTGGTAGGCTCCTTGCTAGAATTCAATTACATTCCATAGCCACTTGATTCCACCCACGTTTCGGCCGCTCCAAAGCCAGGACACAGCCTTCCTTACCTGTGAAGGCATGTGTTGGATTGTTATTCCTGGTGCCATGATTGAAAACCACTCCCCTCGGGGCGCCTGGGTGGCTGGGTCGGTTAAGCGTCTGACTTCAGCTCAGGTCATGATCTCATCCTTCATGGGTTTGAGCCCTGTGTCGGGCTCTGTGCTGACAGCTCAGAGCCTGGAGCCTGCTTCGGATTCTGTGTCTCCCTCTCTCTGTGCCCCTGCGCCCCTCATACTCTGTCTCTCTCTCTCTCTCAAAAGTAAATAAATATTAAAAAATGTTTTTAAAGGGGCGCCTAGGTGGCTTAGTCGGTTAAGCGTCCGACTTTCACTTAGGTCATGATCTTGTGGTTCGTGGGTTCGAGCCCCGCGTCGGGCTCTGTGCTGACTGCCAGCTCGGAGCCTGGAGCCTGTTTCAGTCTGTGACTCCCTCTCTCTCTGACCCTCCCCTGCTCACGCTGTCTCTCTCTCTCTCTCATAGAAATAAATAAAACATAAAAAAAATTTTTTTAATGTTTTTAAAAAGAAAACTACTGCCCTTAACAGTTCTGACACCAAGCAATTGAAGGATCTTTTGTGAAAGGTGTGTGAGTTCAGAGGCGTGTCTAAAGCTTCCTGTCGATATGCTTGGGCAATGTCAGGAAAGCCCAGCATGAATGCTAATGAGAAGGTGTCTGGGGCTGGAGGGCAGCGGGGGCCGTCCTGGAGACTCCAGTATGGAACCACCTGTGTTAGACAGGATGCTATCGTACTAACGGTCCACAGCAACCCCTTTCAATGTGCAAACCCCGCGGGCTGTGCATAAGTCCCCTTATGTGCCAGGGGCACCTGGGTGGCTCAGTCCATTACGTGCCCAACTCTTGATTTCGGCTCAGGTCATGGTCTCATGGTTCTCGAGTTTGAGCCCCATGTCGGGCTCTATGCTGAGGGTATGGAGAGCCTGCCTGGGATTCTCTCTTCTCTCTCTCTCCCTCCCTCTGCCCCTCCCCTGCTCACACATGCCTGCCACCCCCGTCTCAAAAACAAATAAGTAAATATTAAAAAAAAAAAAGTTAACAGGTGGCTCAGTCAGTTGAGTGTGCAACTTCAGCTCAGGTCATGACCTTGCAGTTTGTGAGTTCACACCCCACATGGGGCTCACTGCTGTCAGCGCAGAGCCTGCTTCTGATCTCCTGTCCCCCTCTCTCTCTGCCCCTCCCCCACTTACTCTCTCTCTCAAAAAATAAATAAAACATTAAAAAAATTAACGGGAAAAAAGAATTATTTTTTTTAAAAACAAATACATCAAATAATGAAATAAATTTTTAAAAAGTTAACTTGTGTACCAGAAGGGACTTTGCACATGTGACGACGTTAAGGCCCTTGGGATGGGCAAGGGTCCTGCACAATCCAACTGGGCCCCACCTAATCTTGTGCGTCTGTAAAATCAGAGAACCTTTCCCAGCTGTGGTGACAGAGATGCCGATTTGCTAGCCTTGAAGAGGGAGGAGGGCATCACGAACCTCGGAAGGCAGGTGGCTGGAGATATCCAGAAGGGCAAGGAAAGGCATTTCAGAGCCACCAGAAAGAAAGGCATCCCCATCTGCACCTTGACGTGAGCCCAGGGAAGCCCCAGGGAGACCCCTGACCACTTACCACACATGTGTAAGATCATGAAGTACATGTGTTTCCGCCGCTGAGTTGCGGGTAATTTGTTCCAGCAGCAACAGGAAAGGAGGACACCACTTTTAGGAGACCATCGCCTCACACCCTGATGGCACAGAGGGTGATAGAACATGGAAAACATGGGCATTGGCCACTGGGAAGCCACTAAGAAAATGAATTGAAGAATTGAATGGAATATGAAATTTTTTTTAATATATATATTTTTATTTATTTCTAGGAGAGAGAGAGAGAGACAGCGTGAGCAGGGGAGGGTCAGAGAGAGAGGGAGTCACAGACTGAAACAGGCTCCAGGCTCTGAGCTGGCAGTCAGCACAGAGCCCGACGTAGGGCTTGAACCCACGATCCGCGAGATCATGACCTAAGCGAAAGTCGGACGCTTAACCATCTAAGCCACCCAGGCGCCCCTGGAATATGAAACATTTTAAGGAGAACTTCCCAGTCAGGGCGCCTGATGGCTCAGACAGTTAAGCGTCAGACTCTTGGTTTCAGTTGAGGTCATGATCTCACAGTTTGTGAGTTCAAGTCCCACATTGGGCTCCATGCTGACAGTGCAGAGCCTGCCTGGGATTTTCTCTCTCTCTCTCTCTCTCTCTGCCCCTCCCCTGCTCAAGCTCTTTCTCTCTCTCTCTCTCAAAATAAATGAAAAACATTAAAAATTTTTTAAAAAGGAATAACTTACCAGTCTATTTCACCTACATTTTATGTTCACGCAGGAATGGCCAAATAGGGCTATAAACCTCTTTCAACGGTATAAAGCGGAAACCCTGAGTGATAAGAAAGTCTCATGTCATGGATTAATGGTAACATGTCTTTTTCTTTGTGGTTCATGAAATGATGGTTCTTTCTACTCGGGTGCGTGTTTTACCATAGACAGTCAACGACACAGGGCAGCCCCTGCGGGCGTACTCATTACGTAGGAGTCAGTTAACATTCACCTTCCCTGAAAATGTCTTGGATTTTAAGACTTGCCCTTCGGCTGTGTGCTTCTGGGATTTGGCCGATGCCTACCCGCACTGTCACCCTTCCTCAGTTCCAGGGCTTAGTCTGAGTGGCCTCCAGATTCCTTCTCTGTAACCACACGGCTCAGTCCTTCTCCTTGCTCTGAGAACTGCTTCCGGTCCTCATTCTGGAGACTGGGAGTCACTGGTTAGGATCCCACAGGTTGGGGGTGGGGCAGCGTGGAGGGGGAATCCTCTTTGCTGGAGTGAGCAGCCTTCTGGGGTTCACGGCTCTCCTGCGTACCTGGAATTTCCATCATCAGGATTAATTGATATTAACACCAAGGCGGGCGGAGGCCCTGAGTGCCGAAATCAGAAGCGGGTTGGTGGCCACAGACGTCTCATTCGGCTGCACACACATCTTCCTTAATGTGCTGTATTTATTTTGGTCGGCTTCTGAAAGCCTCGATGGCATCCCTTTCCCGGTGAAAGTCTGGAGGAAGAAAAATTCGTGCGTCTGTTTGGACAGGGGCCATTTGGAGAATGGGACTGTCCTCTGTGTGGATTTATGAGTTTGCTGGAGGCACAAAATACGAGTGCAGAAGGGAGGCAGGGAAGGAGACAAATAAGGAAGAAAGTACAGAAAAGAGGCAGGCAAGCTCTGTACCTCTACCCCTGCTCCTGGGGTCTTGAGCTCAGCGGGGTTCCAGAGCCCCGGGCTGGTCCCATGTCAGTCCGATGGGGTCATCTCTGCTGGAGGGAGAAGTAACGTGGCCCAGAAGACACCCCCTCAAGGTGGGGGTACAGAATCCCATTCCCAACCGACAGGCTCAAGGTGCTGCGGTGCACGGTGGGTCAGGCCGGCAAGGTCGGAGGGGAGGAAGGCAAAGTGGGTCCCAAGACCATAACATGGCGGGGCCTTCCCTGTACCTAAAGCAGCCACGCCTGACATCTGACCCGCGTGCCCCTGTGGGCTGCCTGATGGAGGGGGTAGAACCCCGGCAAAGAGCCAGGACCCAGAGGGGAGAGCGCAGGGCTGCAGTTCACGTTAGGATGCTGGAACAGAAAGGAGGGGGAGGGAGGCTCGGGCAGCCCCAAATGCCCGAGCTTGCCTGGTTTTCCCTTTGACCTCTTAAAGACACCCCCGAAGTCCCATCAGCAGGGAGAGGCTGGAAGGGTGGGCAGACCTGAAGCAGCCATGGGAGCACTCGTTGGAAACGTCAGAAATTCCGTCAGTGTCACACAGAGTGGCCGTCGGCCTCTGCCCGCAGACTCAAGGGCTCACAACCACCCACTTGGCTCCAAATGGCAGCTGCCCTCTGGGAGCGGCTTCTTAGCCCTTGCCCACCCATCCCCATGCTGCCTCTGCACAATTCCATGGGGAAGCATGTCAGCTCACCCCTGCCCCCAATTTCGTTCTCTGCTCTCTCCTGAAGCCCCCCGCTGGCCACAGAGAGAGGGCCCAGGCTAGCCACCAAGATCAATCCGTCCTTGCGTTTGCTTATGCGTGCAGATGAGCTAATTTTGAGCTACTATGTTTCCCTCAGGGAAATTTCAGAAGCTATTACATGAAGGAAATAAGAGATGTGACTGTTTTATATTTTTAAACTATTTCTTTTTTTTTTTAATGGGAACAGTATTTTTAAAAAAAATTTTTTTAATGTTTTATTTAGTTCTGAGAGAGAGACAGTGTGAGCAGGGGAGGGGCAGAGAGAGGGAGACACAGAATCTGAAGACAGGCTCCAGGCTCTGAGCTGTCAGCACAGAGCCCGACGCGGGGCTCGAACCCACGAACCGTGAGATCATGACCTGAGCCGAAGTCGGATGCTCAACTGACTGAGCCACCCAGGCGCCTGAGATGTTAGTTTTAAAAGAATGAGCAATTGGAGCTCAAAGAAGAATTCTTGGGGAAAAGGGCATCATTTTTGAGAAGAAAAGAAAAGCTGAGAAGGGACAGCAAAAGACAGAAAGGAAAGAGTTAAAGCCTGATGCACTAGATTAGCTGGTCGGCATAGCTTGTAACTTGAGGAACTGTGGCAACCCCAGAGCGAAAAGGAAAGGGCAAGGGCGAGGAGAGAGAACCATGAAAGGCGGCATTTCTGACCGAGGGAAACCCACCAGCTTTTGTCTTTCACTTTGCAGGAGCCCAGGGAGGAAGGAGGAAGATGGTGGAGGCTAAGCAATGATCAGAGAATCAAGACTTCCTTGAGCTGAAGACATCAGCCCACAAGTGCTCACCAAAGTCTGGGTGGGGTGATTTCAAAAGGCACTTAGGGATTCCAAAGAGAGAGAGAAGATTGTTTGCACTGTGTGCCCAGTGACACGGGCTCCCCTCTGGAGTACGGAATGGCAGGAGCCAGGTGCACAGGGGACCCAGGATAAGAAAGATTGGTCCCAGATCCTGTCCTTCCCGTGGGAGGGAGGAGGGGACAGTATGGGGGGCAGAAACAGGCCATGTCGGACAAAGCTCTTCCTCTTGATGCAAATGAAAATAAAATGAACCAGAAAGAGGAATTCCTGGTGAGGAAGGCGTGGTGTTTGAGCGAGACTGACCTGTGACAACATAAAGCCAGCCCTTGGATTGAAACAGCTGTTGATAATATGACCAGAAGACGTAAGTCATCTGATTGTTGGGAAAGAATTCTTGAAACAGAAGAGGCTGGTGGAGACCCAAAGCGCAGGAGATTTCTTCTAGCTCTTTTAACTGGGCCGGTGGGGGGGAGGGTGGAAACTGGAATCTGTTGTGCCTCCTGACGCCGCCTTCCCCATCTGGGAGGGGGAGATAAAGCCTATTTCGTTGGACACTGTGAAATTAAGACACAATACAAGCCAATCATCTCATATGGAGCTGGCGCATTTTAAGCGCTTTAACTATTATTTTATTCTATTTATTTATTTAAAAAAATCTTTTTAACATTTATTCATTTTAGAGAGACAGAGTGTGAGTAGAGGAGGGTCAGAGAGAGAGGGAGACACAGAATCTGAAGCAGCTCCAGGCTCTGAGCTGTCAGCACAGAGCCCTACGCAGGGCTCGAACCCACACCCGGGAGATCGTGACCTGAGCTGAAGTCGGACGCTCAACTGACTGAGCCACCCGGGCACCTCTTTACAGTTATTGTTGCCGATGGTGATAGGGAAACATGGGTTAAACCGTATTTTTATTATTATTATTTTTATTTAAAAAGCTAGGATTTCAGTGATGTCATTATGAAAGGTTACCAGGAACTCCCGGGCGCCCGGCTGGCTCAGTCGGCAGAGCATATGACTCTTGGCCTCTGGGTCATGAGTTCAGGCCCCATGTGGGGCGTAGGGCTTACTTAAAGTTACCAGAAACTCTTCCAATGTGCCATTCTGGGTGTTGATGAACCTGTGCCCTGGCCTCGCCCTGTGGAATGAGCCACCTTCCTGAAGCCCTGGGAGAGAGGGTGCGGCTGACCCGGGCTGGGTTGGGTCGGCTTTGGTGGGTGCGGTTTGTTTGCTTTTTTCTGGGAGGTTGGGGCTCCTTCCCCTGAGTTGGGTGGGGCCCCAGTCCAGAGCCAACAAGAAAGTCACAGGGAAGTTCTGCTTCGTGCGAGGACCAGGATGGAGGCCTGTTTACACAGTGGGTGACAACTATTGTTTTTAAACCACATTCGTGGGATTTGAATGACAAGCCGGCACTGTACTCAGCCTCTCCCTTCAGCCACCCAATCTCCAGCAACGCACCATACTCTGCATGATGCGGAGAGAAGGTCCAGGGAGTCCCCTCCCAGAGACCTGGGTGCCAGGGCCTCTCACCTGAACAGCCCTCTTTGGGTCACGTGGGACAGTGCGGCCTTGGTTGGGGCAGGCAGACCTGCAGCTGTTAAGACTGGACATCGGGGCTTCCTGCGGGTTTGGGGACGAGCCCTCTAGAAGAAGTTTACCTTCTAAGAAAAAAAAAAAGTTTATCTTCTTGGGACCTGCGTTTAAAGGTGGCCAGTCTCCATTATTCATCAGCGACCGTAAGCCAGGCTCTTACACACTTTGTCTCGCCTACTCCTTAAGCAGCTGTGGGCAGTGAGCACTATCACCCTCCAGTTTACAGGTGGGGCCACCGAGAATAAGGAGTTTGCCCCAATCTAGGGGGAGGGGAGGCGGGTCCCCAGTCCCCATCCCGCAGACTTCAGAAAGAATTTGAGGGCTTTTCCTTCACCAATATTTTTAGAGCGTTTCCGTGTAAGTGAAGTTTTTACTTGGAGTTGAAAGAAAATACTCTAACGTATCTGCGCTTTAGAAGGGCAGGAACAATATCGTGCCAGCCATGAAATGGAAACAATCTTGTCTCACTGGTTCTGGAAGGCTGGGGGCTGGCTGCTTCCTGTTTATGAACGTCGCCATTGGGTGGTGAACTTGCCTTTCTGGAAAGTGGTGGCTGCAGTGTTTTTATGTTTCCAGCTCTTGGTGATAACCTTGGGCCGGAGCATTTTGTACTTGAAGGTGGAGGCTAAATAAATTAGCTCCTATCCTTGAGTACCTGTCATCACCACATTGGACAGTGAAGTGCCCTCTGTCCTCAAGCCTCAAGCCCAGGAGACGTCGGCTCCAAGTAGTACTCGGTCCGCCCTGTGGGGCTTTCCCAGAGCCGTGGCCTTGAAGCATCCCCCCCCCCCCCTTTCCCCCCCCCCCCCCCTTTCTCAGCTCCCAACACGGAGGCCTTGTGGCCTCTGCACCCACTGGGACGTCTCGCATTCAACATGGCGCCAGAACGGGGCTTCGTGTTGATTTTCTCTCCCAGTCCTGCCTGCTGTCTTCATCTCGGTCAACATCACACTCGTTCCAGTTGCTCAGACCACAAAATTGGGAGGCACCCTTTTTTTTTTTAATAAGCTTATTTATTTATTTTGGGAAAGAGAGAGAGAAAGCACGAGTGGGGAAGAGGTGGAGGGAGGCTCGAGGGAGAGCACCCCAAGCAGGCTCCGCACTGTCAGCACAGAGCCCCTTTCGGGCTCCATCTCACCACGTATGAGATCGTGACCTGAGCCTAGATCAAGAGTCGGGTTCTGAACCCAACTGAGCGACTCCGGCGCCCCTGGGAGGCATCCTTGACCCCCCTTCCCCGCACAGCTCGCCGGTGTTCAGGAGTCACCGGCTCCACCGGCACAATTTATCAGAAACTGAGTGCGGGCTTAGGACTCCTCGCCTCTCACCTGCCCCAGGCTCTGAGGGGGGTGTCTCCTGGCCAGCGCTCGGGTCTGTCCTCTGTACGGCCGCCGCGCACAGCGGTCCATCCTGTTCACACGTGCGGCCCTGCGTGGCTGTTCCCTTCACACCCCGTCCAGGTTCCCACCAGGAACCCCCTTCACACACACCCCCCCCTTGCAATGACCTTGAGGCTGTTTGGGGGGTTCAGGGGCACTGCACCCTCGGGGCCTCTTTGCTCCCCACTCCCTCCAGACCTGCCCCTCACTTCCCGCAGGCCCTACTCAGAGGGTGCCTCTCTCCTTCTCCAGTCCCAGCCAGCCTGCCCTCTCCCCACCCTGCCCGGGGTGGGGGGGGTGGGGGGGGTGGGGGGGTGGGGGGCAGACCCTTAGGCTCCCTGACATTTTTGGTTCCAACTTCCCTTCCCAACTTCCTCAATTTACCCCTTCCCTCCCTTTCCCTCCATCCCCTCCCCATCCTTCCCCCCTTCCCCACCCCTCTCCCTCCCTCCTTACTCTCCCCTACCCCCTCCTATTATCCCCTGTCTCTCCCTCCTTTCCTTCCCTCTTCCTTTCCCTCCACAGCGCTTCCCCTGCAGATGAATCCCTCATTCTGTTGGCAGGGCACTGCCCGCCGTCTCCCTCTGGGGCACCCCTCCCTCCCAGGCACATCAGGTCCACGCAGGCGGAGATCTTTGCCTGGTTTGTGTACTGAAGCATCGCACGCCCCCAGGACAGAGGCGGCACGTCCGGGCGCTCAGCGCATGTTTATTGAACTAGTGAAGGAGGAAGGAGTTACAGGAGCCCCAGATCCACCCCCACCCCCACCCCAGGTCCCCCCTTCCTTCCTGGAGTCCCAGCGTGTCCTCTCCCTGGGTGGTCCTTAGAAGTCCTCTTGACCTTGAGCAGGGGAGGGGCAGGGAGAAAGGGAGGGAGGGGCTCCCAAGCGGACTCTGCTGTCAGCACGGAGCCCCACTCCAGGCCCAAACCCACGAACCGTGAGATCACGACTGAGCTGAAACCAAGAGTCAGACCCCAGGCGCCCCTAAACATTTATTTATGTTTTAACGTTTTAAATGTCTATTCCTTTGTTTTGAGAGAGAGCATGAGTGAGGGAGGAGCAGAGAGAGGGGGAGGGAGAGACTCTCAAGCAGGCTCTGTGCCAGCAGCGCATGGGGCTCCACCGCACCCGCCGGGAGATCATGACCTGAGCTGAAATCAAGAGTGGGCCACTTAACCAACTCAGCCACCCAGGCGCCCTTGAGCGATTTTCAAGTGAGTGGGCTCGGAAAGTTAATTTTTATTGAAAGGGTGATACAATTTTTCATGACTTTGTCACTAAATATTAGGGGTCTTCTGTAACTCCGCCTTCACACATTCTTATAAATGCAATTGATTCACAGGTTATACATGGAAAACACTTCTTTTTTAATGTTTATTTAGTTTGAGAGAGATAGGTAGTGCCAGCCGGGAGGGGCAGAGCCAGAGGGGGACAGAGGATCCCAAGCAGCCTCCATGCTGTCAGCACAGAGCCTGACAAAGGGCTCGAACTCACAAACCTTGAGATCATGACCTGAGCCGAAGTCAGATGCTCAACTGACTAAGCTCCCTAGGTGGCTCAGGAAACACTTTCCTTAGGCACGGTTCTCTTTAAGTCCGTTATTTCTTACTCTGACAATTTCCCATATGATACACTTTTGTGCTTATGTACTTTAAGTAGACTTTATACACTTTATAATGTCTTTTTAAAAAGTCCTCGGGGTGCCTGGGTGGCTCAGTTGGTTAAATGTCTGACTTTGGCTCAGGTCACTATCTCACTCGAGCCCCTTGTCAGACTCTGTGCTGACAGCTCAGAGCCTGGAGCTGCTTCGGATTCTGTGTCTCCCTCTCTCTGCTCCTCCCCTGCTTGCACTCTGTCTCTGTCTCTCTCTCAAAAATAAACATTAAAGGGGCGCCCGGGTGGCTTAGTCGGTTAGGCATCCGACTTTCGCTCAGGTCATGATCTCGCGGTTCGTGGGTTCGAGCCCCGCGTCGGGCTCTGTGCTGACTGCCAGCTCAGAGCCTGGAGCCTGTTTCAGAGTCTGTGACCCTCTCTCTGACCCTCCCCTGCTCACGCTGACGCTGTCTCTCTCTCTCCTAGAAATAAATAAAAAACATTTAAAAAAAAAAAAAATAAATAAACATTAAAAAAATTTTTTAAATAAAAAAATAAAAAGTCCTTGTGTTCTTTTTAAAATTTGTTAAATGTTTATTTATTTTTGGGAAAGAGAGACATAGCATGAGCAGGGGAGGGTCAGAGGGAGGGGGAAGACACAGAATCTGAAGCAGCTCCAGGCTCTGAGCTGTCAGCACAGAGCCCGACGCGGGGCTCGAACTCTTGAACTGTGAGATCATGACCTGAGCTGAAGTCAGATGTTTAACCAACTGAGCCACCCAGATGCCCCTACCCCCTTGTGTTCTTTTGCTGTTAGGATATACAAGCTCTGTAGGCAGGTCTGGACATGCGTGCTCAGGGTACAAGGTTTTCGACTGTACCTGTGGCGGGAGAGAACACAGGAAGATGCTCCATGTACCCAGAGCGCCAGGCACTTGGAAATTCTGCGGGGAAGGAAGCAGAAGAGGAAAACAGACGTACTACGCTGCGTGTGGGCGCATTCCCAGTCCGCTTATCTCTCGCGTGCACGGCCCAGCTGGGCCCTGCCTCCTTCCTCTTTCTTGTTCACTCCCTGGCACATTCTGACTCGCACGGGGATCTTCTACCAACCAGGCCAACTGGCCCCACATCGAAGCATCCACGTGAGGGAAAGCAGAGAACCCGGGCCACGGAGACCAGCTTGGGAGGCCGGCCGGCGCTTGCCGGGTGCCTCACCTTCACCAAGTCATTTACAAACCATCAACCCGGTTTTGATTTCGCAGAAGAGGAAATTAAGGGGCCGAGGGGGGAGTCGGCGGGCGCGGGATCATGAGGACTTTTTAAAAAGACATTATAAAGTGTATAAAGTCTACTTAAAGTACATAAGCACAAAAGTGTATCATATGGGAAATTGTCAGAGTAAGAAATAACGGACTTAAGAGAACCGTGCCTTAGAAAAGTGTTTCCTGGGTCACCTAGGGAGCTTAGTCAGTTGAGCATCTGACTTCGGCTCAGGTCATGATCTCAAGTCGCAGGCTACGAGGTGGGCGGGCACGGGATTTTGTACGGACAACCTGGAAAATGTAACATCGCACACCCGTTTAAGGAAGGCACAGGGGCTTCGGTATGGAGAATAAATCGTTCCAATGCCCGAATACAATATTTCGCTGCATGAGTATTTTGCAATATTTAAAACCCAATATTGCGAGACACGGTGAATAATATCGTTCAGGGCTTCGCCAGCGACGGCGGAGCTCTTACTCCGTAACCAGCGCTGTCTCTGTGTCCCCGATGTCACAACAGGCTCAAGGTCCCTGCCCCAAGGCCTTACAGGTGAGGAGACCCCATGCTGGGCCCAGGCACCCCAGAGGGCATGTCCCACAGGGCCCGCTCCCCACCCCACTGCGAGAAGCACTGCTGAGTCCTGGTGTTACCTGAACCTGGGTTCTGGGTTCGCTGCCTGTTGGGTGTTGAACCAAAAGTCACAAAACCAAGGCCAAGAATAAGACAAGGAACCAGTAGAGGAGAACCCGGTGGGGGGGGGGGGGGGGGGGGGCGGGGTCCCCCCCAACCCCAAAAGGGGGGAGGTCTAAAATAAGGGGGGGGCATGTTCAAAAAGGGGGTGGGCCCGGGGGGGGGGGGG
>NW_024080634.1:9795644-9957997 GCF_003009895.1 Hyaena hyaena | reverse complement strand
GGGGGGGGGGGGGGGGGGGCAGGGCAGCGTCTCCTCAAACCACAAAATGGGGACGTTCTAAACTAAGGGTGATGCATGTTCACAAAGGGGCTTGGCCATGGGGTGTGCAGCCGGGAAGTGGGGCAAAGGCCGTGGTGAGGTGACTGAGTCCAGGTCCTGGTAACGGAAGCCCCGGGGTTTGGGGCCGTCAGCTCTCCGGCCCTGGCTGGTCCCGGATCCCAGCGCTCACGGGGGTTTGGATCCTGCACTGATAACTCGGGAATGTGCGGGGCCAGTCTTTACTTCTGAACCAGCACCGGGGCTGATGTACGGTCCCTGCTGCCATCAGGCAATCTCCTGGCCTGACGGTGGCTGTTCGTTCTTAGTCTTTCCTTCCCTGAAAATCATTACCTGCGGGGATCTGTCCGTCTGCAGTTTCAACATATCCCCGGAGGTTCTGCAAGAAATGTGCTTTGGGCAAGTGGTGCTGGGCAGGCATGTGGTGTCTGTCTCCATTGGACGGGGGCTCCCAATGTGGGGGGACCATCATGTGAAGCCGGTTTGCCCAGGGGGTAGAAGGTTCACCTGAGGTGGAGCAAAGGAGGTAGAAGTTGATTGAATACATACCGCAAGGGATTGGGGGGCAGGAAGCAGAGGAGAGAGAGTGCAAGCCGTAGAGGCTGGGGGAGGGGACCATATTTCAAGGGGACCGAGTCGGGGCGCCTGGGTGGTTCAGTTGGTTGAGCGTCTGACTGCGACTCAGGTCATGATCTCACTGTTTATGAGTTCGAGCCCGTGTCGGGCTCTGTGCTGACAGCTCAGAGCCTGAAGTCTGTCTTCAGATTCGGTTTCTCCCTCTCTCTCTGACCCTCCCCTGCTCACATGCGCTCTCTCTCTCAAAAAATAAATAAATAAATAAATAAAACATTAAAAAAATCAAGGGGACGATGAGGAGGTTTGGGGGGCAAATGGGATCTTTCCTTTTTTGGTAACTATGCCTGGGTATAAGTAGCCCATTGGTTCCCTTAGGGCGTATGGGTAATTTGAGGGGGGGGGTGTTGCCCAATGGGCCCATCTGTATTCAGCCAGGTGGTCGCCTTGGCCATTTCCACGTTCCATTGCTCAAGCCTGTTGCCTAAACGTGGCCTCTCCAAGGGACAGACCACAGGAGGGCCGTGGCCTAAGGTAACCGTTCTAATGTCTAGAAAAGTCTGCCTCATCTTTTTTTCTGGGGACCCTGTACTCTTTCTGCTCAACACTAATGCCCTTGGGGGGCACCTGGGTGGCTCAGTCGGTTAAGTGTTCAACTTCGGCTCAGGTCATGATATCACACTTTGTGGGTTTGAGCCCCGAGTTGGGTTCTGTGCTGACAGCTCAGAGCCTGGAGCTGTTTTGGATTCTGTGTCTCCCTCTCTCTCTGCCTCTCTCCTGCTTGCACTCTCTCTCTCTCTCTCTCTCTTTCTCTCAAAAATAACCTTAAAAAATTATTAGAAAAAAACCACTAACTCCCTCGGAGAGGCTTCTCAACCCCCCAGTGCACAGCCACCTCTGTCCTTCATCACACACACACACACACACACACGTCACACACATGACATGTCACACACACGACATGTCACACACACGTCACATACACACACCACACCATACACACACACCACAATGCGCACACACTACCCACCACATACACACCACATATCCATCACACACACAACCCACACCCCCCACATGACATGTCACACACACACACACCACACCACACATACACACCACACCACACATACCACGTACACACACTGCACAGGCGCACACACCACACACACACATACGCGCCCACACCCTCCACGGGAGCAGACAGTCTCTGGGTTGATTGTAAGCCATGGGCCCCCTTGGCACCTGTACCCTGAATAGGGGCAGACGCTTCTAGATCGCAGAACAGCAAGTCGGCCAAGAGCGGCGCCAGCAGACGTGAGTTGGTCTGACTTTCTCTGGGCGCGAGGGTCATGGTGTGGAACTCTCAGGGGACACGGTGGTTTCCTCCCGAGAAGCTGCACCCTGTACCCTGTGGTGGAAGGGCTCGGCACACCCCCTCCCATCCACTGCTGCCCCCAGGCCCACCCTCCACCTGCCCCCCAGCTCCCCACCAGCGGTTCTGGTGCTGAACTCATGGGAAATGATGTGTTTGAGGAGAATGAAGTGTTCGCGCCCCCATGATGCATCTACCCAGGGCAGGACCACGTTCCGTCTGCGAATGCTGCTCCCTTCCCCTGTCTCTTTTTTTTTTTTAAATGTTTTATTTATTTCTAGGAGAGAGAGAGAGAGAGAGAGACAGCGTGAGCAGGGGAGGGTCAGAGAGAGAGGGAGACACAGACTGAAACAGGCTCCAGGCTCTGAGCTGGCAGTCAGCACAGAGCCCGACGCGGGGCTCGAACCCACGAACCACGAGATCATGACCTAAGCGAAAGTCGGACGCTGAACCGACTGAGCCACCCAGGCGCCCTTCCTCTCCCCTGTCTCTTAAGGGACAGGTTTGGGGTGCAGGTCTCCAGCCCGGGCACTTTGTCTCCAGCCTGCGGGTCTGCTCTCCGGGCCTGAAGGGGTCAGCCAGGTTTTGTCCACACTCCGTCTTCTGAACTGCAGGCAAAGCAGAAATGAGCTGCAGTGACACTGGGGCCAGTTTATAAGCAGCCCCATCGGGGAAATCACTGTAGTGGTGGCTGTTCCCTTTCTCCGGGGCCCTTCCAGCTGCCACCAGGTGCTTATGCATGAGGCTCCTCCCCCTTTTTAAAAATTTTAAAATGTTTAAATATATGTATTTTTTAATTTTTGAGAGAGACAGAGCACATACAGGGGAGGAACAGAGAGAGAGAGGGAGACACAGAATCGGAAGCAGCTCCAGGCTCTGAGCTGTCAGCACAGAACCCGAAGCCAGACTTGAACCCACGAACTGCAAGGTCACGACCTAAGCAGAAGTCAGCCGCTTAACTGAGCCACCCAGGCGCCCCGCATGAGGTTCCTTTTTATAATACGGATGTGGCTATCAGATCAATTTTTTTTTTAGATCAGTTTGAATAAGTTCAGTCCCCAACTGATTTTTTTCTCCCCCGAATTAAACTTTTTCCTTCTGCCTAAAATATATTGGAGAAAAAGAAGGGGGCGGTGGCACGCACTGGTGTGTGAGCTGTGTGCGTTTCTTTCAGAAGGGTCGGTGAATCCCTTTTTCCGTGGCCACAAGCCCCGGCTTTTATGTCCCCGGTGGTTGTGTCCGTGTGTCGCACTGTACCAGGTAGTGAAAGGATTTTCCTAATGTTTCCGTTCTTTGTTTTCAAGGAACAACACAGAGGGGGTTATTTCTAGGCAAGTGAGTAAGTTCCCAGAAGCAGGTGGCCAAGGACCGTGAATCCTGGAGAACAGAGTTGAGGTGAAGGAACCGGGTTCCGCATTCCCCACGAAGCTGCTTGTTTTCTTCCGTCTGCAGAGTGAGCTCCCGCACTCGTCGCTAGCAGGCGTGCACAGGGTCGCTCTCCCCCTGGAGCCCGGAGGAGCCAAACTCGCAGACCCCGCTTTGCTTGGAGCCCGGTGGCCCCGGATAGCCCTGGGGCGCGATTTCCCCGGCAATGGGGACACTTGGGCCATTGCAGTGCACACCCTTCCCCTCAGGGGGGCTCATTGGCTTCAACACCTGGCTCGGAGCCAGACGGAAATACCAGCTAATATCATGCTAATTAGGTTAATGATCCATTGGCCTTCTGGAGCCGGATTTGACCTCCCCACTGTGCGCTGACATCCCCTCGGGGGACCCCCGCAGCCCATCCTGCCTCCACCCCCAGGAATGTGTCCAAACGTCATCAGCTCCCCGGGGACCGTCAGCTGGCCCTGCGGCCCTCTCGGGTGTCACCTGCTTCATTATCCCCTCCCGGCAGGTGCTCCAGGATGCAGACGTGACACGTCTCCTGTGGAGTGGGATCCGCGCAAACAATAGTGAGAGGTGACAAGGTTTGGCAGCTGCCGGCTCCCAGATCAGGGGAGAAGGTGGCAAATAGCTCCTCCTAGGACTTTGAGCCTGATGGCGTGACAGCTGTTCACTGAAGTAGGACCAGCATCTGCGAACTCGGTCCGCTTCCAGAACTCTCCTGAGCCAGACACTCTGGATCCTCCTTTCCTCTGCCCAGGGAGGTCCTCGGCCCAGGGGCGCCCAGGGGGCCAGTCTTTGGAGCCTAAGTTCTTTGACTTGTCACAAGAGCCAAGTGGAAATAGGAAGACTCTGGATTGTTTTTGAAGATGCATTAATGAGCGTTTAATAAACACTTTGCTTTTCTCAGACATCCTGCATTTGAAGGAAGATTGTTGTTGTCCACTGATCAATAGACAAGAAAGCTCTCGGCCGGGGGCGGGGGGCGGGGGGAGATGAGTGTGTGTGTGATCCACACAACATCTTCACAGTCACAAAACCTGGCCGTGGACGGTGGCTATAGTTACACCCTCTCTCCGATCTTCCTTTCACCGCAGGGTGGGAATAAAGACCCTGCGTGCTTGCGGTGCTTTAGATTAAACAACAAAAAAGCCCATATTCAATTCACAATAAGTGGGTCGTCTTCACAAGCTTGTGAGGTAGGCACGGCAAAAATTACCATCTCTGGTTCCCCGCACTGGGCAAACGGAGGCTTAAGTAGCCGCCACTTTCCGTTGGGACCCACAAATAAATACCTTGTAGATGGAAGAGCTAGGATTTGATTTTAGATTTTCTGGCTCTTTCTACCAAAGATCTCATTTCTTTTCTAAAATCACGGATGCTGGATATAGTCACGTGTCCTGGTGCCACTTCCCACAGGTGTGTCATACAACAAAATTCAGGGGCGCTTGGGGGGCTCTGCCGGTTGAGTGTCCGACTTGGGCTCAGGCCATGATCTCGCGGTTCGTGAGTTCCAGCCCTGTGTCGGGCTCTGTGCTGACAGCTCGGAGCCTGGAGCTGCTTCAGGTTCTGTGTCTCCCTCTCTCTGAACCTCCCCCTCCCCTGCTCATGCTCTCTCTCTCAAAAATAAATAAGCATCAAAAAAATAAAAAAACACAAAATTCAACTAAGTACATTTGAATAGCTGATTGGCTTTATTAAGCGATTTGTGAATGAGGCAACATTTTGTTACAAAATGGAAGGTTTTTCTGGGGGTGGGGTGAAGCCAGGAAGTTATTAGCAAAAGAAAAGAAAGGAAGGTACCTGGCGAGGTCACCTTGCCTGGGCAGGAAGGACCGGGGTCTTAGGTAGACTCCCTCCTCCTCCTTAGGGGAATGGAGGGGACCCAGGGGAGACAGGTTATCATATCAGCGGTGACCGAAATTCCTGACTGGCTGGTTAAGACTACGCTTCTGGAAGGGGCCGAAAGTGCTGGTGGGTTAGGTAGACGCCTTGGGTTGGTGGCTTGGCCCAAGTGACTCCATTTTGGGCCTGTGGCTTCCTTTCTAGCACACAGAAGCGGATACACTGATCCACACACAGTCCTGGGTGGCCCCGATTCCCTGGGCGTAGCCCCCTGAGGACGGAGCTGTTACCCCAAAGGCGGCAGAGTGTGGCCTGGCTGGACTCCCCTTATGAGCTGGGGGCGGGGGGGGGCTTTCTGGATAATCTCCCGGAGAACAAATGAGGCCCGCTGTGTAGCTGGGTGAGGGAAGAAAACCCTGGTCCTCGCTTCTCCCTACTGCACAGGGGGCAGGGTCGTCTCGGCCGTAAGACAGCCTCTTACGGGACAGTGACCAGATGTCCGCCCTGGGCGCCACGGTCCTGTGTGCCCAGAGCTCCCAGAGGAGGGACGGGGTGCCCGCCCCGGGCTCAGCAGACACGGGGCGCCAGGGACCTCAGGGACCCACATGGGTTCCTGGAGCAGAAGCGAGGAGCCGGTGCCGCACCAGAGACCCCCACCAAGGGGGAGGGTGGACAGGCAGGAGGGGCCTCAGCAAGAGTCTTGGCAGAGGACCGGCTGGTGGCCGAGGGGTTGTCCTGGGGTCGGTCAGTCCCAGCTGAGGGAGGAGGGCCTGCTTTGTCCCCTGGGCTACCATCGCACTCTGAGATGGAAGAAAATGCCAGAAAAACCAGTTTTGTGACTGGATATACCACTTTCTTCTTGTTGTGCTTGTCCAAGTGATCTCTGAATGCTTTGCTGCAGGAACCCCGCCCCCCGTGACCTCCGCACCTGGCAGGGAGCCCCGGCCCTCCGCCTCGCGTCCCCGTGTCCTGCTCACGGTCCCCGCTCTTCCAGATGGGACTCACTGGGACTGCTTTTAACTCCGCTGTCCCCTCTGGCTTCCTTTCCTTCTTTCCTTCCTTCCTTCCTTCTTTCTTTCTTTCTTTCTTTCTTTTTCTTTCCTTCCTTCCTTCCTTCCTTCCTTCCTTCCTTCCTTCCTTTGCATTTTCTTTATTTACTTCCTTCTTAGCTTCTTTATTTTCCTTCTTTCAAGGTTTATTTATTAAATTTTTAAAAATATTTATGTATTTTCGAGAGACAGATAGACAGAGCATGAGCAGGGGAGGGGCAGAGAGAGAGGGAGACACAGAATCCGAAGCAGCTCCAGGCTCTGAGCTGTCAGCACAGAGCCTGATATGGGGCTGGAATCAGGAACCACAGGATCATGACCCAAGTCAAAGTCAGACGCTCAGCCACTGAGCCACCCAGGCGCCCAAGACTGTGCTATTCGTAGAAGCCACTTACACAGAAGTTGTGCAATTTGGGGCTGACTTGGCAAAAACTAGGCAACGCCCTTGAGCCGTGTACACCCTTACTCTGGGGCCGGGAGGCCATGTCTGGGGCCAGGCTGCCCCCGGGTGGGGGGAGCTGCTGCCTGCTGGAATCAGCAGCTGGGGGAGGTGGGGGTGGAGGCCGTAGGGAGAGGGCTGCACTGGGATGAGCTGGGAGGGCGACCCCCCACCCCTGGAGGAACCCAGAGAGGCCTTGGTGCTCCAGCCGCAGGTGACCAGGCTCTGACCTGCCACGGACGTGTCACCCGGAGCAGCCTGACAGACAAATGAGGCCCACGGGGGGCCCCAGGCCTGCAGAGATTTACGAGGCTCCAGCAGGAGGCACCGGGTTATTCCGCAGCAGGGAGCTTCAGGCAGCCGCCAGGGCGAGGCATCTCCAAGCCAGGGAGCACCCAAGATTGCTGGGGGGAGAGCCTGGAACAGATTCTTCCTCCCCGCCCTCAGAGGGACTCAGCCCTGCTGACCCACTGAGCCCACACTTCCGGCCTCTGCTTTGTTAAGGCAGCCCCAGGACCTTTGTACAAGAATTGTGCCTGGGAATGAGGCCTGGGCCCTCGCTTCCATTCGGGGCACAGACACCCTGAGTGAGAAGCCCCACTGCCTTGGAGGAGGGGCAGCCTGGCCTTTGTCTCATGCACGACACACTCCTGCCCCTTGGACCAACTGACCCCAGCGTCTGGGCCCAGCAGGGACTTCTGAGCCGCGGGGACGGAAAAGAGCCCCCTCCCCTCCCGTAGAGCAGAAACTGGAGGCCTCGGGGTGGCTTCTGGTGCTGAAACTTCTAGCTCAGCGAGGAAAGTCCCTCCTGCCCCCGGCAGGTCCAGCTCCGGCTTCTGCGTATGATCTCTGCAAGGGAACGTTCTGTGGGCGAACGTTGCGCGCAGTCGATTCCAGCCGTTCGGCCCTTACCGGGGCTGGGACTTGCCCTGGGCTCACGGCCGCGTGCTTCCTCACCCAGGGCTCTCCCCGTGCTGTCCCCACCCGCCGGTCCCCGCGAGATGCGCTGGAGGGCAGAGCTGGTACGGGCAGGCAGGAGTCAGTGCCTGCTGCCAAGATTTGGGACTCTCTCGTTCCCGCCCCCTCCCTCCCTTTCTGCCCTGGACGCCCTGTACCACCAATTCCTACCCCTTTTCTCCAAATGAAGCCGTAGCTGCCCGTGTCCGTGGTTTGCTTTTCCACACCGAGCACCCGGTGGTGTTAAGGTCAGAGCGCCCCGGGCCCGATAGCTGGCTACCTGGGAAACAGATAGGCACGCATAACCAAATAAATACTGAAATTATCCACCAGCAAATGTTAATGGTGACGGGCGGCAATAAACCCAGGGGCGTGGGAAACTGCCTTCCTGACGTTTCCTACAAGATTTGCTGCCAAACTTTAGAGTCTGAAGTGCGTCTGGAAGTGTCCTCCTTCCCAAACATGCAGTGCCTGCCCCCAGCCTCGTCCGTCAAACGGTCCTCTGAACGAAGCAAGGACACAGCGTTGTCTTGGGTTTTCTAGAATGACGAGTGTGGTCATTCTGCCCATGACACGGTGGCCCCGTGGGGCCTGGGTGATGGTCTGTTCACTTTTTTTTTTTTTAATGTTTTATTTATTTCTAGGAGAGAGGGAGAGACAGCGCGAGCAGGGGAGGGTCAGAGAGAGAGGGAGTCACAGACTGAAACAGGCTCCAGGCTCTGAGCTGGCAGTCAGCACAGAGCCCNATAAAAGCATCAAAATGCAGTCTTTCATAAATATATTGATAAATTATTGAATAGAGACTCTTAAATTTTCGTGTCAATTATCTGAAGAAAACAAAATCAGCATTCAGCTACCATATTTCTCTTTAAAAATTAAAAAAAATTTTTTTTAATGTTTTATTTATTTTTAGGAGAGAGAGAGAGAGACAGCGTGAGCAGAGGAGGGTCAGAGAGAGAGGGAGTCACAGACTGAAACAGGCTCCAGGCTCTGAGCTGGCAGTCAGCACAGAGCCCGATGCGGGGCTCGAACCGACGAACCACGAGATCATGACCTGAGCGAAAGTCGGACATGTGATGGTCTAAAGCAGTCAGAAAAGTCTCCTTCTGGGAGCCCTGCCCCTCAGCTTGAAGGACAAATGGCCCCCAAAAGGTGCAGACGCTTCTGGAGACTATCTTTTAACTCGCTATGGCAGAAGGGCGATCAGAACTCCTTGGCCAGCGGGGGCTCTGGAGGGAGGAGATCAGGCTGGTCTTGCTCAAGGTTGAAAGGGCTCCAGCGTTGGCGGAGTAAGCGGATGGATCCGGAGCAGAGACCTTGGCTCTGCGTGGGGCCTCAGGCAAGTTCCTGAACTAGAGCCTCAGTGTCCTCATCTGTAAAATGGGTATAATAATAATATCAATCTCACGGTGTGTACAGCGACAGTGAGAACAGGCTGACTGTAAGCCCCAAGCACGGATGCCTGTGAGGTGAACGTATAAAGCAAGCAGCTGGCTGTGGGCAGCAGGGGGCCCCGGGGGGACAGGACAGGCACTTGGGGAGAAGTGCCCGCAAGGGACCGCTGCACAAACTTTCCCTGCCGCACAGCGTTTCCTTCCTACCCCGCTTCTCGCGATCAGAATGAGAATGTCATGTCAGACTCACACCGTGGATCCTTTTCCTGCCAAAACGCCTCCTCCAAGCAGTGAGCAAGAAAGTCGTTTGAGTGAATCAAGCCAAAAGCCCATTTGGCAAGACTGCTGTTTTTTGGAGAACGATCAGCAGTGTGGGCTGGGATGAGGTTTTCTGTGCGTTTCCATTATTTTTCAGCTTCACGTAACCCTGACTGAGCCCTGCTCAGCGGAGTGAAGCCCGGGCAGCAGATGGACCGAGACTTGTCCCAGACTTCTTTCTGAGCCAATTGCAAAATACAGAGAGGTAACAACAACAAACACCACAACCCTTGTTTCACCTTTTCAGCCTTGAGAGGTATCACATGCAGACACAATTTTAAACTTCTTTTTTTTCCCTTTACCCCCAATGAGACGTTTGCAGTGGTAGTTACAGAAATGGGAAGAGATTGGTATTTACTGAGGAATTTCTCGCCCCAAAGCCCAAACCCTTCCTGTACTTTTCACTGCCCAGAATTCAAGACGTGGGCGGGTGGGGCTTTTGCTAAAGTGTGTGTGTGTCTGTGTGTGCGCGCGCGCGCACGCGCACACGCGTGGGGGAGACGTATTATGCAGGGATGTTCAAAACGACGGCAGTGAACACCAGTTTGGATTAATTCTCTGAGAGTATAAAGAAGCAGTGTCAGGCGTTTTTAGCCAGCTCGGTTCTCAGCCCGTCTGGGTCAGTCGCGCCCATTGATTGATCGATGGACTCATTCCTGTACTTACTGAGCACTCGCAATAGGCGGACAGGAGCTGAGAGCCTGGGAATCAGGCAATAAACCAAGCGGGAGAGAAGCGTGGCTTTGCGGACCTGGCCTTCCTGGGCAGGGGTGGGGAGCGGCGGCCCAGGAGATACGCTATCGCGGGCAGCCAGAGGCAGGCCACAGCCCATGGCAGGGGGCCAGGGACCTGTTGGGGACTCCCTCCCTCGTGTTTCCTACTTCCTCGCCGCGTCTGTGTCTGGCCGCACACCCCTGGCTCCCCCAGGCAGACCACCCCACCCCACCCCCACCCACCGCCTTCTTCTGGGAATTAGATACAGCTGGGTTCAAACCGAGGCTGTGCCACGAGCCGGTGGTGGCGCTGGGCCAGGTCAGTCCCCAATCTGAGACTCAGTTTCCACATATGTGAGAGGGAGGCGACACCTTTGCATAGAGATGGTATGAGAATAGGGGAAAAATGCCCAGATCAGGGCTGGGGCACAGGTGATGGCCAGGACGTGCCCAGCGGGCTTATGATCCATCCCCGGGGCGTTGCAGACCTGAGGGGCTCCCAGGGAGAGACCCGCCTCTGGGGGCTGCAAGCCCCTCCCTCTCCAGGGCGCCCGGCAAGGTCTTGGGTGCGCAGGGCCCGTCGTTGCCGGGAACCCAGAAACAGACAGGCAGAGCAAGTGTGGCCGCACCGCAGTGAGGGGTGTGCCCGGATCCCGCAGGAGAGGGGCTGCCCGACCCCTTCTCTCTGGCTGGGAGTGGTCAGGGTGAGGAGCCAGGCAAGTCCAGAGCTTTCCCAGCCGGCTAGATGGTGGACACCCTTCTTTTCTTGGACACGACACCCGGCCCTCACATGTCTGGTGTCTGTGTCCTCTTACCCGGGGGTGGGGGGCTCGGTGGCCCAGCTGCCCCCAGCTCACTGGGCGGGGGGTCTGGAGCTCCTGAGCCACCAGAGGCCCTGAGGTCCCCCTTCTCCGACTGGGGAAGAGCCAGTGTGCGACGGGGAGTGGGCACGCGCCTGCCGGCGCTTGGGCTCAGTTCACGGCCAGCCTGGGGGCGGGGTGGTTCACGGCCAGCCTCTGGGGGGGTTTCACGGCTGGTCTCCTGGGGGGGTTCATGGCCAGCCTTGGGGGGGCTTCACGGCCGGCCTCTGGGGGGCCTGCAGGGAGTGTTACACAGGTGGGAGAGCCGGCCTGCCTTCCGGATTGATCGATTTACTGGGACTCTACGGGCTGACTGGGGCTGGGGACCGTCTTCTCACTGCTTCTCTCCTGAAAAGGGTCTAGGGACACTCTACTCATCCCCCAGCTCAGGGGACCGGCGAGTCAGGCCATGCCCACTTGCAGAACGTCGTTTGGCTGGGCAGTTTGTGGAGAAGCCATGGACCCCGCACCCGCGCCTCTGACAGCAGAGCTCCGGGCTGCCAGCGGGAGCCCCCAAATCCCAGTGATGGGAAGGGTCTGTGCCGCGGGGAGCCACACAGAGCTGGTAGCTGGGGGGACGTGTTGCCTCGAAGGCTGGAACCTTCTTCGCTGGGGAGGGGAGGACAGTCCTGGGGAGGCGCTGCTTGGTGCTGATGTCCTCACACACCCTGGCTCTGTCCCCACCTCCGTCTCCTCTGTCCCTGACTCCATCACCTCCGTCTGTGTCTCCAGCACCTTCCTCCCTGCCTCCATCACTTCCGCCCCAGCCTTCTTCACCTCTGGCCTTCAGGCAGTACTGTGAGCTGGCATGCCCACAGGCAGTGCGGGGGGCATTGCCACGGGCCAGGTATGCGGGCGGAGAGGTGAGGGACCCGGTGTGGCCTGTCCTTGGTGCTCTGCAGCCTCAGCTGGGAGGCAGGAGGCGGGGCTCCTCCACCTGCAACCGGGGCTGCATGCAGATGCCCACCGCAGCCCGGCTGCCCTCCGGGGGGACTGGGGACGTCCGGGCGCAGACACGCCCAGGAGACGGCCAGCGCGGGCCATCGCCTTGCAGACCTCCAGACCGAGAGGGTTTCGGCTGATAGTCTCCCGACTTTCCACAACGCACCATCCAAGGTCCAGAGTTAGAGCCCCTGCGTCGTGGTCCTCGGGTTTGAATGTCCTTAAGGACCCAGCAGGTGACCGCAGCGGGCCAGGCGCCCAGCCGTGATGTCAGGGAGCCCGACTCCGAGCTCCAGCTTCCGGAACCCAGGGCTCTGCACTTGGCCCCCGCCGCGCGGGACTCTGCTGCAGGGTGTGTCAGGAGCACCTTCCGGAAGGTCTCCCGGGCCACACTCTGAGAGGCACTATTGGGGCAAGGCCGCAGAGTGACACACAGCAGAACGGTCAGTGACTAAGGCAGGCGACGGGCTGTCCGTGCTCTGCGGCGTGCCCTCCTGTTCCCACCCCTCAGGCATCCTCTGCCGAGCACCCGAGAGCTCAGGCTCTGAAGAGAATTTTCGAGAATAAGGTAACCAGGTAACGGTTTGTGAAAGTTTTCCATCTGTCTGCTCTTCCCACTGTGGCTGCTCCCAGGGCAGTGCTCAGCGACCATCGCTGAGCCAACCAATTGTAAGTAGCAGCATTTAATTGTAGACAGAGCTCCTGGAGACATTGGTACGTATCTTGATTAAAACCTTAAAAACTAGGGGCATCTGAGTGTCTCAGTCAGTCAAGCATCCGACTTCTGCTCAGGTCGTGATCTCACAGTCTGTGAGTTCGAGCCCCACGTCGGGCTCTGTGCCTGGAGCTGCTTCCAATTCTGTGTCTCCCTCTCTCTCTGCCCCTCCCCTGCTCGCACTCTGTCTCTGTCTCTCAAAAATAAATAAACATCGAAAAAATGTTTTTAAGCCTTAAAAAGGCATAAACACTAAGTTCAGCACACTCTGGGAAAACAACGCAGCACCTTTCTTCATTTTGAAGAGCTGTTACCAGCCACGACCTCGCAGTGGCCACCAGATGGCAGTGTCATGCAGGTGGCGCAGGACGCGACTCAGGTCGGTGGGAATGTGGCCTCAGACTGCGAAGGCCCGGAGAATAAAGGACTGGCCTAGATCTGCAAAATCACGGTGTCTGGTATTCCTGCCTTCGCCGTAGCGTGAGCAAGTGTTTGGGGGGAAATTGCTGCCTATTTTAAAGGAAACTCAAGAGCTATTCAAAGGACTGAAGAAAATAGAAAGCAAAAATTTACCTATATTGACCTCATTTGAAGGTCTTAACATAAATATACGCCTAAGAAAAGGCAAAGAAATCTGGCATGGTATGATATTCCAGAACCTTCTCGAAATATGTCTGTGGCTATAAGTGGTGTCCAAGCATATTGTTGATATTTGTTAAAAATAGTAAGTTAGCATGTAAAATGTAATCCTTTAGAAAATGCACGTTCTATCCATTTTGATTAAAAAAATACTTTCTTTTGTACAAAGGTAAAGTTGGTAAAGAAACAAACTGAGGCGCCTGGGTGGCTCAGGCGGTCAGGCGTCTGACTTCAGCTCAGGTCATGATCTCACTGTTTGTGGGTTCGAGCCCCGCGTCGGGCTCTGTGCTGACAGCTCAGAGCCGGAGCTGCTTCGGATTCTGTGTCTCCCTCTCTCTCTGCCCCTCCTCCGCTCATGCTCTGTTACTCTCTCAAAAATAAATAAACATTAAAAAATTTTAAAGAAGAGGGGCGCCTGGGTGGCTTAGTCGGTTAAGCGTCCGACTTTCGCTTAGGTCATGATCTCGCGGTTCGTGGGTTCGAGCCCCGCGTCGGGCTCTGTGCTGACTGCCAGCTCAGAGCCTGGAGCCTGTTTCAGTCTGTGACTCCCTCTCTCTCTGACCCTCCCCTGCTCACGCTGTCTCTCTCTCTCTCTCTCCTAGAAATAAATTAAAAAAAAAAAAAACAAAAAAAAAACGTTAAAAAAAAATTTTAAAGAAGAAACAAACCGCGTGGCTTCTCTTACACAACGTTACACACATGGAAACACTTTCAAGCTTTCCGTGGTGACAGAAGTTTCAGGTTGTCCTTCTTTCCTGGTGACCATCTCTCTCTGAGGCCAGAACGGGAGTGGGCCATGTGTCCCCTTTATACCTGGTCTCGTTTTTTTTGACCTTAGATTTTTCTAGCCCAGCACAAAAGGAACAAATGCTTGAGAAATGTTAGCTGAGTAAGATTTAATCACACCCCAGAGGAACTTACACCCAGTGGGGAATAAGACACTCACACAAATAATTCTAATAAATATTGTACATCTTCCTTTGCCGGGGATGCTCTTCTCCCTCCTCCTCCTTCTTTTTTTTTTTTTTTTAATGTTTTTATTATTATTTCTTAGAGAAAGAGAGAGAGCGAGCGAGCAGAGGAGGGGCAGAGAGAGAGGGAGACACAGAATCCGAAACAGGCTCCAGGTTCTGAGCTGTCAGTACAGAGCCCGACGTGGGGCCAGAACCCACGAACCGTGAGATCGTGACCTGAGCCAAAGTCAGATGCTTAACCGACTGAGCCCCCCAGGCGCCCCTTCTCCCTCCTTCTTACCTGAACGACACATCCTCAGGCGCTAGCATCTCCAGGAAGCCTTCTTGAGCCCCTAATGTTGCCTAGAGGCGGCTTTCACTCTTGCACCTGCTTCTCTGTCCCAGGGCCTTTGCACAGCCAGAGCACAGGGCTATCTGAACGTGCCAGGTACAGGCATGTGTGCAGCAGCCCTTCGTCAGTGATGGATGGGAGGTGCTGACAAACACCCAGCTCCTAACCCCTTGGCAGGACACCCCGGGGGCATATACGAGGCAGTTGCCCAGGCTTCCCCTGTGGGGAGGAGCTACATGCTCACCCTGGCCGCCACGCACCGTGCTTGGGCTCCTTTCCTTCTCTATCTTATCTCTCCATCCCCCCCCCCCAACCAGTGGTTTGTGGGTCCACCTCCCAACTAAACTCTTAGATCGAATTCTTGTCTCAAGGTCAGCCTCTGGGGGAATCAAGCCTACAGCAGGGCACGTCCCGATGCTAGCACGTCCACACTGCATTAGATACACCTGTTTTCCTGGTGTGCCCCCCCCCCCCCCCCCCCCCCCCCCCCCGCCCCGGTCAGGCTGTGAGCTCTGAGAGAACGATGGCCGTGTCTAGGTCCCGCTCTGTCTTTGGAACATAATGGTCTCCCAGTAATTCCTCATGGACCCCTTGAGTCTCTCCAGAAGCCGCTGAAAAATTATTGGCTGGAAAGAAGGGAGCTAGCTTGTCGCGGACATTTCTTTGCCTAACTGATTGCAGGATAGTTTTGCTCAAGATCGAGCAGAAGAGGCCGACAGGTTGGAGACTGGTTTCAATCTGTGACCTATCAGAACTGTTTGCTTTTGCTTTAAATGTTTATTTATTTTTGAGAGAGAGAGAGAGAGAGACAAAGTACGAGTGGGGGAGGGGCAGAGAGAGAGAGGGAGAAACCGAATCTGAAGACAGACTTCAGGCTCTGAGCTGTCAGCACAGAGCCCGACGCGGGCCTCGAACCCACGAACCGGGAGATCATGACCTGAGCCGAAGTCGGACGTTCAACCGACTGAGCCCCCCAGGCGCCCCCTGTTTCCTTTTTTTCTTGCCCATCCCATCCCAAGCGCGCTCTCTTCTGGGTTTGGATACTGACCCCTCCGACATATGGTCCTGTAGGAATGGGCTTGTTCCCATTGCCGGGCCTGCCCAGCTCCTGCCCCTTCTGCCTGGAAAGCCCCTCCCCCACTCCTTCCTTCCCTGCCCCTGTCTGACTCCTCCTCATCCTTCCCGACTCAGAGCATCGTTTTCTCTGAGACGCCTTCCTTGACCCACAGGTAGACGTTTCTCCGCAGTTTCCGCACACACTGGCTGTGTCTGACGCAGCCGATGGCCGACAGGACCCTCGTTCTGTGCGGAGAGCACCCTGCGACCTCATGGCTGAGAACGTGAGCCGTGAGCCTGGAGCCAGACTGCCTGGGTCCCAAGCTCAGCCCCAGCGCCCACCGGCTGTGAGACTCGGGCCAGTGACCAAACGCCTCACAGTGACCGCCAGCTCCCCTTCTTCTCGGTCAGCGCTCAGAGTTTACAATAAACACCTTCCAGCAGGTAATTCCTCCTGCCCCGTAGCTGCTGGTAATTACTCCCTACATTTTACTTCTCCAAATGTCGCAAACCCCACAATTACAATTGTTGCTTTTCACAGTTCATTACCTCTTACAGATATTGATTTTTTAAAAAAGAAAAAGTTAAGGGGCGCGTGGGGGGCTCAGTCGGCTGGGCTTCCGACTTTGACTCAGGTCATGATCTCACGGTTTGTGGGTTTGAGTCCCACCTCGGGCTCTGTGCTGACGGCTCAGAGCCTGGAGCCTGTTTCAGATTCTGTGTCTCCCTCTCTCTCTGACCCTCCCCTGCTCACGCTCTGTCTCTCTCTCTCAGAAATAAATAAAACATTTAAAAAAAAGAAAAGAAAAAGAAAAAGTTAATACCTATGCTCATCCTTTTAAAGTATTTCTCTGAGAAGTAGCTAAAAATTTTTTAAGTTTCTTTATTTGTTTTGAGAGGGGGAGAGACAGAATGAGAAAGGGAAGGGGCAGAGAGAGAGAGAGAGAGAGAGAGAGAGAGAGAGAATCCGAAGGCAGCTCTGCACCATCAGCGCAGAGCCCGACCCAGGGCTCTATTCACAAACCCTGAGATCGTGACCTGACCCGAAATCAAGAGTTGGACATTTAACCGACTCAGTCGCCCAGGTGCTCCAACCTACCCTCATTTTTGACCCACTTTTCCATTTCTGGAATTCTCTATTCCTCAAAGCACATCTGTTTCCACCTGGTAACCATTTGTTCTCTGAAAAACTTCCATAATATTCACTCTCTCAGCTTCCATTTGACCAAACGGGCTCTTATTTCACTTTCCTTAATGACATTTTCTCTGGATATGAAATCCTAGGTTGACAGATTCTTTTCCTGCACTTTTAAAAGATGTTGTTCCATTAACAAATGGCCTCCTTTTTTGGGGATGAGAAAGAAAGACTGTTCATATATCTTATCATTGCTTCTCGTTGGGTGCTGAATCTCTTTTTTCCTGGATGCTTTTATTTATTATTATTTTTGAAGGTTATTTATTTATTTTGAGAGAGAGTGAAAGAGAGCTAGAAAGAGCGTGCAAGCAGGGGAGGGGCAGAGAGAGAGGGAGAGAGAAGCCCAAGCAAGCTCCATGCTGTCAGCGCAGAGCCTGATGCATGAGCTTCATCCTATGAACCCTGAGATCATGACTTGAGTCAAAATCAAGAGTCGGATGTTCAAAGTACTGAGCCACCCGGGTGCCCCTCTTGGGCTGCTTTTAAGATGATCAGTTTATCACGAGTTCTCAGCGATTTGATGCTATGCAGCCTTGGGGTGGATCTTTGTGATTATTCTCTCTGAAGTTTTGTGGGTTAAATATTTTGACACCTATTTCTTTTTTTCCCTTATTAAAGCATAATTAACATACAGTGCTATGTTATTTCCAGGTTACTCAGAGCTCATCATGGTAATTATACTCTTAATTCCTTTTATCTATTTTACCCATCCCCCCCCCGTAACAAGAAGTTTCTTCTCTGTAGTTTAAGAGTCTGGCTTTTTGGTAAGATTTTATTTTTAAGTAATCTTTATGCCCAACGTGGGGCTTGAACTCAACCTTTCGAGTAAGGGTCGCACGCACCACCAGCTGGGCCAGCCAGGCACCCCTAAGAGTCTGTTTTTTTTGGTCTGCCTCTTTGTTTTTTAAATTCCACATATGAGCAAAAACATCTGGTATTTCTCTTTCACTGAATGACTTATTTCCCTTAACGCAATACCTTCTAGGCCTGTTTCTGTTCCAAATGGTAAGATCTCATTTTTTTTTTTCTTATGGCGGAGAATTTTGGCCATTATTTCTTCAAAAAATTTTTATGCTCTAGTATCTCTTTTCTTCAGAGACTCTCCTTTTTTGCGTATTAGATCACTTTAGGCCATGGAGGCCCTCTTCGGTTTTCTTCAGCGAGACCCAGCCAGTGAGCATTTTATTTTACACACTGTATTTTTCTGTTCTAATCCACTGTGTTCTTTTTTAAAAAATAGTTTCCTCGTCTATTGAGATTCCTCATACGGTCCATCGTTATGCTCATGTTTTTGCTTTGAGTCTGCGGCCATAATAATAACAGTTGTTCTATTTTGTATTTACTTAAAATTGTTTTAGGTTTATTTATTTATTTCTGAGAGAGAAACAGGGAGTTTGAGCAGGGAAGTGGCAGAGAGAGGGAGACAGAGAATCCCAAACAGGCTCCATGCAGTTAGCACAGAGCCCGACACGGGGCTCGATCTTACCAACCTGAGTCGAGATCAAGAGTTGGACTCTTGATCAGTCTGGACTGAGCCACCCAGGCGCCCCTGCGATTTCTGACAAGGTGGATCTGGAGCAATGTCAATGTGAATTGGGGGACAGGGTCTGGGAGGAGTGACACACAGCGAAAGGGAGGAGACCCCAGTTCCATGGGGTCAGAAGGTCAGCGACCTTTAATGCCTAAGTCCTGGACAGATCGACTACCGACTACGTTAGTGGGGATGGAAACTTTTTCAGATACATGTACTTCACAGACAAAGTTTGGGGATTTGAGTAAGCTCACCCTGAGGTGGGGGATTCAAACCCAGACCCTTGGGACCCCAAAGCCCAGGCCAGGACCACCATGCAGTTTCGCCTCAGTGGAGAACCACACACAAGAGCATCGTAGGGACTCTGCTCCCTGATTGGCTGCCGGGCTAATGGGATGGGCAAGTCCTTCTGTGAACCCCGAGTCCCTACACTGAGCAATAAACTGCTTGCCTATTGAACTCCTCAATTTCCCCTCCTTGGAAATAAACCCCAGCTCTGCTAATATAAAAAAAGTGATTTTTATATTAACCCCCCCGGAGCTTCTGCCCTGTCCAAAATTTCTCTTTGGGTGTCCCCTCCTCTGCCAGGAGCTACCATACTCAGCCTGGCAAGGGAATCAGAGGGGCCTTCACGCACTCCCGGCCGACTGCAGCTGGTGGTTTATTGCTGAAAGCCAGGCCCTGCACGATTGCCCAGGAGGCGGTCCCTGTGTCAGGCCAGCACTCCTGGAGTCCCGTGGTCTGTGGGGGTGGGGGCTCCTCTGCCCATCTACATCTCGGTCCCTGAGCTACACATTCATCCTGGTCTCCAGTTACTTGATTCCCCAGCCCCGGTGTGATTATAACTAGCTCTGTCTGTTCCAGGGCAGGCAATTCAAGACTCACGCCCTGGTCGCCATTTGATTGTAATTACATAATCACGTCTGTATGCACCGCATGAGTTTAAAAAAAATTTTTTTTAACGTTTTTATTCATTGTTGAGAGACAGAGCAAACGGGAGAGGGGCAGAGAGAGAGGGAGACACAGAATCCGAAGCAGCTCCAGGCTCTGAGCTGTCAGCACAGAGCCCGACTCAGGGCTGGAATCAGGAACCATAAGATTGTGAGCTGAGTCAAAGTCAGATGCTTACCCGCCTGAGCCACTCAGGTGCCCCAATGCCCTGCATGAGTTTTAAAGGGAGCTGTTAGATAGCATGGCTGATGCTCAAGACGGGGACCCTGGCTGAGGTGACTGTGCTTCTTCTCATCCCCAAGAAACTGATATCAGACCAGATGCTAAGCAGGTACGGTGTGTCGTTCCTAAGGCTCAAACTGCCGCTTGGAAAAGCTAGAAAAGACCTCTCTGTATATTGGAAGTTGATTTTTTCCAACGTACCTGAAAACAGGAGACGGTGAGAAAGGAGTGGGGAATGTTTCTCGTCAGGTCAGGCAGACAAGATTCGTGCTAGCTGTGGCTTGCTGTGCTGACGTGGCACTAACTTTAGAAACCTTGTCATGCGCTTCGACTGTGGATGGGGATTTTAATATTCCCATGTGCTCGACTTGTAATGTTTCACTGAAGATTTTATTAAGGGCACCTTACTGGGACACATACTAATTGAGTGCCTGCTCCAGCAATCAGGTGCTGGTCGGGTCCTAGGGCTCAAGTGCAAAGCAAACAGAGCTATTTCTAAGACGATCATCTTTGCTTGATTTATGCTAATTTCTTGTTAGCATTTAAAATCAATTCCTTACGTTGATTTGGTATTAAATATTGGGTACTCTCCGAAGGGCAGGGAAACGAATGGGAAATAGCTTATTCAAACAACTGATGGGCTCATTCCTAAATGGAATGTAAAAACATGTGGTCTTTAAAAGATTTAATTTCGAAGCTTGAAGAAAGCAAGAGACTTGCCTCCGTTGGGTGACTCAGATGTGTTTTTGCCCTCAGCCACTTGGACAGCTACGTCCACACGCTCCTGGAGAGTGTCCCTTAAGCAGGTCTTCAGCCACCCCGGCTGGCGTGAACTCCCAGGGGGAGAGTTGCTCCTGGTTCCCTAGTTCATTCATTTGCTAAACAGTAAGCGTCCACTGTGTGCCAGGCTGTGTACCAGCTAATTCCCCGCCCACATGGAGTTCACATTCTACTGGTTTTGTTTTTATAATAACAGAGAGACGTTCTGCAATACTTCGTCAAGGCCAGACCGCTTCCCGCCACATCGTCTCTGGGTTGTGGTAAAGCACGTGCCATCCCTGTCCCCACCATCTTGAACCTCGGGCATTTGTTGTACGCCAACCCACGATACAGGGCTGGGTCGATCACGGCCCTCACTGCGTGTGTCGTAACTGTGTGCACGTGTTTGAAAGCCTCTTCTCCTACAGTGTTGTTTATTTGTTACTGTGTTCATTTCCTTTTGTAAAACGTTTTAAATGGTTATTTATTTTTGAAAGACAGAGAAAGAACGGAGCACGAGTGGGTAAGGGACAGAGAGAGGGACACCCAGAATCCGAAGCAGGCTCCAGGCTCTGAGCTGTCAGCGCAGAGCCCAATGCAGGGCTCAAACTCATGAGCCGTGAGATCATGACCTGAGCTGAAGTCGGACGCTCAACCGACTGAGCCCCCCAGGCGCCCATGTGTTCTTTTTTGTCTTCGTCCCGCGTTTCCATTTGCCCCTTCTCTGCAGGCAATCCTACTCAAGTGATGTGCTTAACGGGAATATTTAATTGAAGGCGATCTTTTAACAAGGTATGGGTACGTATTTTAATTTTACGTAAATGATGAAGAATGTGGCCTCTTGAGCCCAACAGCTCACATTCAAACCCCAGCTCTGCCACGTGCCATCTGTTGACCTGGATCTAGTCGTGTGACCTCTCTGGGTGTCTGTTTCCTCATCTAGCAAATGGAGTGGAAAATAGTAACCCACGCCCTTGGATTGCTGTGATGATTAAATTAGTTAATACAGGTAAGGTCCTACAGGGGTATCTGGTAGGTAGTCACCTCCCCTTTGCCCCATATGGGTTCGCTCCTATCATGAGTCTGTTTTTAAAGATTGCGGCGCCTGGACAGCTCAGTCGGTTGGGTGTCTGACTCTTGATTTCGGCTCAGGTCATGTTCCCAGTGTCATGGGCTGAAGCCCCACTCAAGGCGTGGAGGTGGGCATACAGCCTGCTTAAGATTCTCTCTCTCTCCATCTGCCCCTCCTCCCCCAAATTAAAAAAAAAAAAAAAAAGACAGGCTGATTTTTGTATTCCCCACCAATGCTGGAGACAGTGATTAACTGAGTTGATTGACACGCGTTAGTCAGGCCACTCACTGTCTCTCGCCAGCTGAAGTGTGGGTCAGCGTGGGGTCAGCTGCTCGGTCCTGAGGCCAAATGAGTGCCCCCTCTGGACAGAGAACAACTTAGCATTCCCTGAGCAGAGCTTTTGGGCAGGACCTTGGTGGTTAGAAATCTGAGTCCAGCAAAATGATAGAAGCCACATGGTGGGCAAAACAGGGCAAGTTTAATATAAAGAACACGGCCCTGTGATAAGGGAGTAACTGTAAGTCACAAGGAAACACGGAACGGCAGACGCGGGAGTTCAGATCTCGCAGGAGACGCTGCGGTTCAGCCCCTGGGCAGCAGGAAGTTTGCTGGTCTGGCCAGGCCAGAGCCCCCGTTGCTGCTGGGCGAGGTCACCCCAGGGGCAGCGGCCCAGGGTCCTCACACCGCCCCGACCGCTTCCACACTGCGAGTAGCCGAAGCCTCTTCCTTCTCCGTGTCCCTCCAGCGCCCTCTCCTGAGAAAGCTTAACACAGCGCTTACTTTAAGGAGACGCTTGAAGGCATCTGGCGACGGTGCGGAACATAATACACAGGAGGGTGAGTTCATCTCCGAGGGGCAATGCGTTGGCGCTGGTACATGTGCCCACGCCACGTTCCACTCGCTACAGAAAATGCTGTCGGGATGAGTCATGGGGAAATCACCCGTCTGCAGCGGCGCTTGGCCCTTCTGGAAAATTGCTAGACTATGTCCAATATTTTTTGAGGGTTGGCACCGTTCTGGTGCGGTGGGGGCTTGTGCTTGCGGGCAGGACATTCTAGAAGGAAGTAGATAAACTAATATACATAGAAGATATTAGATAATGATCAGTGCCTTGCTGAGTACAACAGGATGGTGGGCTGGTTAAGGAAGTATTTTTTTTTAATATTTTTATTTATTTCTAGGAGAGAGAGAGAGAGACAGTGTGAGCAGGGGAGGGTCAGAGAGAGAGGGAGATACAGACTCTGAAATAGGCTCCAGGCTCTGAGTTGGCAGTCAGCACAGAGCCCGACACGGGGCTCGAACCCACGAACCGCGAGATCACGACCCAAGCAAAAGTTGGACGCTTAACCGACTAAGCCACCCAGGCACCCCAAGGAAGCACTTTCTGAGGGGTGACCTTGAACTTGAGGTGTAAATGTCAGGAAGGGGCTGGCGGGGGGCGGGGTGGTGGTTGGGGGAAGAGGTGGGGGGAGGGAAGTGTGGAGGAAAGGCATCCCAGGGTCAGGGGCTCAGCCGGAAATGCTAAAATGCATCCCAGAATTACAAATATCCATAATGTACCACCATTCCCATTTTATAGATAAGAATTATATGTATGAGTTGATAACTGAATGTATTACTTTCCATATATTTATGTTTTATTCTGATGTAAGTTAAAACTTACATCAAACACTCATACCATGTTGCTGTATTTCCTTGGAGACTCTGAGATTTTCCGGGGGACTGAATTGCTGGGTCTTTCCACGTGAGGGTGTGGGGGAGGAAGTGAGGCAGGGCTTACAGGTTGTGCCCCCACCCCACCCTGCTTTCTTTCTCTAGCACCTTCGATCTCAGCCTTTCTGGGGAACCTGCCTCAGAGGAAAGCTGTGCCCTTGTGCTGCGTCGACACAGGTCTCCAGTAAGTACTCTTCTCCAAAGAAGAGCGCTGTGACCAAGAACCCTCCCTCATCCTGCCTTCCGTCTCCACAGTCCGATCTCGTGTAATCAATTACCCCTTCTCAGAACTGGAGCGGATGGGCTGCTCTGTGCCACCGTTTAGAAGTCCATATACTTTAATGTGTTACTTGGTCCCAGGCGTATCGGGGACAGAAAGATAATTCGCTACATTGATGCCTTTGGCATCAGCCACAGACAGATGGAAGAGATAATTGTGGATCCGGGTAGGGGATTTTCCCTTCCGTGTAGGCTCAAGCCTGGTCCAAAATAAAGGAACGAAGCCATTTTTGCTTCTTGCACGTGTGCGTGTGTGATCCAACGATCCCATTTTATTTTCTGTTCCCAGTGGATGTACTTATTGACACAACAAATACATAGCAGTGGGGGACGGATGAGCAAACTGCCGTGTGTACCTATAATGGAGAATTTCTCAGCCTTAACAGAGAAGGGAATTCTGACACCTGACACAATGCGAATGGACCTTGAAGACATTGTACCGAGTGGATCCGCCAGTCACGAAAGATGACGACTGTGTCATTCCACCTGTATGAGGTGTCTGGAACATCCCTAGAGACAGGAAATGAAATCGGAGGTGCTGGGGGCTGGGGGCCGAGGGAGTGGGAATTCGCGTTTCATGGGGACAGGGTTTGATTTGGGGCAGACAGAAAAAGTTCTGGACGCGGATGGTGGCGATGGACAACTCACAACAGCGTGAATCCCTCAACGCCACTGAGCTGTACACTTAAAAGCAGTTCAATGGTAAATTTTATGTTGTGCATATTTTATCATAGTCCAAATGAAATGGGAAGGACATGTGTCCTGAGGCTGCGGGCTCTGCTAGTTTCAGCGGGAAGCAGAGGGCAAGAATAGCAAGTATTTATTCCCTAAAGCTGACGGGGACGACGTGAGGCTCTCTGGGGTAGCTGATCATCTTGGGAAGAAGCCTCATTCCTTTCTTGTCCGCTCGGGCCAGCAGTTAGTTTTGCAAAGGACTTCCTCACATCCTAATGCCCCTGAGCACAGAGCCCCTCTTCTGTGGGGTAGAGGGGTGGTCTTGAATCCTAGCCCAGATTTGGGCAGAGCTGGAGAGCTGGACACTTGGGGGGGGGTAGCATTGCTAGCAGGAAGCCCCTTCCTGCACAGTTACTGTTGATGAGGAAGGCAAGCCCCACCCCAATTAGCGAGCACACATGGGGCACTTTCTTCATTATTTGAGCTCCTGGAGAACTCTTTGCAAATGTAAATGGCAGTTTTTGACAGATTGCATCTCTTATCGAATGTGTCTCCGTGCTGTGATTTGACTGAGTCCTCGGCATGTTGTAATATGCCTCCCCCCAAAAGACTTTTCCTGGGCTTCTGCCACTTCCCAGAACGTATATAAAGAGGCAGCCATTCCCTATAATTACATCCCGCTCCGGCGTAAGAAACGCACACTTACCAATTAGCAAGCCACAGATGGGTGGCCAAATCTTAGTGTCTGATGGACTGAAACCATTCCAAAGATCAGCTTCCATCCGGCCACGGATTACCAATCCCTCTGATACGGCAGATCATTTCATATTCGTTCTGTGGAGACATCTGTCTGCTCAGAAGTCTGTACGCCTCTAGAAGGAGGGAAAATAACTGGGATTTGGAATCCTGGCACATTTGGAGAAAGACACCACCCCAAGTCCCGTGTGTTTGATGCTGGCATGTTGCTGTGGCATTTGAAGACATGCAACAAACGTAAAATGTGTCGGTGACTCTGGTTGAAAAGTGTGTCCAGCGCCAGTGTAGACGTGCTGTAGGAAGTCAGGTGCACACCTGTGCATTTCATTCGTTCCAGCTCCGTCCGGTATGAGAGCGTCAGTACGCCCTGGAATGAGCATCTGGCTACTCTCATTTGCAGGGCGTGGATCGCACACTTTCTTCTTACCTGCTCTTCTTTATTATTTATTTATTTATTTAAAATGTTTTATTTATTTCTAGGAGAGAGAGAGAGACAGCGTGAGCAGGGGAGGGTCAGAGAGAGAGGGAGTCACAGACTCTGAAACAGGCTCCAGGCTCTGAGCTGGCAGTCAGCACAGAGCCCGACGTGGGGCTCGAACCCACGAACCGCGAGATCATGACCTAAGTGAAAGTCGGACGCTTAACCGACTAAGCCACTCAGGCGCCCCTATTTTTAATAGGATTTATGGAACAGAAGCCCCTGAAGTCATGGCTCTTCCTCCCGAGGCATCCTCTTGCACTCGGAGTCAGCCCTTCGGAGTCACCACCTTCAGGTCACCATCTGCTGCGGATGCTGCATCAGAACCTGCCTGCAACCCGCCTCTTGTGGGCGGGGTGGTGGCACATGGGTCTAGGCTCTGGGACAGCGTTTTCAGAGGGTCTAGTTTGGGCAGGGCCCGAGTTAGGATTTGTTCCTTGTGGTGGAGCCATGCGCCCCCGCAGCAGGGCGGCTCAGGATGTGATTTGTTCTTCCAAGCTTGCATCCTGAATCTGGTGAGAACAGCCTACTATGCTTTTACATTTATTTCTTGCTTCACCTAGCTGGAGGGGTGTCTGCTGTGTGCAACGGATCCCAGACTGATCCAATATTGTATATGCAGGCAGATAATTGGAAGGCATCAAAAGACCTGTTGGAAAAATGCACACCCAGTTCACAGCAGCGCTTGCTTTTGGGAAGGGGAGCGAAAGAATGGAGTCAGAGTTGGTAAGGAGTAGACTTCAGTTCCACTTGGTATATTTCGTTCTTCTTACTAAATATCAAAGCAAATATGAGGGTTGCCTGGGTGGCTCAGTTGGTTAAGCATCGGCTTGGGCTCAGGTCATGATCTCGTGTGCAGTTCACAAGTTTGAGCCCCACCTCGGGCTCTGTGCTGACAGCTTGGAGCCTGGAGCCTGCTTCGGATTCTGTGTCTCCCTCTCTCTGTGCCCCTCCCCTGTGCATTCTCTCTCTCTCTCTCTCAAAAACATTAAAAAAATGAAAAAATAGAAAAACTTAAAAAAACAAATATAAATATTGTTTAATTCTCAGCAAGAGACCATGGAGGAATTTGTTATATTATATATTTTTTACTGTAAATTAAAAAAAATAACCATGCGGCCCCAACACAAAAAATCCAACAACTCCATCCTAGAACTAGAAAGTCACAAAAAGCATCGTTGGTGGTTGTGGGTGGAAGCGGGCGGCGATGGGAGGGGACGCAATAGTGAACAGGTATCAGTGCAAGCCTTGTGCAGTCTACCACGTGTGCACCCAAGATGTGCAGTGTGAAACCTGCACAACTGCATTTGGCAGGTCTGAGTTAGCTAGTTGGCTACAGGGAATGATCCTTGTGCACAGGTTGTGGGAGATAAAGTTGAAACATTAGACCGCCATTGGGTTGTGGAGCTATGAATACCATGTCAAGATGCTGAAGATTTTCCAGTGGAGGGAATGACTCCATCTACAAAGTGGATGTTTGGAAGATGAATCAGCATTTGCAGGCTGGAGAATTGTGGGCAGGGGCACCTGTTAGATGTCACATTAACTGGTGGTGGAGGCTGGAAGGCCACATTACCCCAGCTGGGAATCAGAGACTTGGGTTTGAGCTGGGTGTCAGTGATCATCAAACAAGAAAGCTGTGTCCCCAGCTGGTGGCCCCTGTCCTGCTCTCTCTCTGAGAAAGCCACACTCACACACCTGGTAGCTGCTTCTGGAACATCACACACCCAGTGAATGTCTGCTCTGACCTTTGCATGTCAGGCTCTTTCCTAAATGCCAGTTCTTCTGCCATGTCTCAGACAAGGCTGGACCCAAAGCATTTATTCCAAAGGCTCCTTCTTTCTAAGTTTATTTATTTTGAGAGAGAGACCGAGAGAAACAGAGAGAGACAGAGAGAGCGAGAGAACGCGAGCATGAGCATGAGCACGGGAGAGGGGAAGAAAGGGAGAGGACAGAGAGAGAGAATCCCAAGCAGGCTCTGTGCTATCGGTGCAGAGCCTGACGTGGGGCTCGATCCCATGAACTGTGAGATCGTGATCTGAGCCCAGATCAAGAGTCTGATGCTCACCAACTGAGGCCCCCACGAAGGCTCCTCCTGACGGCTCAGATCTCAGCTCCAAGGCCCGAGCCTCCTGAGCCTTGAGGAGCGAGATCAGTGGGACGTTACTTTCCTATTTCACTGGTGAGGAGATCGAATCCAGGACTCTCGGTGAAGCAGTAATGAAACCGGCGCGGAAGGGTGACATTGCCGTCCCCGGCGGTGTCTTGGAAGTCATGTGGGGTCACTGCACAGAGGGAGCCTCCCTGGTCCACTCCCCAGCCTGGCTGAGCCCCTCTTGTTCAGCTCACCTGCAGTCAGAAGTTCAAGGGCAGCACACTTCTGCTTGATGTGGATCATGCCAACCCAGGGATGAACGACTCAGAGAACTCAGGCGTCCTCTGGGTCTGACGCTAACTCCCGGGACTCTGCCGAAGCCCCCGAGGCCAGGAGAGAGGCTCCCCTCCAGCACCGGCGAGGACCCACGCTCTGCTCTTGGGCCCGTGAGCTCCAGAGCTGTGACAGAGCGAAGTTCTGTGGCCTTCAGCCCCCTGGATTGTGGAACCTCCTTGGTGGCAGCCGTAGGAAGCGGACGCCAGCAACGTGCAAGAGTCTCACGTGACTTTATCCTGAAACCGAAGTCCTCAAAGAAAATGTGTGCTGTGCTGCCTGCTTGGAGGGCTGGGGGGAGCTTTGATCCTCTGGCCGTGAAGATTGCAGGAGCCCTTCTTGATCCCATCGGGTGCCCTTGGCGGAGGAGCCGCAAAAGGCTCCTGGGCGCTCACTGCTCTGGGCGTTTCTGGGCTGCCTTCGGTGCCCTCCTCCCTCACCCACCTGCCCGTCCGTGTGCACTCTGTGTACCACTGTCCCGTGTCCACTCTCCCTCCCGCCCTGCTGCAACCTGCTTCTCGCTGAGGCCGGGTGTCCGGCAGGTGTGCTCTGGACCACTGGGCGGGGGAGTGGGCCCCCGGTCCGCGCTGGGCCCGCCGCTGCCCTGATGCTTAGGGTGAGGGGCTCCCCAAATCCTCCGCCGCTTCTCCGGCCCTCCCCGGTCTTCTCCCCATGGCTCCCTCTGCACTCTGACACCTGCCCTCCTCACTCATGCCCGGGCTTCCTAACCTGCCCCCGGTGGTCTCTCTCTCTCTCTCCCCGCACCACGCCTGCTCTCAGAGGTTGTCATGCCCAGAACCCTCCCCTGTTCTTCACAGCCAAACTGGGGGAAAAGCTGCCTGCACCCATGGCTTCCATTCCCCCCCCCCGACTGCTGCCAGCCCTCTGTGACTGGGCATCCCCGCCTGTGCTGCTGTGGCCGCACTCTCCTCGGGAGAGGCTTGTCTCAGGTCTCCGGCGCTTGCACACCTGCTCGCTCTGTCTCCCTCTCCCCTGTTGCCATTCCCCGTGCTCCGGGCTCCACCCGCCAGCCCTGCGACGTTGAACGCCAGCGCTTCCCGGGCGGTCCAAGGACCTCTGTTCCGTAGAAACCCCTGAGCCGCCCCGGGCGTGTCCGTCGCTTCAATCACAGCCCATCCTGGTGGCTCCCCAGATGGCATCTCCATCCCAGACCTCTCCTGAGCCACCCTCACCCACGGGACAGCCCCGGGTGGTTGCTCCTCAGTGTCTCCGACTCAAACGTGTTGCAAATGAAAATGAATTCCCTGCTTCCTAAAGCTGTTTTATCTTCTCGAATCTCTGTCGCTGGGAGCACAGTACCATCTTAGGTCAAGTTGCCCAAGCCAGAAGCCTGGGTGTTTTCCTTGCTCTTCTCTCTCTCCCTAGCTTCCTACATCCAATCCTTCTCCTCATCTTGCTTTGAGAAGTTTCTTTTTTTTTTTTTTTTTTAATATTTTTAAAATTTATTTCTAGGAGAGAGAGAGAGACAGCGTGAGCAGGGGAGGGTCAGAGAGAGAGGGAGATACAGACTCTGAAACAGGCTCCAGGCTCTGAGCTGTCAGCACAGAGCCCGACACGGGGCTCAAACCCACAAACTGTGAGATCATGACCTGAGCCGAAGCCGGACGCTTAACCGACTAAGCCACCCAGGCGCCCCGCTTTGAGAAGTTTCTTGAGAAGCATCCAGTTCTCTTCGTTTACTCAGCAACTACCCTGTTCTGCCATCTTGAATCTGAATGATGCAATAGCTCCTAATTGTGAGCCTTCCCAATGCACTCCAAACCACAGCCAGCACGATCTGTCAATAATGCAGACATGACCATGTCTCAATTTGCTTAAACCTTTCAAAGGCTCCCCATGTGCTCGTCGATGCTGTAGGGTGCCTTCCTCTCTGGTGGCCCCTCTTTCCTCTAGAACTCTGAGCCCTATCATGGTGTACTGCCCCCAGTGCATGGGCGTGGTAGACATTCTTTTTCTCTTCTTCTTGTCTCTTTAACTGCTAAGCTAAGTCCTTAGTTTTCCTCCTCCTGGGCAACCTGGCCCGCTCTCTGCCTCTATCCCTTGTTGACCAAGCCAACTCTTATCATCCATCCATCTGGACCAACTCTACCTTCTCTCTGGAATGTCACCCAATCCCTCAGGTGACATGATCCCACTTAGCTCATTGTAACCCTTGCATGCACTTGACAATGATTCTTCACCTGTTCCCCCAGACCCCCCATCCAATCTATAAACTCTAATCTGTGCCCCTGTTTTGTTCACTGTTCTGTCCTTGGTAATTAGTATGTCACTGGTGTTTAGTAAGTATTTACTTGTTCAATGAATGAATAAATGTAAGTTGGGTTACATACCGCGGGGAGCTCATATCTAGCTCATTTAAAGATAGGTAGAGGGGCACCTGGGTGGTTCAGTTGGTTAAGCATCTGACTTTGATTCAGGTCATGATCTCATGATTCCTGAGTTTGAGCCCCACGTCGGGTTCTGTGCTGACAGCTCGGAGTCTGGAGCCTGCTTCCAATTCTGTCTCTCCCTCTCTCTCTGCCCCTCCCCTGCTGGCACTCTGTCTCTCTCTTTCTCTCAAAAATAAATAAACATTAAAAAAAACAAAGACAGGTAGATAATTTGACAGTTTTAGATTCTTTATATAAGTGGGATCATGGAATATTTGTCCTTCTGTGTCTGGCTTCTTTTGCTCACCATAAACATCTTCTGGGCTCATCCATTTTGTCACATATGGCACATATTTCCTTCCTTCCTAAGGCTGAAAGTAGAGGGGCAGTTACCAGAGTCTGGGGGGACAGGGGCTGTTTAGTTAAAGGTATAAAGTTTTAGTTCTACCGGTCCTAGATATTCACCGTGCGGCATAGTAGCTACAGGGAGTAATTCCGTATCACACACTGCAGTATACACATTTGCCAAGGGGGCCGATCTTGGGTTAAGTGTTCTTACACTCAAAAGCAAAGAGGGCAGGAGGAAACTTTTGGAAGTGATGCACAGGTTCATGGCACTGATTATGGTGATTGGTTTGTGGGTATATGCTCATCTCCAAGCAGTAAGGTATGTAACAAATGTGTGAGTCAGTCATAGCTCAATCAAGCAGTTTTAAGAAATAAAACCTCAGATAGACGGTGTTATTACTGAGTGATGACGCTGGGCCTGCACCCACGGAGGTCAGTGCATCTGCGGGACACAGCACTCAGCGGGCACGTGAAGGTCGCGTCAGGACTGTGCCTGGGGGCCGCTCTTCCAGGGTCCGAGTGAGGGCCTGCAGCCTCTCTGCCGCCTGAAGAAATGGTTCAAGTCGTAGCTGGATGCGGTTTCCTGTCCCTCACGGGAAACGTCACCTTGCTTCACATCAAGCGTGTGGCACCACTGCTCAGGGAGATGCTTGGGGCCCTGCAGCCCGAGTACTGGGAAGGGGCTGGGCCATCAGAGAAGACATGGTCATGGCCCCAGTGAAGGGCCGACCTTGTCACCTGCAGATGGTGCTGTGGCCTGTGGGAGCACCTCAGGGTCACTTTTAGGGGATTTAAGGACACAGGTAAGCATTTTTAGGACGTTGTGTAACAGGGCCCCACCTTTCTGTTTGGTTCTGTGATCTTAGATTTCTTATATTTTTTTCATGCTCAGTTTCCTCATCTCTCAGGGGGGACAATTTCTACTCATCTCAGAAGAGTGCTGTCTAGAGTACAGGGCATGGAGGACACATTGTCCCTCATACTGACTTGTGCTGGGTGCTTCCTTCTTTCCCAGGAACCGCAGACCAGCGCAGCACTGGGATAGAGCCCATAAGTGCATGGAGTCCCAGGGGTACCTAGGATTGCCACTTGCTTGCACAGGGCACTGGGCCAAGTGCCCCTTTGATATGCAGGGTATCTTAGCGGTCAGGGTAACAGAAGGCAGGAGGAAACAGGATGAGACCGAGCTTGTACCCAGGCTGCTGAGATAATTGGCCGTGAGCAGATTTTCCCATGAGTAAGGAGGCAGGTTGCAGCCGCTGGAACCAGGCTGCTGGGGCTCCAGGACCCTCCGCCCCTTCCCACTGAGGTCACTGGTGGGCAGCAGGTTCCTTATCTGCAAGCTGGGAAGGTAATAATTTTGACCCCATGGGGTAGCTGTGAGGTTTTAATGAAGTCATATACGTAGGGTTCTTGGAGCACTGACTGGCTCAGGATTAGCATATGGTGGATGCTAGCTATCATCAGCATCAGCATCACCTTCCTCACCATCATCACCAACACCATCACCATGATCATGATCATGACCATCATGGTTGCCATCACCGTTATCATCACCATCACCATCATCACACTCACTACCATCACCATCTTCTTCATCATTACTGTCATCACCATCTTCATCAACACCATCAACATCAGTGAAAGAGTGAGAAAATCCAGCTCATATGTAACCTGTTGTTTTCCTGTAACCATAGAACCGTCTAGGTGTTGCTTGGTGTGACTGTTTCCTCAAGAGTTAACGTAAGGTTAATAAATCACTGAAGAGCAGAGCGATGATTTAAAGGTCTTTGTGATTCATCACAAGAGATAGACACTGACTCAAATGTTGTGTGGGAGCGGACATCGTGGCTCCAAGTCCAGCAGTAAAAGAGCAAAAGACACGTAGAAAAATCTTTTTTTTTACAAATAGTTTATTGTCAAATTAGTTTCCACATAACACCCAGTGCTCATCCCCACAAGTGCCCTCCTCCATGCCCATCCCCCCTCCCCCCCACATCCATCAGTCCTCAGTTTTTGTCAGCATTCAAGAGTCTCTCATGGTTTACCTCTCTCCTCTCCCCCACCATTTCCCCCCTTCTTCTCCCCCTTGTTCCTCTGTTAAGTTCCTCCTAATCCTCCTATACGTGCAAACATATGATATTTGTCCTTCTCTGCCTGACTTATTTCACTCAGCATAACACCCTCAAGGTCCATCCATGTTGCTACACAGGCCAGATTTCATTTTTTCTCATTGCCATGTAGTATTCCATGGTACAGATAAACCACATCTTCTTGATCCATTTGTCCATTGATGGACACTTAGGCTCTTTCCGTGTTTTGGCTATTGTTGAGAGTGCTGCTGTGAACATTGGGGTCCATGTGCCCCTATGCATCAGCACTCCTGTGTCCCTTGGGTAAATCCCTAGCAGTGCTATTGCTGGGTCATAGGGGAGTTCTAGTGTTAATTTTTTGAGGAACCTCCACACTGTTTTCCAGAGGGGCTGTACCAGTTTACATTCCCACCAACAGTGTAAGAGGGTGCCCGTTTCTCCACATCCTCACCAGCATCTCGAGACACGTAGGAAAATCTTGTCCATGAAACCCAAGCATCAGGATTTGGAGTTGTGGACTCTGTTGCCTTGGTGGACGCTGAGTTCTCATGACTTTGGAAAAGCAATGCTATACCCTGAGAGAAGCAGACATGATTTTGATAACAGGTGTTTACACAGATGCTGAAATTCTACATTCAAGTAGTTGTTTTTCTCACTCAAAGGTGATAGTTGTTTTACTTACATAAATGTAGATTTGCGTTTTCTTTTCTGATTTTTTTTAATGTTTTTTTTTTTATTTTTTTTTTATTTCTAGGAGAGAGAGAGACAGCGTGAGCAGCGGAGGGCCAGAGAGAGAGGGAGTCACAGACTGAAACAGGCTCCAGGCTCTGAGCTGGCAGTCAGCACAGAGCCCGACGTGGGGCTCGAACCCACGAACCGTGAGATCATGACCTAAGCAAAAGTCGGACGCTTAACCGACTAAGCCACCTAGGCGCCCCGTAGATTTGCGTTTTCTTATGGCCAATGTATTTTGCAAAAATTTGCCTTGGACGTAGGTCATTACATGAAAGCCACCCATTTGTATCTGAGCTTTAGAGACAACTTCTCCTCCCTCTCCCCCACTTCTCTGCTTCTATTTTCCTTCGTTCCTTTGCTATGATGGAACAATCAATCAATTACTTTTTGAGTTAGATACATAACAAAAATGTAGATCTATAAATTCAATACACGATTGTTCTAATAAACTCTGACAATTCTAATGAATTCAAACGGATTCACATATAAGGGAAATGTGAGTTTTCCACCACATCCTAAACCACTTACACTTACTCTCTTATCTCCCAACTCCCCCATGGGTCTTCACTCCCCACGGCCAGAGCATCGTCATACCTCCCTCTCTCTTTCTCCCTCGCTCCTCCTCCTCCACTTCCTCCTCCTCCTCACCACTTACGTCTGTACTTATCCATCATGACAATTTTCATTCATTAATAATATATTATAATCTTTCAACATTATTGCATACACATCATTTTGAAAGCCATTGTATTTTTGTTCCTGGTACAAATACAGATCATTCCCATCGTCAGTATCAGGGTCACTGCTACAATCAGAGCTGCCAAGAATGGCCTCTGCACCTTATCTTTGCTCATTTGTGCTGCTGATTCCTTAGGATACGAGCAGCGCTGCTGTAGCAGAGCTACATGTTTAAACATGTTTAAAATTTTGGAACGGATGCATTTTTTCCCCTCTAAAATGTTCACATCTGTCTATACTTTCACAAGTAATACGTGAGAAAGGTAATTTCCTTAGAGTATCATGAAGAGTAATGTTTTCAATCTTTAAATTTTATGTCAATCTCACGGGCAAAAAAAAAATTTCATCTTAGTGTGGCTTGAATCACGCGTTTGTTTGTTCTTTGGGTAAAGACGTGCCAACCTTTTGTTTTCCAGCCTGCCATTTGTCGACTTGTCTAAGTTGGAAGTCTGTCTCCCCAAGTCCGTCCTTGAATGACACCAGGTAGAATTCGCCAAAGGTGTTTGCTTGGGAAGTGGGAGAAGAAGGGGCACCTCAGCATCCCTCTCGCTACAGGCTGTATCTGTAGACAAGACGCACACAGGAGCCGTGATGGCGGCAGACCCGGGGGTCTTTGCTCCCCTCTGCTCCCGGTTCGGCTGCGCAGCCTGGCGTGAGCGTCCCTTCCTCAGCCTGGCTGGGGAGGTGGATGTGCTCCCAGTGCCTGGCGGCCGACTCCTTTGCTCCCCTGCTTCTCCTCAACTGCACACTTTGGTCATGGGTCCTTTGCCAGGTAGGATTTCGCCTTTTTATTTTTTTTAATTTTTAAATTATTTTTTAAATTTGTTTTTGAGAGAGAGACAGGGACAGAGGCATGCGGGGGAAGGGCAGAGAGAGAGGGAGACACAATCCAAAGCAGGCTCCAGGCTCCAAGCCTTCAGCACAGAGCCTAATGCTGGGCTCGAACTCATGAACCTCGAGATCATGACCTGAGCCGAAGTCAGACGTTTAGCTGACTGAGCCACCCAGGCACCCTGGATTTTGCTTTTTTAAATACTCAACTTTGTTACTTTCCTCTAGGACTTCTGGGTTGTACCCGGCTGCAAAAGATCTCCCGCACTCTAAGACTGTAGGGAAAAAAAAAGTATTTTCCTATTTCTTCTGGTGCATTTATGATTTGTGAAAATATGTAGATCTTCGGTCCGTGTATGATATCTGCCGACGATATGAAGTAGAGATTTCACTCATTTTACCCACGTGATTCGCCGATCACTCCCACATTTAGTGCACGGTCCATTCTTTCCCTACTGATGTGAGTTGCAAACCTCAATTCAAAGCCCTGCTTTGCCTCTTAGCACGTGACCCTCAACTCTCCCTGCCTCTGCCTGTCTCGGCTTTCTCCTGTGCGGGGTGGGGGCTGTTCCTGGACTTGGCGCGCAGGATAGCGGGCTACCCTGAACGGGCTCGTTCATGGGAAGTGCCACGAGTAGACACTAGTGCCTCAGTGACGGGCAGCTCTTCCTAGTTCTGTGGGTGTGAAGTCTTCCCTTGAGGAATGCACGTCTCACTAGTTACGCCCAGCTTCCTTTATGCCCTCAGGAGCGGTGTGTGGTTTCTTCCCGTGGCTTGTGTATTGCTGTTCAGTTTATTGTTGGGTTTTTTGTACATTTGGTTGCGGTTGTCTGTGGTCTCTTCATTTTGTCACAACTTGCACTCAGGGATTCGTTGTCTATTATTATTATATTTATATTTATTATAATAATTAACATATTTACATATATCATGTGTATTATTAAAATTTTTTAATGTTTATTTTTGAGAGAGCTAGAGAGACAGTGTGAGCAGGGGAGGGGCAGAGAGAGAGGGAGACACAGAATCCGAAGCAGGATCCAGGCTCCGAGCTGTCAGCACAGAGCCTGACGCGGAGCTGGAATTCACCAACCACGAGATCATGACCTGAGCTGAAGTTGACACTTAATGCCTGAGCTCCCCAGACTCCCCAGTTATTTTTTATTTTAATATGTATTTAATTTTGAGAGAGAGAGAGAGAAGCACGCATGTGAGAGCGAGTTGGGGAGGGACAGAGGATCCAAAGCATGCCCTGTGCTGACAGCTGTGAGCCTGATGTGAGACCATGACCTGAGCTGAAGTCAGACACTCAGCTGACCGAGCCACCCAGGCACCCCTACATATACTTATTTATTTTTTTAAAAATTTATTTATTTTAAAATTTATATCCAAGTTAGTTAGCATATGGTGCAACAATGATTTCAGGAGTAGATTCCTTAATGCCCCGCACCCATATAGCCCAGCCCCCCTCCCACAGCCCCTCTAGCACCTGTATTTGTTCTCTGTATTTAAGAGTCTCTTATGTTTTGTCTCCCTGTTTTTATATTATTTTTGCTTCCCTTCCCTTATGTTCATCTGTTTTGTATCTTAAAGTCCTCATATGAGTGAAGCCATATGACATTTGTCATGCTCTGACTAATTCTGCTCGGCGTAATACCCTCCGGTTCCATCCACATTGGTGCAAATGGCAAGATTTCATTCTTTTTGATTGCTAAGTAATACTCCATTGTGTGTGTGTGTGTGTGTGTGTGTGTGTGTGGTCGTAGGGGAGTTCTATTTTTGATTTTTTGAGGAACCTCCATACTGTTTTCCAGAGTGGCTGCACCAGTTTGCATTCCCAGATATACTTATTTTTGTATATTTATTTTGGATCCTGCCCCCTTACTAAAGCTTGCTATTCGTTCCTTCTAGTTTTAAAATTGATGTATGTAGATTTCCTAGGTAGATATTATATGGAAACAGCGATACCTTCTTTTATCTTACCTTTATGCATTTTCTTCTCTACTCGCACCCCGTCTTAACCACATTGATGAGGACCTCTGGGCCACAGCTGTCTGACAAACATTTCTGCAGTCCTGTAAATCTTCTCTATCTGAGGCGGTTTTGGAGTCATGGTGGGGGACCAGAGCTAATGGCCAAGAAAGAATTCCTGAGCTGTCTTTGGTGCTAATGGTGATTTTATTAAAGCACGGGGACAGGACCCCTGGGCAGAAAGAGCTGTGCCGGGGTTGTGAGGAGGGAGTGACTGGTTACCTGCTATGGAGCTGGGGGCGGGGTGGGAGGTAAAAGCGAGGGTAAGTTTCCGAAAGGACTTGTATATGCTAAAGAGGGCTCAGAAGGTACTGGAGACCTTGTATTGTTGAGCTAAAGTTATTTTTCCCTCTAGGAAAGCACAAACACTGAGAGAGCAGGGAGCACCTGGAGAGATGTTTTACTCTCTTTGCCTCAAATATTTGTCAGCGGGCTTCAGGTTATAAAGAAATTTAATTTTATTTACATTTCCTTCTTGCCTTTGTTCCCCACCTCACCATGGACGGGAGGGGATGTTAGGGCTTCAGGAAACAGAGTCTGTAGGTTTCTGGAGATTGACTTTTTTTTCTTGTAAATCATTGAAACAGTTGCAAACTGATGGAGACTGTGATCTCTGTCAGTTACCAGTCGTGTTTCCCTTTCCTTTGCTCTTGGGCAGCCAGGAGTGCCCGAGGAGTGTCACACACGCGTCCCATGGCGGGGGGGGGGGGGGGGGGGGGGGGGGGGGGGCAGGGGCGGCATGCCTTATGGTCTCTCGTCATAGCTGCGCTGTTTGCTGTGTAAACCATCAGCCACCTGTGGCTCCTGAGCACTTGAAATGTGGCTGCCGCTACTGGTGAATTGGATTTTTAAATTTTATATTTAATTGTAAATAATTAAAGTTCAAATGTATACAGCTGATTCTCCCTCCTCGTGCTCCCCCCCCCCACCTCTTGTGTGTTTCCATACCGCGGAGGTGGTGTAAATTTGGATCCCACAGGTGTATGAAGTCGAAGTATGAGTTCCGGGTCACGGGGCACCCAGGGTGCAGGCTGGTGTCCCTTTCCTTGCTCCTCCGAAGTGGCCAGAGCATCTCAAATCCCATCTTCCCGAGCAGGGGGGTCCTGAGGACTCCAGCCTCGTGGAGGGAGCTCAGGCTTTGCTCCTCACCCTGCAAGGTCCCCAGGTCACCTCCCCCGGCTTCTCCTGCGTTTGTCCTCAGGCTCCAGTCTCAGGGCTGGTACCTGGGTCCTGGTGGCCGGGGGAGGGTCAGCTCATGCTTAGTACCCTGGCTTACAATTTCCTCCTCATTTCTGGCCTTTGATGGTTTCTCCTTTGTTATTTTGTGATTGCTGTGCATTTAAAACAAAACAGCCCAACTTACATATATATATATATATATACACACACACACACATTTTGGACAAGAAGTAGGAATTATTGGTGGGCACGAATAGGGAGGGGCAGTGTCGAGGCTCCCATCAGTGCAGAGCCCACCATTTGTCCAAGGGGCCACGGTTAGGGATGTATTTGACCCCACAGCCATCTGGGATGAGCCACTTGTCAGTCCCCATGTCTTCAAATTCATCCTCATTACACTTGGTAAAGCCCCACTTCTTGGAAATGTGGATCTTCCGGCAGCCAGGGGGCTTGACGTTGGCCCTATGTAGGGCTCCAATGACATGCTCCTTGTTCTGCAGTTTGGTATGGATGGACATGATGACTTGGCCAATGATGGACGCTGGCCACGGTACCCTGGGGCTTTCCAACGGCGCCCCGCATACCTGTCCGCAGGCTAGGTTGGAGATAGCATGAGGCGGAACCTCAATGTCCACTGGAAAGGGCTGTCTCCAAGGGCCCTTTTGATCTATTGAATCCAGCATTTCTCTGAGTTTTTGTACCAGGTGTGGGCGACAATAGCACAATCATCCATCTCGCCGAAGACTATTCTTCCTTTCTCATCCTTAACGTTGCGTATGTAAATCAGACTTGCTAGAGTCTATTTCGCTGGTCTTTGCAAAGAATTAGCTCTTGATTTTATTTATCAACCCGCTAACTTTTCAAGGTGGGGGGCTTCTATTTATTTTTTCCTCTTATCTTCATTAATCCTTTCCTTTCAGCTTACTAATGTTCGGTTGTTTTGTCTTCTTGTGTTAAACGCTTAGCTCATTTATTTTTAATCTCTATTGTTTTCCAATGAAGCTGTAATTGTTCCTTGAATTACTAATTTGCGGCATCCTATAGGTGTTCATAGCTGGCGTTCACATGACAATTTCCCCCTTTAATGTAGGAGCTATTTAGCAAACTGCCTTTAAGATTTCCAATGACTAGACTTTGGGGGGGCGGTGTTAGTTTAGAGTGTTGTGACATTGAGGTCAGAAATTCTGCTAACGTAAGATTTCTGCTACTCGGAAAACTGTGAGCTTTCCTTTTTCTTTTTGACAGGAGGGGAAAGGATTGGGAAAGAAGGAAAGGTGAACTTGGAAAGGGAAGGAGGAGCAGGCGATGTGGGGGAAACGAGTATATCTAAGCTTTCTCTCATGTTGGGATTTGGCAGCTGTGGAGACAGAGCATCCTCTGGGAGATTTATCCCACAGGGTCAGACGTCAGAGTCGCTGTGTGAGTCAGGGGGAGCCACGGGCTCAGCTCTTTCCCTCTCCTTCGCTTCCTGTTAAACTGTCAGCCCATCTCGGGTGCCTGGTGCCCGAGGCTATTGCAGGGTGTAGACTGCAGCCGCGGTGGGGGAGGGGCAGCACTGCTTTTCCTCTGCACGGGTCACTGGGAATAGGCCACTCTTGCCCCTGTGTCCCCTGCCTCCTTGTGACAGGAAAGCTAAAGGGGAGGGAACTAACCGTGCATTCAACACACGCCTCTGTTGCAGGCACAGCGCTGGACGGGACATCTGCTGTGCGCCACACCTGGCGTTCCGTGGCGAGTGACACTCTTCTTCAGGACCACAGGGCCCGGCGGTGCTGTGAAGGGCAAGGGCGAGTCAGGCACGGACTGAGAAGCACATGGCATGGTCGGACCCACATCCCTGTCCGTTGTGCACCTGCTATGGGAGCGGCTGAGGGCCCTGAGCCTGGGTTTTCCCTCCCAGAAGGACCTAAGCATCAGGGGGTGAACATGAGGAGTCCTGGGCACAAAGCAGGGGCACCGTTTGCACCCTGCTTCGGACTCAGCACGAGACTGACACGAGTTCCCTTGACCACGAGACTGACACGAGTTCCCTTGACCAGATGCGTCTTCCTCGACCTTCCGCGGCACCGGGCACTTCTGGCAGCCCTGTCCGCTCTTTGAACTTGCACCTGCCGTTGGAGGGCTCTTAACGGGCACCTAGAGTTCCGACTTCCCCAGCCCCTGCGCCTCAGTCCCGCTCTCCTGCCGGCACCCCCGCCCCGTTCCTGCAATCTGAGACCGAGATGTGTGTGCCTTCCGGGGCTGGGAGCCTTAGAGTCACACACACGTACCTCCCCCCTCCTCACGTTTCCCATGTTCCCTCAGCTGTCACACCCCATCAAGCCTGATTCTGCCACCTCTCACATCAGTTGGGGCATCTGGCCGCTTGTTTCCGTTCCCATCCTTGCAATTCAGACCCTCATGACCCCGCATGTGGCCCCAGCGGCTCACTGGTCCCCATGTCTTCCTCTCCTGCTCCCTGCACCCAGCTCACATGAATCTTTTTTTTTTTTGAAAGTAGATTTTCATTATTATTATTTTTTTTTACAAATAGTTTATTGTCAAATTTGTTTCCATAGAACACCCAGTGCTCATGCCCACAAGTGCCCTCCTCCATGCCCATCCCCCCCCTCCCCTCCCCCCACCCCCATCAGCCCTCAGTGTGTTCTCAGCATTCAGGAGTCTCTCATGGTTTGCCTCCCTCCCTCTCCCCCTCTATTTCCCCCCTTCTTCTCCCCCACGGTCCTCCGTTAAGTTCCTCCTAATCCTCCTATACGTGCAAACATATAGTATCTGTCCTTCTCTGCCTGACTTATTTCGCTCAGCATAACACCCTCAAGGTCCATCCATGTGGCTACACGTGGCCAGATTTCATTCTTTCTCATTACCATGTAGTATTCCATGGTATAGATAAACCACATCTTCTGGATCCATTCGTCCGCTGATGGACACTTAGGCTCTTTCCATGTTTTAGCTATTGTCACACGAGTCTTTACGAAGCCCACCTCTGGTTACCTCCACGCACTGCTCAGGTATTTTTAGTGGGTTTTCTTGGTCTACTGGAAGTAGCCATGTTGTCTAGTCTTCCATTCAGGTCTTCTGGATTGGAAGTGATCAGTGGGTTCCTCCATCACGTTCTTCCCGGGTCTGTGGCCCAGCTAGACAGACTCCTCCCTGTTCTCCCAGATGCTCCTCAAGTCCTCCTCCTCTGGGACATTGTTCATTGTGAGTGTCCTTCCTCCCCGGGTCCTGCACCGAACTCCATCTCGCATGCTTCTCTGAAAACATCAGGCTGTAGAGCACCGTCAGCGCCCCGGGAAGTTGGCCGTATTCAAGTCTATAATCCACCTTTGTCCCCATCTGGCTGTGGGAACTTGAGGAGGTTGCTTTCCTTCACTGGATCCATTTATTCACCCTCAACAGGGTGTTATTTCATACGGCTGTGCGAAGGATTACCTTAAGTAAGATAACATCTAAGACACGGGGCACCCAGGACATCAGTTTCTTTCCCTTAGGGAATCTTTTATTTTGTGTTTGATACTATCATTCAGAGATATTTGGGTCTTCATTAGCTGGAGTGTGTATGTAAATAGCTTAGCCCAGAGCCTGCTGCGTGCTCCACAAATTGTCTCGTTGTGAATGTTGTTACCTGTGAAGGTGGTGCTTTCTTTCCTGGGGGTAAATAAGAGAGAAATTAGAGCTTACTTGACAAATGTAAAACTTTGGTAATGGTTATGAATGCATCAGTGTTTTCAAAGCTGAGTATTTGTGTTTGGCTCCCTAACCTTAACTCTGCTGAATTCCTTGATGTTTATTATCATTTGAAATCATTGGGGTTGATGGGGGCACCTGGGTGGCTCAGTCGGTTAAGCGTCTGACTTTGGCTCAGGTCAGGATCTTGTGGTTTGAGTTTGAGCCCCACGTCGGGCTCTGTGCTGACAGCTTAGAGCCTGGAGACTGCTTCAGATTCTGTGTCTCCCTTTCTCTCTGCCCCTTCCCTGCTCGCACTCTGTCTCTCTCAAGAATAAATAAATATTTTAAATTAAAAAAAAATCCTGGATTACTGAAGTGGACCCAATGTAATCACAAGAATATTTAAAACCAGAAGAGAGAGTTGGAGTCAGAGTTGGAGAAGAAGATGTGATAATGATTTTTTTTCTTTCTTTTTTTTTTGGTGATAATGATTTTCAAGACCAGAGTCATGTGCTCGCTGTCTTTGAAGGTGAAGGAACTGGGTCATGAACCAAGGAAGGTTAATGGCCTCTAAAAGTTGGAAGAGACAACAAAACAGGTTCTCCCTCAGAGATTCCAGAAGGAATTCAGCCCTGCAGACAACTTGATTTAGCTCAGTGGACCCATTTTGGACTTTGGGCCTCCAGAACTGAAAACTAAATACTTGTGTTAGGTCCCTAAAGTTAACTTAATGGGTAATAGCAGCGTAGGAAATCAATATAGACTTTGACACCAAGAATGTGGTGCTGATGTAAAAAACATTATTATTATTATCATCACTTTTTAGAACTGTAAATGGCTTTGGAATTGGCAGTAGGCAGAGAGGCTTGAAGAATTTTGAGGATTATGACACACTGTTAATAGAAATATAGATATTTAAGAGTGCCAGTGAGGGCTCACAAGAGGATGAGAAACGTGGTATGGAATAAATCTAAATCGTCATAGGGGCGCCTGGGTGGCTTAGTCGGTTAAGCGTCCGACTTTGGCTCAGGTCATGATCTCGTGGTTCGTGGGTTTGAGCCCCGCGTCGGGCTCTGTGCTGACTGCCAGCTCGGAGCCTGGAGCCTGTTTCGGTCTGTGACTCCCACTCTCTCTGACCCTCCCCTGCTCACGCTGTCTCTCTCTCTCTCTCTCCTAGAAATAAATAAAACATTAAAAATTTAAAAATAAATAAATAAATAAATAAATCGTCACAGACTGTTGTTAGAAATATGGATGTTGGAGATGCTGCTGGTCAGAGGACTCAGAAAGATCCAAGGAGCCTGTTATTAGAAACTGGAGGGGAGGAGAGCCTTGCTGCATAGTAGCAAAAAGCTTGGTAGAGTCATGTCTCACTGTTGGGTGAAAAGTTGGCACAAAGGATGGGGCGCCTGGGTGGCTCAGTTGGCTAAGTATCTGATTCTTGATTTTGGCTCAGGTCATGATCTTATGGTGTCATGAGTTTGAGCCCTATGTCTCTCTCTCTCTCTCTTTCTCTCTCTCTCTGCCTCTTCCCTGCTCTCTCTCTCTCAAAAACAAATAAACATTAAAAAAAAAAAAAGAAGAACTTGTAAAGAACGAACTTGCAGATTTAGCTGAGGAGATCAACAAACAAGATGTCAAAGGTGCAGCCTGGTTTCTTCCTGTATCGGCAAATTCAAGATGAACAAGGCAAACTGAGAGAAGAAATGTTTAAAAAGGAACCAGGCCTCAGTGGTTTTGGACATTCTCATCCCATCCATGAGGCAAAAGATGCTCAGCTTAAGAGATTTACTGTCAGGAGAAACATGCTCTGGAGAAAAAGCTGTGGGTGTGGTTGTACAGTCTTTTCCTAGTGTCTTCCAAAAAAAAAAAAAAAATCCTACTATTCAGTCATATGAACGTTTCTTTGAAGAGATTAAAAGTGTGACTCATCGATTCCTTGCATAAACCAGAGGACGTCTAGGAGCCTTGAGAGCATTGCCTCGAGGCCATCTCAATAGATGCAGAAACTGGATTATTCTGGAGAGACCTGTGGATGAGCCTTTTGTTTAATGGGATAAATCCCTGTGATATAAGTGGGAGACCCACATAGTGCTTGAGAACTTTATTGGAGTAAAAACACTGCCAGTTTGGACTAAAACAGAGACAGAGTATGAAAGTAGAGCTTGCTGGTTCTGCAAAAGCCTAAGACAGCTTGCTAAGACTACTCATGCTACTTTTCATGAGAAGGGAAGGTCTCATTGGTGGAAACAACAGCCATGAAGGCTTCAGGCTTTGCACACAATGGAATTTGCCGGATGGATTGCAAAATTGATTGGGACCCGTGATGCCTTCTCTTCTCTCCATTGCCTCCCCTTTGAACGTCTATGGCTGGTATCGTTGCTTGTCCCGTCGTGGTCTACAGGAGCAGATAACTTGTTTTCTAGTTTCATAGATCGACAGATAGAGGGGCATTGTGCCCTGGCATGAACTGCACCTGGAGTGTCACCCATACTGGATTTAGATGATGAAATTTGGGACATTCCATCAGACAAGGATTAGATGAGATTTTAGACTTGGAGCTGATTCTGTAACGGGTTGAGACTTTTACGGGCACGGGGATGAGCTGAATGTATTTTTCACTGTTATCTACAAACAGGCCAGGCTGTGACAGGACAGGGAAGGTAAAAACCTCAGCGGATGCAAGGCTGAAAGACTCCAGATTTCATTCTGCGTAAAGCAAGAAGTCTCCGTAGTGTGCAAGGGTACAGATGAGCGGGATGTAGCCAAGCCAATGGAATTTTGGAGCAAACAACCCTTTGTATCCAGGCCTCAGTTTCAACCTCAGAAACCAACAATCATGATTTGAAAGGAAGTGGCCCGAATGTTATCTCAAGCTCCTGGAATATTTGACTTCTCTAGGCTTTCCTTCTGTCTAGAATAGATGCTCTGGTCAAAGTACTGAAGGTCTCCCAGAACATAAGCAAGAATGCTTTCATCATGGCTTTTAAGAAAGGAAGACAGGGGCGCCTGGGTGGCTTAGTCGGTTAAGCATCCGACTTTCGCTTAGGTCATGATCTCGCGGTTCGTGGGTTCGAGCCCCGCGTCGGGCTCTGTGCTGACTGCCAGCTCAGAGCCTGGAGCCTGTTTCAGTCTGTGACTCCCTCTCTCTCTGACGCTCCCCTGCTCACGCTGTCTCTCTCTCTCTCTCCTAGAAATAAATAAAACATTAAAAAAAATTTAAAAAAAAAAAAAAGAAAGGAAGACAGTGTGATTTTGATAATGACTATTAATTGAGGATCTGGAAGGCAGGCAAGTGGGCTGAGGGCTTCAGGCCCCTCAAACAAACACTCTCATGTCTGGCACTGAGAGCCACCTTGCCGGTGTTCCATCGCTCTTTGATGCGTACTTCCCTGTCATGCCCTCCTAGGTCTTAATCCCATTGATTCCTAGGACTGTAGTTAAACGTATGCCTACTTACAACCCCTGTATTGATCAGGTGAATGGAAACAGGTGTTCACCTCCCCCCCCCCCCGCCCCCATGCCCTCACTCTGTGCACCACACTATTTTGTCTCCCTTGTCCTTACAGCTGCTCTAGCTCTGGTCCTAGTGTAAAACCCATATGGCTTGAACGTCCATCTGGAGACTAGCAGATGTTACTTAAATGCAAGGTGCCCCCAAGTGGCACATGTCACCTTCCTCTGTAACCCGCTCTCACCTTTGCCCCTTGATTCCTCCTACGTGACTGCTCCATCCACGGGAACTTCCACATCAGAAGCCTGAGCATTCTCTCAAACTCCTTTTCCCTTTTATGCAGTTTGTTCATTCAGTCCCAGGTACTGCTAATTCTGGTCCTTAAATCTCTCTCACTCCTCCTTCCTCACCGCCGCTGCCTTTCCTCCTGTCTTTATCATGCCTGGGCACACACCTGCTCAGGGAGCATCCGTCATTGGATGTCCCCAACAGTCCCCATCCTATTTCTGCTCATCCCTGCCCACAGCTGTTCTTGGTTCCGGTGGGACAGCCCACCATCCGACTCTGGCGAGCAGGTACTAAGATGGTGAGAGCGCGCTCCAGATACGTTCCGCATTTGAATGGAGGAGGGAGGCTCATTTTATTGAGTGGCGGGCTTGTAAGACACAAGTCAGGGAACACGGACAGCCGTTCTTCCAGCCCCTGCAAAAGTGGGCTTGGGGGGGCAATCAAGTGGGCCAGAGCTGACACACACAGAGAGAGAAACCAAGGCCAGAGGGTGCAGACAAGGGGTCCGGGGCACAAAGTCATCCGGTGTTGGTGACTTGGCTCTGTCCTTGTTTCTCCTTTGCATGTGAGACGGAGTGTCCGCCATGTTCTGCAAGAGTTTATTCTGTGCTTGGGGCGCCTGGGTGGCTTAGTCAGTTAAGTGTCCAACTTTCACTTAGGTCATGATCTCGCAGTTCGTGGGTTCGAGCCCCGCGTCGGGCTCTGTGCTGACTGCCAGCTCAGAGCCTGGAGGCTGTTTCAGTCTGTGACTCCCTCTCTCTCTGACCCTCCCCTGCTCACGCTGTCTCTCTCTCTCTCTCTCCTAGAAATTAAAAAAAAAAAAGAGTTTATTCTGTGCTCTGTTGAAGTATGAATGTGCTGTCCCCTCTTCATTTCTAAACAGCTCCTTCTTTTTCCGTTACTAGTAGAGAAGGTTCCAGCGCGCCAGCACAGCAAAGGCCCTTTTTATAGGACCCTGGACTTCCTCTTTGCCCTGGTGCCCTTCCATGTCACCTACTCTTTACATCTGAGGGAGAAAAACAAGCAGGTTATGGCTTTCTGAGCGTGTGTCGTCTCACATCTGAGCTTCCTCCCTGCTTGTGGGGCCCCTTCCTGAGCCCCACCCCCACCTTCTGCCTGGGGACCTTGGTGTCCTTTCTTCTGCTGGGAAATAGTTCTCTCTTCAGATCCTGGCTTTCTTTGACCAGCCACCCCTCCCAGTCCCTCAGGTCAAATTACTTCTGCTCTGTGTAATCTCGGCGACGCGCGTTTCCTTCCTTTGTTGGACGGCTCACTTTGTAAGTTAACTTCTTGGCCTAGCTGCCTGGTTCCCTGGCGGGAATATCATGGGAACTCCTTGAAGCCAGCGCTGTGCATGAGCACAATGCTTGGCACGTGGTGGGCAGTCAACAAACAGTTACTCACTTGAGAATTTAACTGAAAAAGAAGGTAAGAAAAGGGCTTTGGTGTGGTTCCCGTGAACTCATGTTGACTCCAGGGGATGCGGGCTCTTTCCCAACTTCTCTCAAAGTCAGTGTGACTGTCCCTCCCGTAACTGGGATGGTGATCGGAGCTGACTTCGCTGGTTCATAGCTCCCATTGGCCATGGTCAGTCTCCTGACATCATGGGACTCACTGGAGTCACTAAAGAAGTAGCCCCTGGTCTTTACGGGCTGAACTGTGTCCCCCAAATTCATATGTTGGAGTCCTGACTCCCAGCACCTCAGAATGTGACTGTATTTTGAGATGAGGTCTTTGGAGAGTAAACAAGGTCACTAGGGTGGCCCTGCTCCAATCTGACGGGTGTGCTTGTAAGAAGAGATCAGGACACAGACACACTCAGAGGACGACCTGGTGAGGACACAGGGAGAGGATGGCGTCTACACACCCAGGAAAGTGGTCTCAGGAGGAACCAATCCTGCCCACACTCTGACCTTGGACGTCCAGCCTCCTGACTGTAAGAGAACGATGTCTGTTGCTTTAGCTCCTGGGTCTGTGGTACTTGTTACCACAAGCCAACTGATACCGATGCCCTGTGACCTCACCCCAATCTCAGGATCCTAGGTGGACACTCAGTCAGCTTGGAGATGTGGCCCATTTCAGGAGTCCGGATTCTCTTACTGAACCCTAACCCGCTCTGGGCTTTCGCTCCGCGGGCGTGTGTATTCTGCCATTCTGGTTTGGCCACAGCCACAGCTAACTTTAGTGGGCCCCTCTCATGAGCGGGCTCTGCCAAAGCACGTTATCTCCTGAAACCCTCCCCACAAATTCTACGGCATAGATTCCATCATCACCCCCAGCGTAAAGATGGGGGAATGGCTTACCTTAGGTCAGAGGAAGTGGCAGAGCCGAGCTCAACCAGCTGTGTCCACTTGTGTCTTTATTGGTTGCAGATATGATTCTCCTTGCAGCTCAACCCAGCAGGAAAGCTGGTACTGATTAATTGTAGTTTTTGCTCTGTCACCTGTTACCCACACAGCACATACCCATTCCCTGCTCCCCATACGGTTAGTGCGTGCTCTATGTCACAGCGGCCCATCCTTCCTGGAGTTTGTTCTTGACCACCACGGCCATATGGAAAACAATCGGAGTTTTTACAAGTGCTCACGCCACACTTTTGTCTTTGGGACATCACTTTTGCCTCAATGCGTCATAGTTTTGAACTTTCCTGGAATACTGGTCTGATTTGGGAAGTCCTCTTCGTCTTTCAGATGCCGCTTTTACAACTTGTTTATCTGAGAGGCTGAGGGACAGTAGTCACACAAGCCTCTGACTCTGGTGGGGACAGTCGTGGCTACTTCATCAAGCCACTTCATCTCTCCTGAGGCTTTTCTTCCGGCATCTCTGGCGGTGGGTGTGTGCGCATCTTTTCGGTGAGTTTTTGTGGTACCTCAGCTGTCCCATCCTCCTGTGACCTCACTCACGACTCTGTGTCTCTCCTGTGTCCAGGGAGAAATTGCCAAGGCCTAATGTGTCTGTCTGTCCGATGGCTGTGCCACCTTCCCTCATTCTGGCTCTGACAAACTCTTGCCAGGACTATTCACAATTTCCTCTGTAACAATTGCTTTCCCTCTCAGTGTGGCCTCTCCGGTTGAACCACCCCTTGCATATGCCGTTTTCTCTGCTTAGAATGCTTCTGCCTCCTCTCTCCTACCTCATTTTCTGAGAGCGGTCTTCCGAGACACCCTCAGACTATTGGGTTCCCCACATGCCATGAGTTCAATTGTGTCCCCCTCATAAGTCACATATTGAAGTCATTACCCCTCTGCCACAGAATGTGACCTTATTTAGAAAGAGGGCCATTGCATTAGTTAAGATGAGCTCAAGTTGGAGTAGGATGAATCCCTACTCCACCAATAAGAGCCGGGCCCTTGGAGGTACCTGGGTGGCTCAGTCAGTCGAACGTCCAATTTCAGCTCAGCTCATGATCTCACAGTTCATGAGGTCGAGCCCCACATCAAGCTTAATGCTGTCAGCACGGAGCCCGCTTTGGATCCTCTGTCCCCTCTCTCTTTTTGCCCTTCCCCCGCTTAACGTCTCTCTCTCATAAATAAGTAAGCATTAAAAAAAAAAAAAAAAAACCTTACAGATTAATGTGGGAGTTTTTGTTTTTTTTTAAAAAGACCGGGGTCCTTATAGAAAGGGGACATGTGGACATAGAGGCACCCACAGAGGGGAATGCCACACAAAGATGCAGGCAGAAATTGGGGTGATGGTTCTATAAGCCAGGGGACACCAAAGACGCTGGAAAATACCAGAAGTTGGAGAAGAGCATGGAGCAGATTCTCCCTCACAGCCTCAGAAGGAGGCAGCCCCACCCACACCTTGACTTCCAGCATCCAGAGCTGAGACAGTTTGCTGTATGGTTACAGAACCCTGGGGGAAGTAATACATCATGTATAGGTCTCTCCATCAACCTACCCTTCTTCTGCTTGAACATGACCGTGATTATAAGCATTCATTCAATGTCTGTGCTTCCCATTAGTTTCTAACTACCGTAAAGGCAAGGATAACATCTGTATGCCACCAAATAGTCACAGAACCCAGCACAAGGCAGAGTGTCTGCTCAATATTGTCCATTCATGTGAAAAAAGGCAAGAAAGAAAAATAAATGAGAGCAAAGTCTTTAAAAAATTTATTAGTTCATTTTTTCCTTTAAAGTATAAGAAATGTTATATTTGAGTTTAAAGCTTTCCATTCAGTCCAGCTCAGAGGTCTGCAGTGTTCCACAGGAACAAAGTTTGAGAACCACTAGTCCAAAAAAGCTGTATTGTTTACTTTTACCCAATCCCCTTCATTTTCATGATTCTATCCACACTGTTCCTTCTGCCAAGAGTCTTCATGATTCCTGTTTTCCATACCAAATTCTACCCATCTTTCAGGATTCAGCCCAAATGCTCCCCTTGGCCGCCATGATGTCCTCCTTGATGCTTCATTTGAGTGGTCTCAGACATATTTTACCTCTAATGCACCTGAGCTATGTGGCACAGCACCATTAGAAGCAGAAGCTGGGAAACACAGCCCTCCGTGTGTTTAGAAGGACAGAGACATGGCTTTGGTAAATAGTTTAGCCAGTTGCTGCCTAGTTGTTTCCAGATGATTCTGGCATGCCTTCGTGGTAGGGTTTCTCCTCACAATTGAGAGTCACTGCCCCAAACTGGATGTCATCTCTCCCTTCTTAAATTCCCAGATAAAGTTTTTGCAGCCATTGTCTCATAAGAATGATCGCTTTCAACCTTCGACTAAAGTTGTTCATGTCCATGACGCGATTCTACTATTTGAGAACAACGGGGCAAATGTGATGTTGTTTCTATAGGTTCTCTCAACATGCTAACCTTCTTGTCTGCAGCCAGGGACGCGTGTGGCCACAGCTCACATTCACTCACTTCGCCATGTAATATTTCAGACGTGTCTTCATGATCTGATCCAAACCATATACCCAACCCTTCCTTTTTCTGTGAGCTGGGACTGAATATGATTCCAGGAGACTGATGGATATGAAGGATGACATAGTCAAACAGAAGGAGTTGGTACCTGGGTCACGTTAGCTGTTGACGGGGAAGCATCTACAGGGAGGGCAGGGTGCCTCTGCCCCCTCCCTCTGCACCATCTCGCTTATGTTTATGCCCTTCTGTGCCACTTAGTTTGCTTTTCTAAAGAAGTATTTCTAAGTGCAGTACTATGTTATTCCATTTTATTTCACTGAAGTTACTCTCTGCCCAGATTGTCACATTTATAATTACAGTGTGTGTGTGGAGAGAAAGACAGGGTGTGTGCACACAAGTGAAGAGAGAGAGCTTTACAAATTATTCTGCAAGTCTCTGCTGGCCAAGGTGCTTCCATTATCAGCTAACTTTTGATTGATGTGTCATTGAAGGCAACTAGACTGATTATATATGGAGGATTTCTGTAACTATGTATTCATTAGTCTGGCCAAGAAGCCTGGATTGATGGGCAAAAGCTATGTCAATGCTTCTGGAAAAATATTTTATTAAAAAAAATCCTTTCTTCTGGGAAAACAAGAAAGAGATGCTCTACAATCCCATTTGGACTTATTTCCCGAAAAGTATCATCTTTTATGTTGACCTTAGAATGACAAATTTGGCTCCATGTTTTCTGCTCTTAGGAAGTATATGAATCTGCTAATTAGTGTGTTTTTTTCTATATCTGCAGACCTGTTAGGACCAGTGGTGTGATCATATCACAATGTGATCTGGAGCGTTGGTTAGACTTGGTGATTGTATGCAATATTCGTTGTGTGAAGTAGATGATCTGCTATACATCACATTTATTGGATCCATATGTAGAGAGCTAAAGCATTCCCGATGATTTTTAAGTAGCATTTGAAAACACTTACTATAAAAACAGTGATTTTGTATAAGATAGTGAGTCCTGGTCTTATTGAACGAGGTGGGTTTGGAGCAATGGGGTAGTAACCTGTGCCTGAAGCAACACTGTTTTCTCTTGGCCATGTAGCACCCTGATAAGGATTCCCACCCCCTTCTCATGCAGGGGGCCAGGCTTGGTCCGTGGCCCCAGTTTCTATTCTCAAGGTTGGCACGACTGTGGAATTTGATGCTGATGGTTCTTCTAACCCTGTGGGGAGGGGCCAGGTTACATCCCTGAGCCAGATCCCCTCCAGCTCATTAACACGCTGCCTCTGAAGGGTCCCATCCTTATGAGCCGGAAGCAATCCAGCTCCCCAACTCCTCAGCAGAAAGGCCTGGAGAGACAGTGGGGACCTGCAATGGCTCCATGCATTCCTGGGTGAAAACAAATCAAGGCTGCTTTCTGTCCTCACCCAGTTTGCAGCAGCAAAGCCAGACATGAAGGGGATTTCCTTGTCTTTGGTTTTCTGGCTTCAAATAGGCCCACGTGTCAACCATCTCCCGTACATTTACCTGGCTGGTTTTCAAAGAGCTGAAAGAAAGGATTTTGTGATTGTTCCAGAGATCTTTGCTGGATGTATGTTCTGTATCTGCAGTGAAGTGTTGGCTGGTTGATAGCACCCACTGCCTCTCATCGTAAGGGACTCAGCATCTCAAAGAAGTAAAAATAAGAAATGAATGGTCTAGCTGATGTCAAGAAAATTACTACATAAGAAGGCATACACGTGAGGTTGTTTGTTTGCTTATTTTGTCATAAACGTCTGGAAGTTACATGTGTAAGCGAAAACGATTGAATATCAACAGAGGAAGAGAAAGACACCAGGGCACCCATCTGAAACTCTTGATCAATTTGCAGAGAAGCTTCAAGGTCTTTCCACATCACACACTGTTTTTGGAAGTGGGCATGTCCGTAGATGCTACATGTGGGTCCCCAGAGAGTCACGTGTGGTCCTCATCTATCCCAGTGGGGCCCGAGGAAGGACCGCGAGGTTGCGTGGGTTCCAGCTGCAGAGCTGGGTGCAGGAGCCTCCCTCAGGGAGGATCAGATTGGCAGCAGAGACCACAGCCCAGGTGATGACTAGGAGCACCTATGAAACCAGACTTCTCTGTGAAATTGCCAGGGGTCACTGGCAACTCACGGAAGCCCTGGCTAAGTCCAACTGGTACCTCACAAAGAAAGTGAGGCTGTGCTCTGAGCTCCAGCCTCCTTGGTCTGCCTGCTGCTCCGCAGACCCAATGTACACCCTCACTTCTTCCTGCTGCCTACAAATTATACTGGCTCTCACTTAGGAACACCTTTCCTACCTTGGACCTTTGATCAGGTCTAGAGAGAGGTTGTAGAAATTCAACACAGACCTGCAGATAGGGAAACATGGTGTAGACACACAACTGGGGTTGCTTGTGATGAGTCATGTCATGGAAACGACTCCCACAGGAAAGAACAGGAAGTTTTCCAGTCATAGGAGATAACTGTGCCCAAAGCATTAAGGAAACTTCAAGCCAGAGATGAGGATGCTGTTTTTTTCCAGTAGAAGAGAATATGCAACTCTACTTCTCAGGGTCTGAGCTTTACTCATCTTTGGATTTGGGGGTAACCCAAGGGTCTTTCTTCCCTTGGCTGGAACCACCCAAGAAGACAACTTGAATTCTTTTATTCTTGTTAGAATTTTTACCCCCATTCCAGGGAACACATAGCTTACTGGGTCGGGGCACTGGACTGGCATCTGTAACGAGAATTGGATTTCCTATGTGATGCTGCAGATGTGCAGAACTGGTGAGGTGGGCAGAGAGGTGGGAGTTCAGTGAGGAGGCTGAATCCAGAGCCATGTGTTATTGATGTCTGGCCAACATTCCTGCCTTGGGAGAAACACGCCCCCTTATGATTAATTGTATTATTGTATCATGTTACAGGTACTTGCTGTGCTGTTAGTCAGGATGGCCACATTGCCCAAGCAGAGTTGGTCACCCACTGTCACCAGCACCGTGCGAGGATTACTGCAAGGCCCAGAGCCCTTCACTGAGCCTGATGCACTCAGAGTCCTGGGAATTTTCTAGACCCAAGGTAGAAGGCAGACTAGGGTTGAATGGCTTTCTCTTCCTTTTGGTTCATGGACTAGAAGAATGTTGTTTTGGGATTGTGGCAATAACTCTCTGCCATGGGAAGAGAGGTTACAGGGGGAGCCCAGGGGAGCCCAGCAGATACAGGAAACCAGTGCGGGGGGGAGGGGGGGAGGTAGCATTCTCGCAGTGCTGAGTCCTGAGTCTAGCTCCCAGGCATACAAACGGACTAATAAGACTCCTTTACTCTTCCCTTCTCAGAGGCGCCTGCATTAGTCAGGATTCTCCAGACAACTGTAACCAATAGGATATTTTTAAAAAATCAAGTAATTATTGGCATTGGCTCACACGATTATAGAGACCGAAAGGTCCCGAGAACTGCAGGTGGCAACCTAGCGACCCCGGAGGGCCGTGGTATGGTTCCAGTCCAAAAGCAGGCAGGCTGGAGACCCAGGAAGAGCCAGTGTTTCCTGAGTAGAAGTCAGGAAAACCTGGCTGTCCCAGCTCCAAGGCAGTCCAACAGGAGGGGTTCCTTCCTCAGCTTCTCCCTTGATTTAGGCCTTCAGCTGATGAGGCACATGCACACTGGGGAGGGCTCTTGGCTCTACTCCGCATTCCACCAAGTGAATGCAAGTCTCATACAGAAACACTCTCATGCACCCAGAATAGCGCCTGAGGAAATATCTAGGTTCCCCGTGGTCCAGTCAAATTGACCTATAAAATTAATCATCAAAAGTCCGCCCCTTGTCAACTTTTTTAGAAAAGAGTTTATTTATTTATTTTGAGAGAGAGACAGAGAGAGAGACTGAGAGAAAGAGAGAGTGAGCAGGGGAGGGTCAGAGAGAGAGGGAGACACAGAATCTGAAACAGGCTCCAGGCTCTGAGCTGTCAGCCCAGAGCCTGACACAGAGCTCAATCCCATGAACCATGAGATTGTAACCTGAGTCGAAATCAAGAGTCAGACACTTGACTGAGCCACCCAGGTACCCCTATGTGTACCTCCTTAAACTGTACTTAATCTCCTAACATAAATATAAACACACACTCAAATATGTTAATAACAAAATAAAGAGGAAATCTTCATGATTAATACAGTCCTCATGTTTGTAACTGGTCACATAGTCTTAGCTGGTATTTATAACTACCTTATTCCACTACCATTCTCTATTCCTTTCCATCAGCAAGCGCCTCAGCTGATTGTGGTTCTTCACCTGGTGGGGTGACCCAAACCATTCCTGGAGATCTGGGCCATTAGTGATCCTGTTAGGTTGGGTTGTTGTGGTTTTCCACTGACCTTAATCACAAGGCTTAGTAATACAATGCCCTCAGGCATCTCCTATATTCCTGACACACTCTTCCTTCCCTCCATTGTGGACACATAGTCCAATCTCCCCTTGGAAGGCAGAATCAATTACCCTAGTACCACAGCAACTTTCTTTTTCCCATTGACTTGGAGGCATTAGGAGCCCAATGTGGCCAGGTAGCAGTCTTAACTCCCAGTTTAATGGCATCATTGCTGTGTCTACTGGTGAAGAGAATGTCAAGTCAGATCAGGTCAAATTTATTGATGTGGGCTTGCCAAGCAGAGATTCTGAATTTATAATGTTAATTTTTTAATTATTTATTTTATTTTTTATTTTTATTTTTATTTTTTTTTAAAAGCCACATCAGGCTGGAGAGGCTTTCTTTCTTTCTTTCTTTTTTTTTAATTTATTTTTAGGAGAGAGAGAGAGAGAGACAGCGTGAGCAGGGGAGGGTCAGAGAGAGAGGGAGTCACAGACTCAAACAGGCTCCAGGCTCTGAGCTGGCAGTCAGCACAGAGCCCGACGCGGGGCTCGAACCCACGAACTGCGAGATCATGTAAGCAAAAGTCGGACGCTTAACCGACTAAGCCACCCAGGCGCCCCTGTTTTATTTTAAAAATATTTTAATGTTTATTTATTTTTGAGAGAGAGAGAGAGAGAGAGAGAGCCAGGGAGGGGTGGAGAGAGAGGGAGATACAGAATCTAAAGCAGCTCCAGGCTCTGAGCTGTCAGCAGAGAGCCCAACACAGGTCTGGAACTCACAAACTGCAAGATCATGACCTGAACTGAAGTCAGATGCCTAACCAACTGAGCCGTCCAGGCGCCCCTTTATTATATATTTATTTAGAGAGAAAGTGAATGTGCATGCACACATGAATGGGGAAGGGGCAGAGAGAGAGAGAGAGAGAGAGAGAGAGAGAGAATCCCAACCAGGCCCCATGCTCAGTGGGCGGCTCAATTTCACGAACCGTGAGATCATGACCTGAGCCAAAATGAAGAGTTGGATGCTTATCCAGTTGAGCCATCCAGCCGCTAGGGATTCTGCATTTAATGTTGCAGCTTAGGGAGTTACAATGGGCTATGCCTTTCAAACCAGTTTGGTTGGTTGGTTGGCTGGCTGAACTGGACCAAACAGTGGCCCACAGTGAGCAAGTCAGAAATGCTTGACCTACCTTGGTGTGATGTAGAGGAAGGGATCCAAAGGCTTAGGGAGATTGGAGTGTTGGGGTGGATTTGTCATTTAAGGCCTACTCATCTGCCCTGGGGGACACACTTTTTGTCACACCTGTGAGAAATAAATTCATGAAGGGGGCCAAGCAACCTTGAAGAACTCCGTGACTGCTCTTCTGTGCGGCCCAGACCTCACAGTGAGAACGGCAGTCACAGGATTGGGAAGCCTAAATGCAGTGGGAGTAATTGGGTCCCAGAGTGGCAGGGGCCAAGGGGTGGCTCTCAGCTGCCAAAGGCAAGGTGGGCAGAGACCATAGTGGACAGCTGAGTCAAAGTAGTGATCAGAATGGTTCAACTCTCACGGGCCTATGCCATTGATCATGGGGCTTCCAACACTGAAATACAAAGCCTACTCAATCTTACTTAATCTACATTAGCAGAAATGTTCTAGGTTAAGTGAAAATAAGCCTAACTTGAATCATAAAAACAGAGACAGCCCCTAAATCAATTCCTAAACTTAAGCAATTTATAGATCCCAAAATGTATGTCATTCATCTTCTAGCCTTCCCCAAAGAGATCTATAGCCTTTAACTTGATAACTGTGCATCAGGGAAAAGGAAATAATCAGATCTTTCAGGGACTACTGGACACTGGCTCTGAACTGACACTGATTCCAGGAGACCACTGGTCCACTAGTTAGAGTAGGGGCTTGTGGAGGTCAGGCAATCAATGGAGTTTCAGCTTGGATCCATCTCACAGTGGGCTCAGTGGGCCCCTGAACCTATCCTTTATTTTTCCCTCCGGTTCTGGAATGCATAATTGGAACAGATATACTCAGCACCTGGCAGGATCCCCTCATCGGTCCCCTGACCTGGGGAGGAAGGGAAGTTAGTTCCACCCCTTAGGACATGGAGGATACAGGGGGTGATGATTCTCATGACATCCTCATTCAGCTGGCCTATGTGGTCTGTGCAGAAGACAGATAGGTCCTAGAAGTGGCAGTGGATGGCCATAAACTTGGCCAGGTGGACACTCCAATTGCTTCTGCTGTACCAGATGTGGTGTCATTGCATGAGAAATTAACACACCCCCTGGTATTGGGTATACAGCTATTGATCTGGAAAACGCTTCTTTTCTTCTTATCTATTGAGAAGACCCACCAGAAACTAGAAGGCCAGCAATACACCTTCACTGATCCACCTCTGGGGTCTACCAGCTCTCCAGCACTACGTCAAGATTTAGTTCTCGGGGATCTTGAGCACCTTCCCTTCCATAAGGCATCACACTGGTCATTTCACTGATGACATCATGCTGATTGGATCTAGTGAGCAAGAGGGAGCAACTACTCTAGACTTACTGATAGACATTTGTGTGTTTGAGGGTGGGAAATAAATCTGATAAAAATTCATAGAACTTCTACCCCAGTAAAATTTCTAGGGACCCAGTGGTGTAGATCATACCGAGATATTCCTTCTAGGTGATGGCCGCCTTGTTGCATCTGGCCCCTCTTATAACCAAACAAGAGGCACAGTTCCTGGGGGGCCTCTTTGGATTCTGGAGGCAACATTATTCCTCATTTGGGGGTGCTATTCTAGCCCCATTTACCAAGTGCCCCAAAGTGCTGCTGGTTTTGAGGAGGGCCCAGAACAAGAGAACATTCTGCAGCAGGTCCTGGCTGCTGTGAAGGCGCTTCTGGCTCTTGGCCTGTGTGATCCAGCAGATTCAGCGTCACTTGAATTGTCAATAGCAGATCCGGAAGCTGTTTGTAGACTTTGTTGGATTCCTGTGTGTGAATCTGTGCAGAACCTTAGGATTTTGGAGCGGAGTCCTGCCATCCTCTACAGATAACTACTCTCCCTTCGAGAAACAGCTTCTGGACTGCTACTAAGCCTTAGGAGAGATAGAAATGGTTAATGGTGAGCCATCAGGTTACCATGCAACATGACCCCCCCACCCCAACAAGTCACAGAGTTCGGTGTACAATAGCACTGCATCGTCAAACAAAAGTGGTGTATGTATGTGTTAGGTGGGGCCGAGCAGGCCCTGGAAGAGCACTAAGCTACATGAAGCAGTGGCCCGAGTGTCCATGGTGCCCAATCCTGCTACACTGCTTTCTCTCCCCCAGTCTGCATTTGTGGCCTTGTGGGGAGTTTTCTGCAATCAGTTGACAGAGGAAGAGAAAACTTGGGGTTGGTTTCCATATTGCACAATATGCAGGCACCATCTGAAGGTGGGAAGCCCCAGCACTGTAGCCTCTTTATGGGACATCCCTGAAGGATAGTGATGAAGGGAACTCCTCCAGATGGGCAGAACTTAGAGCAATATATTTGCTCGTTCACTTTGGAAGAAGGAATATACTTATTTACTGACTGTGGCCAATGGTTTGGCTGGGTGGTCAGAGACTTGGAAGGAATATGATTGGAAAACTGGTGAGAAGGAAATTTGGGGAAGAGATGTCTGGATAAATCCCCCTGAATGGGCAAAAGCTATGAGAACATGTGAATGTTTACCAAAGGGTGAGCTCAGCAGAAGAGGATTTCAGTAACCAAGTGGATAGGATGACCCATTTGGTGAACACCAGTCAGCCTCTTTCCCCACTGACCCCGCCATCATCCAGTGGCTCTTGAACAAAGTCACTACCACTCAGCTCAGGCCATCACAGCAAAATACCATGGACTGGGTAGTTTAAACAACAGAAATCCATTTTCTAGCAATTCTGGACCTGAGAAATCCAAATTCAAGGTGTTGACTGGTTTCAGTTCCTCGTGAGAGATCTCCTCCTGGCTTGCAGTTGATGGTCTTCTCACTGTGTCCTCACATGGCTGAGAGAGGAAGCGCTTTGGTGTTTCTTCGTCTTCTTGTAAGGGCACCACCCCTACCAGATTATGGCATCACCATGATGATTTCATTTAACCTTTATCACCTCTTGACAGGCCCTTTCTCCAAATACAGTCACACTGGGGATTAGGGTTTCAATATATGAATTTGTTGGGGGGAAACACAGTTCAGTTCATGGCATTCCACTTCTGATCCCCAAAATTCACATCTTTCTCATATGCAGAATACATTCATCCCTTCCAACAGCCCGCCAAAGTCTCCACTTATGATAGCATCAACTTGAAAGTCCAAAGTCTCACCTAAACTTCATTTAAGTCAGATGCTGGTGAGACTAAGGTACAAACCACCCTGATGCAAATTCCCTTTTGGTGGTGAAACCAGACAAGTGAGGTGCCTCCAGAATACAAAGGTGTCACCACTGTCCTTTTACTGCAAGCTTTTCAGCTCTTCTTGCATATTTATTCATCCAGATAAGCTTTAATCGTTATCAAGTTTAAAAAAATTTTTTTTTAATTTTTTTTTTATTTTTGAGAGACAGAGACAGAGCACGAGTGGGGAAGGAGCAGAGAGGGAGACACAGAATTGGACGCAGGCTTCAGGTTCTGAGCTGTCAGCATAGATCCTGATGTGGGGCTTGAACCAAGAACCGTGAGATCGTGACCTGAGCTGAAGTCGGACTCTTAACTGACTAAGTCACCCAGGCGCTCCGAGTCATTATGAAGTTAAAAAAAATCTTTTTAGCATTGTAATTGATACTGTATCAAATTTATAGATTAATTTAAGGAGACTGACATCTTTTTAGCATTCAATCATTTTATCCGCATCATTTTTTTTTGTTTGTTTGTTTTCTTTTTCAAGTCCCTAAAATCATTTTTATGATCCTTAAAATTCAAAAATTTTTTTCACGTTACTTCAGCATGTTACTTATAATGTTTATGTCTAGGTGTGTCATCCTTTTAGGTAACAATTATAAATAGGATTTTTCCTTTTTTGATATATTTAGTAATATATAGACTATATATATATACAGGAAAGCTATTAATTTTGCAGGTCAACTTTATGGACTTTTATGAACTTCTCTTTAATATTTTTATTTTTTCTTTAGTTTATTCTTTTGTCTTTTCTAGATGCAAAATAATATTCAACAATAATCATAATTATGCCTCCTCATTTGCAATATTGATCTTTTTGTTTCTCTAGTTGCATTGATCAATATTCCTAGGTCACGGGTAAATAACAGTGGTTATTGTCACATCCCTAATTTTTTTATGTTTATTTATTTATTTTGAGAGAGACAGAGACAGCCCAAGCTGGGGAGGGGCAGAGAGGAAGGCAGGGAATCCCAAGTAGAATCTGTACCATCAGCACAGAGCCCAAAGCAGGACTCAAACTTACAAAACCATGAAATCATGACTTGAACTGAAACCAAAAGTTGGACATTTAACCAATTGAGCCACCCAGGTGCCCCTAATACATCCTTAACTTTAAAGGGAGTACTTCCAATGGTTCCCCAGATTAAAAAAATATATATATTTTGTGGTAAATATTTTTGTGGTATATATATATATAATTGTGGTAAAATATTATAACATAAAATTGGCATCTTCACCATTTCAAGTGCACAGCTCAGTGGCGTTAAGCACTCACACTGTTGTACAAGCATCTCCCTCATCCATCTCCAGGGCACTTCATCCTTCAAAACTGAAACTCTGTCCCCATTAAATACTAAATCCCCTTCTCCCCTTCCCCAGCATCTGCAAACTACAATTTTGGTTTCTGCTTCTACGAATTTGACTATGCTAGATACCCCATGTAAGTAGAATCTTACAGTATTTGTCTTTTTGTGAATGGCTTATTTTACTTAGCATAATGTCTTCAAAATTAATCCATGCTGTAGCATGTGTCAGAATTTCCCTCCTTTTTAAGACTGAATAATATTCCACTGATGGATCTATCACACTTTATCTATCCATTCCTCCTCAATGGATGCTTGACTTGTTTCCACCTTTAGCTACTGTGAATAATGCTTCTATGGACGTGAGTGTACAAAGGTTCCCGGTCCTTCTAATTTGAGATATATATGATCGGGGAGAGGAACCAGGGCTATGTGGACTGAATTGAGACTTGGTGGGTGTGGATCAGATTCAGGGTCCATTTTCCAAATTGGAGATCATGGTGGTTCCTGAGGTTGGAGCTTAAATGGGGTCAGGCCCTTATAGTGAAAGCTAGGGGAGATTGTGGCTTAAACACATGTAGACAAGTTATCACTGGGACATACTGGATAGGAGGGAAGGATGGTCCCACCTGAAGGTGAGGAGGGCTGGGGGTATTAACAAAGCCAACTAGGTAACGTGTGGAGGCATTAACCTCAGGCAAGACCTAATCCACTACTTCACCCCTGAATTTTATAAAATGTCTCTGGTAAGAACAAAACCCTGAACAACCAATGTAGGCATTGAAATTAGGATCAGTTAATTATTACTTTAAAGCTAAGAATGGTAACAGCTACCAGTTATTGAACTCTCACTGTTTAACAGGAAGTAAGAAGTGCTTTATAATTCTTATCTCACTTAGTTTAGTAATCCAAGAAGTTCCTGCGAAGAGAAGAAAGTTAAGCAACTAGGTTATGGTTATGAGCTGACAAGTAGTAGTCAGATTCAAGTCCAGTTCTTTGACTTCTGAGCTGGGCTCATTTTTTTTTTTGTTTTTTGTTTTTTGAGAGAGAAAGCAGGAGTCGGGGAGAGGGAAAGAGAGAATCCCAAGAAGGCTCCACGCTGATGGTGGACTTGGGGCTTGAACCAAGGAGCTGTGAGGTCACGACCTGAGCCAAAACCAAGAGTCAGATGCTTACCTGACTGAGCCACCCAGGTGCTCCTGAGTTGGGCTCATTTTTAACCACCGGGCTATCCTGCGGACATAAGCTTAGTCAACTGAGGTCATTCAGACTACAAATCAAAGGCCATAATACTTGTTTTTTTTTTTTTTTTAAAGTAACATTAGATTAGATCATTGGTTCTTAAGCCCGGCCATATGTTAGGATCACTTGAGTCTATCAAAATTCCACAGGCCAGGGTTGTACCCTCAAACAATTTTGAGCCTCATGATTTTGTAGCTTCTTCTAATAGGTATGTGGGAAATATTTTTAATAACACATTGTCAGTAAAAGACGGCTCTATGCTCACATTGACAGGTGTCATTGTTTTATGCTGGGTTCCTGGTACTCTAGAAGGAAACATGAGAAAAGCCTGGGTCAGGAGCAGGCAATGTTGAGGATCTAGGCTGTATTTACTGGAAAGACCATTTAGTTAATGAAATTCCACACCAAATTAATCAGAATTAGACCTTAAACTATATAGATAAAACTTTAAGCAGATTCATGATTCCGTGAAACTTTGAGATCAGGAGGAACACAGAGATCTATCTAACTCAATTAATCACTCTTAGTTTGGGGAAGATATCTCCTCTCATCACAATCTAGAATAAGTCATCTCCTGGACACAATCATGAACATCAATGAAACACAAGTAAGAAAGTCTCTTTTTATTTTCTGTATCTTATATTATTCTTCTTTTTAAACAAACGAGAGAAGAAATTTGGCTTTTTGTTTTTACCTCTAAGGAAGAAATGACTTATTTATTGGGCCATCAAGGGAAAATAACCCATGAGAAAGATTTTGTCCCCCAAGATAACAGACAGAGTGGAAATCCTCTGAGCTCAAAGAGCAGTGAGAATTTGCTGGCTAGGTTCTAACAGGTGTCTTTTCTAGACCTTAACTTGTGCTCACCAGCCTAGATATTGTGGTCCTCTGTTGGGAAGAAAATGGTTAATGCTTTGGTTTACCTCCATTCTCCTGCTCTTTGTGAACAAATCTAAAAATGCTTCTATCTTGTTTAATTTAAATGCAGCTCTGCCTTTCCAGTCAGAGAGCTCATTCTCTAAGATAGTGGCCAAGTGGGTAATTCCCGGTTTAGACCTTGAACATCTGGTGGCCTTTGAATCTGATGGCATGTAATTACAGCAGGGGTAACTGGTCAGTTGGGGATTAAAGGGATGTTGTTTAATCTTCCACCATATGTTCCCATTTAACCTCACCTCCCTCTTCTCTGCACCCGGGTGTACTGGATGCATCTCATGGCTACCCCTGAAGACTGCCCCTTGGAGGTTTGCACTTTAAAGACGGACTGTCTCTTGCCTTTCAGCACTCAAGTGGTTCTGATTTCACTATCCCTTGAATTTCCATGCCCTATTGAAAGTGAAAAGCCTTACAAATTATTGTCTCCCTTGGCAAAAAGTACCTGTTCTTCATTACAGCAACTGCTACCTCATATGCAGCCAGACCTTGTTCACATCCTTTGTACATCTTCATGGACATTGAGTGGGCGGATGGGTGCTAGGAGTTTTTCAGAGCTAGACATGAGTCCTGTGTTTTTGTGCTGAGGATGTTGGAGCTACATGGTTGGAGATGTGATGTTCCTGCCAGGATGAAAGCCAGGGGGCACACACATCTTCAGATGCAAGATGCTCTGTTAGGTGTCCAGACTTCATAAGAACCTCTTGAGTCCTCTTTGGATAGCTGTTCTTGGCACATGGTGGAACTTATGAATGGTGGCCATTATAGGTGCGAGGGAGCATGAGAGGGCTGAAGTGTGAACAGTTGCTTTGGGAAATAAAGGTAGTTACAAGAACGTCAGTCAGCAAAACGAAGACTCATAACCACATAACCGAAAAGTCATCGGACTTTTTTCCCGTTCCACCACATGTCCTTTGCATTGGGTGGTCTGGTAACCAAACACTCGACATGTTGTTCCTCAAAAAATAAAGATTAATGATAATTCTTGTTTTCCACTTACATTCTTTGGCTTTATATACAACAAAGGTGGTGGGAAAATTGAGTAATAAGAGTCCACAAAACCATCAAGAAAACCAGACCATTGCTTGATTCTCCTTGGACTTCTTGGGCTCATGGTATGAGCATTGAAGACATGAACCAGGGCACTTGGTTTCACAGGATGAGCAGGAGTCCTCAGAGCTCTCCAGAACCCTGTCTCTGAGCCTGCAGTCTCCTGCCATGGCAGGCTTTCTCTTCCAGCCTGTCAGACTCTGCCTACAGCTTCCAAAAATGGTCCCACCTGTGCCCTTGGAAACTTCCATTCTGATTCCTGTGGACTGCTCAATGGTCCCTGGAGATGTCCAGCTCCTAATCTCTGGAGCCTGTGACTGTTACCTTATGCAGATTTTGCATATGTGATTTAACAAAGGGCTTTGAGATTCTCCTGGACTACCTGGGTGAGCCTTCAGTGTAATAACAAGTCCTTATAAGAAAGAGGCCGAGGGAGATGTGACACAGAGGGAAGAGGAGAGGCCCATGTGACCACAGAGGCAGAAATAAGAGTGATGTGACCACCAGCCAAGGAATGCCTGTGGCCACCAGAAAATGGAAGAGGCAAGAAATAGATTTTACTCTAGTTACTTCAGAAGACACACGGCCCTGGCCACACCTTGGTTTCAGTCCGGTGATTTCGAGTCCAGACTTCTGACTTCTAGAACTGTGAGAACACAGGGGCGTCTGTGTGGCTAAGTTGGTTAAGCATCCAGCTTCAGCTCAGGTCATGAACTCATGGTTCATGAGTTCCAGCCGCACGTCAGGCTCTGTGCTGACAGCTCAGAGCCTGGAGCCTGGTTTGGGTTCTGAGTCTCCCTCTCTCTCTGCCCCTCCCCCATTCATGCTCTCTCTCTCTCTCTCTCTCTCTCTCTCTCTCTCTCTTTCTCTCTCTCTCAAAAATAAATAAACATTAAAAAAATAAAGAGATAGAACTGTGAGAAAAGACGTTTCTGGTGTTTAAAGCCACTAAGCTTTTAGTAATTTGTTATAATAGCCACAGGAAAGAAACACTCCAATAAGAGGTCAAGGGACTTGGGCAGTAATTTTTTCTTTTTTTATTTCACATATTTGGCCATTTAGTTTTTCTATAAAACAAAAATGGAGAGTCTACCGTATACAAAGGATGGGCTAGATGCCAGGATGTGGTGAGACATAAAATTGTCGTAAGACAAATTATGTGTTGAATCGTATTGAATTGCTAATATTTGACCATTTTGACCTACAAAATGGTACTTTTCTGAGACTCAATGTTATACTTCCTCAGTGGGTTTGTTTGGTAAGTTATATTTTTTTAAAAATGGCCACAAAAAATCTCTTATTCTGTATGTCTTGTTTTAGCATGCCTGGGTGGCATTGGTTTAGCAACCAATCAGTCACCAAAAGCCTGACCCGCCCTGCTTTGCCATCCTTTGAGACTCAAAGGTCATTTGATGTTGCTCTCAAAATGATCTGCAAGAGGTAAGGGTGCCATTGTCATGTAGCCCTTCTGAGGTCCTCAAGTATTGAAAAGTTACAGTGCTACAGTGACTCATCAGATTCTGTCTTTAGACCTTCATCGTTCTTGCCAGAGAAGCCACCCATGGTGCCCGAAGGGAAAGCCACACCCAGAATGGGGGAACAAATAAATATATGATCATTACCTATGGGACTTTCATACTAGTAACCAAGGGAAAGAAAACTCCTGAAGCTACACAGCATAGGAGAGAAGTTTTCTTACAGAGCACAGCTTCCGAAGAGGGTTTGGTAGCTGATCAACTTTTTAAAACACATGCGCAATAACAGGAAGATGAATTAGTTGCTGCAGGGGGTGGTATAGGAGTCTCTGTAGGGAGATACCTGCATGTTGGTGGAAGTTTGGATACATGCCTCAGGTTGGACGTGGAGTCTCCAGCGCCTGGACTCCCCCGTAGTCTAGGATTGAGGGGAGCGGGCAGAGCTACTGTACCTCAGGAGGTAGACGGAGATGCTAGCTGGGACTGGGCACTGCTTGGCTGTGGGAATGATGGGAAGGGGTCCCTTGGTTGGTGAGATGAGGAGGGGGAAGGTATGGATTGTTGAAGAGTGCCCCGTAGGCTTATAACATAAAAGTTTTCCCAGCCCGTCTTGCAATATTGTCTGGAAATTCTCCATTGCCCTTTGAAGATCAAGGGAGGCTTCTTTATTTGTGGGAATTTGAAGAGGAGGAGGCGGGATTAATATGCACCACGCCCAAGCCTCAACCTCTGATTTCTCTCAAGTATTTGGAAGTAGTTCCATGTTCATTTCTTAACGCATTTCATTTTGTAAATGATTGCCTACTCTATTAAAAGAAATGCATTTTTGGCATGAAAAAGTAAATTTCAAGTATCTCCCACTTCTGATGTTTCTTTGGGAATTCTCCTTCTTTGGAGGGAGTGAGGAATGGCGGAGGAAGGCTGTTTTAGCAAATGCTTTTGTGTCGTGCTCAGACTCCGAGGCATGGGCTCCTTCCATCCCCGAGGACATCCGGTGTGCTGGCCTGTTGCTGCGGAGTGAAGAAAAGAACATTTCTTTCTTTCTTTCTTTTTTTTTTTTAAATGTTTATTTACTTTTGAAAGAGACAGAGACAGAGCGTGAGCAGGGGAGGGTCAGAGAAAGAGGGAGACACAGAATCCGAAACAGTCTCCAGGCTCTGAGCTGTCAACACAGAGCCTGACGTGGGGCTCAAACTCATGGACTGTGAGATCATGACCTGAGCTGAAGTCGGACACTCAACCGACTGAACCACCCAGGCGCCCCAGAAAGGAACATTTCTAAGTTGTTTCCTATGAACTGAACCATCATTATGGTTTCTCCTCAATTTCTTCACTTCTGAATCTGAGTCTCGTGATTTCAAACCTACCTGCTACCAGGTATGTGTATATGACTTTGTCATTTATTTTCAACAGAGAGGGTGAATGTGGGCTTGATAGAATACTATTCTATTCTGAATAAGCAAATTATTGTTAAAACAAATAACTTCCACATCCCAGGGACTTAACACATATGAGTCTGATGGGGTCCCATGGCTTTCCTGGGTGGCTTTCCTCCAAAGACTAATTGAAGAATACAGGTTTCTATCATCAGGTGGCTCTCAGGGTCCTTCACATTTGATGTCATGGCTGGGAGAGAAGAATTTGGGTGATTATACGGGATGCTCCAGGGGCCAGGTGGAAGTGACATTGCACCTTTATTAACTGATCAGAGCCTAGTCAGATGGTCCCAACCAAACAGCAAAACAGGCTGGAGACTGGAGACTTCCATGTGCCTGGGAAGGCCCATAGGGATTTGGTGGGGAGCCAGCTGTTTCTGACATTCATAACTAAGAAAGCTTTTGTGTCATTGATGATTATGAATCCGTGTGTAATTCCCACAGGGTAATATGCATGTTGTTCTTCTCTTCCTCTAAGGCAGAGTTGGGGGTCACTATACAGAAGATCATGGCGCACTCTCATCACTGTGGGGGGGGCTCACTTGTATTTACCTCCTCCCACCTTATACCAGCTCCCCTTCTTCTTCCTCTCTCCTTGATAGCCATTCAATGTGTCTGCTCTATGTTCTTGGATCCTCATGTATCCTGTGGAACAAGCAGGGTGGGACAGGGGTTCCCATCCCCCCACATCTTTTCCAATTCTGGGTATATTTGTGTTCAATCGATGTTTGTACCGTGGTCTCTCATTGTGGTTTATTTGTGTTATTTTGATCACTAGTGATTTTGATGCCCATTTGTATATATCCATCTGTAATTGCTTATTCATTTTTTTCTATAGTGTTTCAATTTTCTATAGGGCTTTTTTACTGATTTATAAGAGTCCTTATGTATTTTAGACATGGATGTATTATTGAGTTTTGATGTAGCAAGTGTCTCCTCTTAGCTTGTCTTCTCCATGGGAATTTTGTGGTGTTCATCACTGAAAAGAAGCTTTTGGTGCCATTAAAGCGTCCAACTCTTGATTTCAGCTCAGGTCATGATCTCGTGGTTTGTAGGTTTGAGCCCTGCATCAGGCTCTGAGCTGACAGTGTGGAGCCTGCTTGGGGTTCTCTCTCTTTCCCTCTCTCTCTCTGCTCCTCCCCTCTCCATCTCTCTAAATAAATAAAGAAAGAAAGAAATACTAAAAAAAGAAGCTTTAATTTTGATGTCAATTTGATCCATGAACACATTATTTCATGTTTTATTCTTTTTAGTACCTGTCTAAAAAGTCTTGCACTAATTTTGAGGCATGAAGATATATATTCTTGCATCTTGGCAATTGTCTTTCACTTTAAGGGCTTTAAACTGTCTGGAGGTGACATTTTTATATGGGATCACCTAGGAATACAGCTTTATTGTCTCAGGGTAATTCAGTTTCTTGCAAGTCATCTGCCAAAGAGTTCCTTCTCTCTCCCCCATTGCTTTGTGCTGGTGCCTTTATCATACAGAAAGCTGACATGGGACCATCTCTGAGCTCCTTCGAGTGTCTCATTGATTTATTTGTTCAAATCTATACCAGAACCATCTTACTTTTACTACACTGGTTTGCTCAAGTTAAGTCTGTCCTGATCCTTACCTTGTTCTTCATTTTCCAGAAGCATTTTAGCAATTCATGGAATCTTTGTGTCTTCATACAAATGTTAGAGCTCTTGTATTGAAATCACACAAAAAAATCCAGCTGGAATGTTGATTAGGATTGCACCAAACATACATATTAATTTAGGAATAATTGGTATAGCTACTATATTGAATTTGTTAATTGCTATATTTACTATATTCACTATATTTGGTATACCACATTGTGCTAATTTATACCAGGAACATAGCATAGCATTTATTGAGATGATTAAATTGAAAATTTTTCAGAAATTTGTCCGTATTCACTCAAGCTAATTTTTTTTTAATTTTTTAAATGTTTTTATTTTTTTTTATTTCTGAGAGAGAGAGAGACAGCACGAGCAGGAGAGGGGCAGAGAGAGAGGGAGACACAGAATCCAAAGCAGGCTCCAGGATCTGAGCTGTCACCACAGAGCCCGACGCGGGGCTCGAACCCACAAACCGTGAGATCATGACCTGAGCCAAAGTTGGATGCTTAACCGACCAAGACATCCAGGCGCCCCCACTCAAGCTAATTTTTTAAGGCATAGGTACGACTGTAACAAAATTTAATTGGGGACGCCTCCATGTGAGGGACCCTTGTCCCATTCCATCACAAATGTCTACAGAAGCGTGTCCCTCTCGGCCAGAGTCGGCATACCTTATTTCCATCTCCAACCTCCCTCTTACATGGAGCTCTTCAGAAAATTTAGAAGCACCAATCAATTCAAATAAATGAACTGCACCCTGGGGATAGGATTTAAGACATGAACTCTGCCCGAGTATAAAAAATTCAGCACGTTTGCCGCCCAACAAGGCTTGGCCAGCATTAACGTTCCAGGGAGCTCGGAAACCTTTATTTTGCTGATCAGAATAACATGCGCTAAGAAGTGAGACAGCTGTAATGAGTGCTCTTTTGGGGAAAGACTCAGGACTCTTGAGACTTCTCCAGCAGCATGATTTGGCAACAGAGAAAGGAGAATGTATGCCTCCAGTGGGTCCAGGGTCCAGCGAGCGTGGTGTGAGGCCAGTGTAGATTTTGTCTTGAAAGCCTGTGCTTAGAGAGAAAAATTTTATTGAAGATCGGAGTTCTTCTCCAAAATATGTTGATTTCAACTTTTTTCTAGGCATAACACAGCCTGAAGTCAAATGGACTCTGGAAGGTTGGGCCACACTTAACCTGTGACTTTGAGTACTTCCAATTCCGCTGTCCAGGGGCCCATTTTGAAGGGAATGGCGTGTTATATATATATATATATTTTTTTTTTTTTTTTTAATTTGAGGAAATTTTATTTTATTTTTTTAATGTTTTATTTATTTCTAGGAGAGGGAGAGAGACAGCGTGAGCAGGGGAGGGTCAGAGAGAGAGGGAGTCACAGACTCAAACAGGCTCCAGGCTCTGAGCTGGCAGTCAGCACAGAGCCCGACGCGGGCCGAACCCACGAACCGCGAGATCATGACCTAAGCGAAAGTCGGACGCTTAACCGACTAAGCCACCCAGGCGCCCCATAATTTGAGGAAATTTTAATGAATTCTCTTGTACATATAAGCCAGCTTCAACGATTATCAACCAATGCCAATTCGTTTTGTATATAACTTTAGTGACTCTCATCTCCCAGATTAAAGAAAATCCCAGGTATTTTATCATTTCTTAAATCTTTCAGTGTGCATATTCAAAATAGAGGGATTACTTTTGATATAATCATAGTACTTTATCACACTATCTAAACATTCACAATCTTTCCAAAATATTTTCAAATATCCAATCAGTCTTCCTTTGTTTCATGATACATTTGTTTTATAGTTTCCTTGTATCAACATCTAAATGTTCCCTTTACCCCTTAGAAGTTGTCAATTAGACTCACAAGTTCAGACAAGTCAGATTTGGGTTTGATTTTTTTTAAAGAAGACACAAGTAGTGTGTATTTGCATTGATGCACGTGTAAAGCAAGCCATCTCTCTGTGATGTTACTAGAAGTTGAGGACCGTTGCTAAATCATTATTAATTTAAAATGGTGATTTTCATCATTCTTTTTTCATCTAATTGCCTCGTTACTTTTAAAAGTTTATTTATTTGTTTTTGAGAGAGAGTGTGTGAGCAGAAGAGGGGCAGAGAGAGAGGAGAGAGAATCACAACCAAGCACAGAGCCTCTCAGCACGGAGCCTGATGCGGGGCTGGAACTCACAAACTGTGAGATCATGACCTGAGCCGAAATCAAGAGTCAGACCCTTAGCCAACTGAGCCACCCAAGCGCCCGCCACACTACTTTTAAAAATTCTAATTTCTGGGGCACCTGGGTGGCTTAGTCGGTTAAGCGTCTGACTTTCGCTTAGGTCATGATCTCGCGGTTCGAGGGTTCGAGCCCCGCGTCGGGCTCTGTGCTGACTGCCAGCTTAGAGCCTGGAGCCTGTTTGAGTCTGTGACTCCCTCTCTCTCTGACCCTCTTTTGCTCACGCTGTCTCTCTCTCTCTCCTAGAAATAAATAAAACATTAAAAAAAACATTAAAAATTCTAATTTCTGTTAATCAACTATTCGGTTACTCTGAGATAAAATTTATTTTTATTTGTTTTTGCGGGGACGGATGTTTTTATTTATTCATTTTTAAAATTTTATTTAAATCAGGTTAGTTAACATATAGAGTACTAATGGTTTCAGGAGTAGAATTCGGTGATTCATCACTTACACACAACTCCCAGTGCTCATCCCAACAAGTGCCCTCCTTAATGCCCATCACCCATTTAGCCCATCCCCCACCTTAACTTTTTTATTATAATGTGCTAAAGGGTTGTCATTGGCTGGATTGTGTCCTCCAAAACTCATATGTTGAAGCTCTGATCCCTGGTACCTCAGGATGTGACTGTATTTAGAGCCGAGGCCTTTAAGGAGGTGAGCAGTTAAAATGAAGTCATTAGAATGGACCCTAATCCTACCTGACTGGCATCCTTATGAGAAGAGAAGGAGATCACAGCTCACAGGACGGCCAGGTGAGGGCACGGGGAGGATGGCATCTATGTGCCCAGGAGAGAGGCCTCAGAAGGAACCAGCCCTGCCCACACCTTGACCTTGGACGTCCAGCCTCCAGCACTGGGAAGAAACAAACCCCGTGTGCAGGCCCCCAGTCTGTGGCGTCTGTTCTGACTGCCCAGGCCACCGACCCATCCATATGGGGACAGATGGAGGATTACAGGAATATGGGTTAGTTTAGGGTTTTTTTTTCCTATTTTTTAAAAGTTTATTTATTTATTTTGAGAGCGAGAGCATGAGAATGGGAAGGGACAGAGCGAGGGAGACAGAGGATCCCAAGCAGGCTCTACACAGAGCCCAACGTGGGGCTCAATCCCATGAACCATGAGAACATGCCCTGAGCCAAAATCAAGAGTCGGGCGCTTAACCAGCTGAGCCACCCAGACGCCCCGGGTTAATTTAGATTTTTAAGAGCCGTGCGTGCGACCTGGAGGCTCTCTTTCCTGGTGCGGCCCTTCTACGGACCATGGGGCTGTTGGCATCAGTAAAGACAGTACAGAGATTGGCATGGATCCGAGGACGGAAGGGGGGCACGGAGGATTAGCGAATGGTACTGGGCGCATGATAATGGGGGGCCAGGAGCTTAACCTAGAGGCGAAGGGGTGATTTTCTAGAGGAAAAAGGTGCACTGCTCTCGGCATGGCCATAAGTGGAGCATTAGCATAGTAAAAGGAGAAGGGTCAAGGGTCATTCAGGTGGTGCCAGGGCCTGGGTGGTGGGAAAGGACTTGGCGGGGAGGGGGGGGGTGCAGGGGGGTTGAAGCACAGCTCCCAGGGACGGGGCTGGGGCAGCACACAGCTCAGGCCTTGGTTGAAGTCCGATCTGGGAGCCGCTGGCGATCCACGCATAACAGCTCAGAGAAGGTCAGCGAAAGATGGATTTCCTGGCCTGAAGAAAGCATGGGCTCCGGAAGAGGCCGGGCGTGGGGGCCTGGCGTCTGGGCATGGGACAGCTGAGCTGCAGGTGTGGCTCGCTCCTAGGAGCCTGGGAAGGCGTGTGAGCCAAGCGGGGTGTTGGCTCACCTGCTCGTGCTTATTCAACCGCCTTTGAGAGGGCTTCCTCCTGACTCAGGCACGGGCGAAGGTACCAGAAGGGAAATGGACCATGGTCCAGTCACATCGGCTACTGAGCTGGGACATCTTCACTTTACCTGTCCTGGTCACAGAGTGCTCTGAGCGCCCGCGCTGGGGCCTGGCCTCCAGGCACGGGAAGCAGCTTCTGTCTCTAGAAGGAGAAGTAGGAGGTCGCAGGGGGAGGTCATGCAAGGAGGGACGCAGGGCAGTTTGTGGGGGGATTTGCCGGAGGACATGGGTCTCGAAGGAGGCCCCGAGCCTGCATGTGTGGAATCTGTCCACAGGAGGCTGTCAGCGACATTACAAAACCCCAAGCTGTAAGATTTGAAAACAAACAATTATTTTAGCAGAAAATGAGAGATCAGCTTCAAGTTTTCTTGTTAAGGTCTTGTTTCTAAACAGCTGAATAATTACTGTCGTCTATTTAAGATTTCCAGATGGTTTCTAAAATTTTCTGCTTTCTTCAAAATTTCTCAGTCTTTTTACACTTGTCTCAAAGATTGCTATAACATTTCTAATTGGATGACTGCATTTACAACAAACATTTCTGGAAGGCCCACTCTGCTAAACGCTGCTGAGTGAGATGCATAATAACTTCCAGGGCTATTTTAAGAAGAGATGGTGCCTGTATGATTTGGTGTTCTTAGGATGTTCCTCCCCCCCCCCCCCATTATGGTCACTGTTAAATTGATATTGACAAATCAATTGCTGATTTGATAAATTGTATAATTCTGGACAAAAGAGAACATTTTGTACTTTTTCAGCAAAAATGGTGTTTTAAGTTGACTTTTGAAACACAGTTTAGTAACAACTCGTGCTGTCTTTAAAAAATTTTTTTAAATGTTTATTTAATTTTGAGAGAGACAGAGCATGAGCAGGGGAGGGGCAGAGAGAGGAGACACAGAATCCAAAGCAGGCTCCAGGCTCTGAGCTGTCAGCACAGAGCCCGATGCAGGGCTCGAACCCACGGACTGTGAGATCATGACCTGAGCTGAAGTCAGACACTTAACTGACTGAGCCACCCAGGCACCCATAACTTGTACTTTCTGTTTCTTCATAAGTAGTCTGGATTTTTCTTTCTTTCTTTTTTTGCAGAAAGAGTAAGTTTTTTGAGAATCCTCAAGTTTCTGATTTTTCATTTAGAAAATTAAGCAAATCTATCTCAAGTTTTTGGAGTGGCCGCCACTGTCATGGCATTGTCTGCTATAAATATTTGTCATTGGGGCACCCGGCTGGCCCTGTCAGTTAAACATCAGACTCTTATTTTGGCTCAGGTCACAATCTCCCGGTTCGTGGGTTCGAGCTCTGTGTCTGGCTCTGTGCTGACAGTGTGGAGCCTGCTTGGGATTCTCTCCCTCCCTCTCTCAAAATAAATAAATACACTAAAAAATAAATATTTGTTATTGATGTTGTATTTTGGGGCCAGTGAGGGCTGCAGCCCCAACCCACCTTCCCAGCCTCCCTCACCCCATTCGTGCATCTGACTCCACGTGCCTGGGCTGAAGACTGATGAGCCTCCACCATTTCCAAACATAGTCTTGCATTATTCCATTCCTTTCTACTGATTGTATTTTATGATGTCTTTTCTGAGGGTCCTCACTGAGTATGTTTTTCTCCCTTTGTGCACTCATTGCATTTTTTTTTTTTTTTTGGAGAGAGAGAGAGAGAGCGAAAGTTAGCGAGGGGCAGAGAGAGAGAGAAAGAGAGAGAAGCAGGGCTCATCCAATGCAGGACTCGAACTCAAGAACCGTGAGATCATAACCTGAGCCAAAATCAGATGCTTAACGACTGAGCCACCCAGGTTCCCCCTTCTCATTTCATTTTTAATTTTCTTTTGAGCAACTGTATTTCTATTTTGAGTTATAGATATGTTCCTCTACAGATATGTTCTTATTCCTCTTGATAAATTAAAAATTTTGAAGACTATGGCTGTTAAAGATAGATAGATAGACACACAGACGGGTAGACAAATAGAGATACAAATATAGAAGGTACAGAAGGGGACATAACTCCAGGGACAGGGACAGATATTCCTTCCTCAGTAAGATGTGTGCCCCATGAGGACAGGGATTTCTGTCCGCGGTGATCGCTGCAGCATTCCCAGCGTCTAGAACACACCTGCTCTGGGTTACACACCCACGGAGCACCCGGGGCGCTCCCTGGCATGGTGGGTACCCACACCGGGATGCAGTCACCTGTCCGCTGTCCTCCTCACACTGCATCCCGCGCCCCTGAGGGCGGGTCTGTGCATCATTTATTGCTGCGCTCCCTCCTCTTTCAATACGTGATGGACAATTACAAACACATGAGACATAGACGTACATGTCCCCAAGAACTGAAAGATGTATGGAAAGGAAGATCAGATGACAATCTCGTGGCTCAGGCACTCACGACTTTATGTCTTTCCACAAATGTCACTTTAGAACTGAGGTCCCCCATCCAGCGCTCCATTTTCCCCTTTATTTCCCCCCAAAATACTTACGACCGCACCATATGCTTATGACTTTTTTTTCTCACTGTCTCCGTGAGGTCAGGGACTCTATCTTCTCTCCTTGCACAGAGAGCAGGTGTTCAAAGTGTTTGTTGCAGGGATGGAAGGCTGAAGTACGTTTTCAAAATATATCTCAGGAATCATTAAAAACTTTTTATGATTTTTAAAAATGTTTATTTATTTCTGAGAGGTGGGGGGTGGAGAAGAAGAGAGAGTGGGAGACAGGATCCCAAGCAGGCTCCACGCTGACAGCAAAGAGCCCAATGCGGGGCTCAAGCTCATGAACCATGAGATCATGGCCTAAACCAAAGTCCACCAACCAGGTGCCCCAAAACTTTTTATGATTTATAAAATAAACATTTAAAATATATATAAATAAGGGGCACCAGGGTGGCTCGGTTGGTTAAGCATCCAACTTTGGTTCAGGTCATGATCCTGCAGTCCATGAGTTCAAGCCCTGCTTCGGGCTCTGTGCTGACAGCTCAGAGCCTGGAAACTGCTTTGAATTCTGGGTCTCCCTCTCTCTCTGCCCCTCCCCCATTCACGCTCTGTCTCTCCCTTTTTCTCTCAAAAAAAAGCATTAAAAATTAAATAATATATATTTACAAATATACATTAAATGCTATATGTGAAAATAAATTTATATATAAAATATATAAAATAAATTTTAAAAACTTAAAAAACGAAAGTGTAATGATAGCTTTACATCGATGATGCTATATAGGTACCTCGCTCTAGACAGCAGTTAGCTGGTGAAACTCGGTACGCTCTGTGAGGGACCCCTGGAGGGGCCCTTCCTGTTACCTGGACGGAGCGGCTGACACTGGTCACCCACACCCCTGGGACAGTCCGGAACAAGGGCTGACAGGAGGCGGATCGCTATGACAGCTCCCTCTTTCCCAGGACTGCTGGGCAGTAATAGTCCCAGCAACCTTGAACAGGTGCAGAGTGGGTGCCCGGGTTTGGCTCATTCTCTGTAGATGTTTCTTGAAGGAGAGGATATTGATAAGAATAGAGTTCTTCAATGCTTTCTAGAAACATACGCTTCGTAAATTAAATTTGAGACATATTTATGTTAGGTATGTTCTTCTAAATTAGGTGCAGAGAACATGACTGTGAACTTGAGACAGTGAGGCCTCTCTGTCGCTATAAACGCTTTGAAGGGTCTGTAGTCTGCGGGGTGGGGGGGGGGACGTGCAAGATGGGGCAGCCTGCACGTGCTCGGGGTGGCATCTGTGTCAGTAATCAGGACCGGGCGGGTCTGCGGGCGTCCACACATGAGAAGGCTCGGGGACGTCCTACTGTCCCCGTAGGTGCTAGAAATCCCGTTTCCAGGCAGCCACTCGAAGGGGAGCCCGGAGCACAGGCTCTGTGGCGCTGAGGCCCCTTCCAACTTTCCCGCTTGACCCACAGCTTCTGGGTAATACGTGTCTTTGGCCTAAGTTTTCTGGCTGCTGCAGGCTGTGTCCTTAGCAGACGACAAATACAAATTTCCATGGAAGATGTGAATTCACCAGGACGTTACCGAATTTCTCACGATCCCCTGTATTTTCCTGGATGAAAAAAACTACACCTCTTTAAAAAAATAAATGATACCATATTTGGGGCTACGTGTTAAATTTAGAGTTTCAAACAAGGGCTGCAGTGAAAAAGTAAACTTGAGAGATGGTTTGGTAAATTATTTTCTTTGATATGTAATAACAGCTGAAAAACCCAATGGCTTGCTTACTGCATGCACACACACACACAGATGCACACCCACACTTCCACATGGATGCACATTCATACACACAGGCACACATGCATGTATTTATGCACACACAGATGCACACACATGTGCATACATGCACACGCAGGTGTGCACATGCCACGTGCATACACCCACACACGTACGCATGTGAGCATCCACACACACAATGCACATGTGCACACATGTGCACACACAGTGCACAGGTGCACACACATCCCACCCACATTTGTGCATTCCCACACAGGCACACACAATGCACAGGTGCACACCCATGCCCACATGTGCAACATGCATGCACATTCACACACAGGTACACATGCATGTATGTACTCACACACAGATACACACACACAGGAGGTGTGCACATGCCCACATGCATGCATCCACACACTCACTTGTGCACACCCACACTCACACATGCACATGTGTGAGCATTCACACACAATGCACACGTACACACACGTGCCTACACATGCACATGTACACACAGGTACACTCAATGCCCCTCACAGTGTACACATCCACACACATGCACACACAATGCACAGGTACACACACAGGTGCACACACACCCCTACACATGCACACACAAGCGATGCCCTTTCAACACTGAGACTGGCCTCCCCGCTGACCGTAGCCCACAGGCCCACCTTCTGCTTGGACAAACCCAGCACGGGCTCTCCCCGCTGGGACCTCAGCTGGAGGGCACAGCCACCCGGCCCTCTGTGGAGCAGGGACTTCGGGGGAGGAGGCAGGAGCCTCTCTCGCTATTATCGGGTCCCTTTGGTGCTTGTACGTCTCTTCCCCCGCCTCCTCTCCTCTCCCCAAGCCTCCTGCCCTCCAGACAGACGGCAGGAGAGGCGGTAGTGACGCTGGACATACCCCAGATGCAGGTTTGTTTTCTATTTGGGACTTGGCCTCCTGGCTTGCAGTGGTCACGGGGGAAACTTCTCGAGGGGACTCTTCGGGGGGGTCACCTGCACCTGCCGTGGCTTCTTTCTCACGCTGTCTGCAGCACCTGGGCCCTTTCCCTGGAACTCCTTACCGCCCTCGGAACTGTGAAGACCACAGCGTTGGGTATGGAGGGCTCCTCAATGGCCCTTATAGCTTCCTTCTTGGGGACACCAGGAGTCTCTTATACTCTGGAGGGGGTGACGGGGCAGATTGGGGGGCAGGACCGAGGGACCTGAGCACCCGTGTCCACCCCAGCCCCTCTGGGGGCTGGCCTCCTTTCCTCTGCCTCGTTCCCTCCCCAGCCAGGGGCCACCCCCTGGGTGGCAGCTGTGACCCCTGTGTGGTGAGTGCATCACCCAGCCGACAGCGGCGGAGGAATGTTCCAGTTAGACTTGGAGGCGCGTAATGTGCTATTCATTTCACTTGTTCTCACTGGTGCCATTTCCCCTTTGTGTCTTTTTTTTTCTGTGGTAAAACACACATAACAGGACATGTACCATTTTAACCATTTTTAGATGTGCAGCTCAGCGGCCCAGCACATGCTCACGTCACATAACCGTCACACTATCCTGTGAGTGTCATTTTTCACATACGCACCCCCATCGATTGTTTCCTGCCCTCTGTTGGTCATCGGGCATAGTTCTGGGCTGTGACGGGTGCGCAGAATAAACGAGAGGCTTACGTATAATGGCTCCGTAGGAAATAGGCCCAACTTTCGCCGGGGTCTGTGTGGCTAATTCCACCGGGTCATTTACCCCTCACGGCCAGCAGAGGGGCCAGTGGCACTGGTTTCCCAGCACATCCGGCACTGAACCCGAGGACGGAGACGGCTGGCAGGTGCCTGAGACCAAGTCAGCACCTACCGAGCGGAAGCCCCGCTCTACGGAAGGGACACTGAGCCAAGCAACGACTTAGTTGTTCCAAGTTAACTTTTTCTGCCAGTTTCACTGGTGAGGGAAACCTTCAAGGAGGAGCAAGTCTCCCCTTTCTTCCTGGGAAGGGGGTGGGCATCGTTCTTTGATTCCAGGCCTTTTAGGCCCCGGGGGTGGTGAGCAGCATTATGTGGGTATTTTACACTGGATGGAAAGTTCTTGGGTGTCTAGTGCTCCCCAAGTCAGGGAGAAAGACTCATGCTGGGTTGCTAACCTGGGTGTGAAATTTAACGTGGGTTAGAGAAAAGGAAGAAATGGGGTGGGCACCTCTTGTATCTGGAATGGAGTGGAGCATGTCTATGAGTGCTGGGCATCACAGCTGCTAAATGTCTCTCCGTGGAACCCACGGCCACTCACTACATTACTTAGAGAAGACAAAGAAATCAAGACTTTAGTCTCTTCCTTCCCAAAGCGAACTCAGCTGTGAATAACGGAAGGCCAGGCCATTGGCACGGAGGGTCTATATGGGCAGCTGTGTTCCACCGTCCACAGGCAGCTGGGACATCTTTAGCAAATCACCCAAGGTACGCGGGAGAATTCTTTAGAATGTAGAACCCTGGTAATTACAGCCACGGATAGATACAAATGGATGGGCATTGTCAACAAAGGAAGTTAAAAAGATAACTCAATTATTTTTAAGGTCTGATCACCTAGAATTAGATGAGAAGAAAACTCAACACAAAGCTACAAAAAAATCCAAGCATCCCCCCCAAAGCCACAATCCTTAATAAGCCTTTACTAGAAAAAGCTTGATATCTTACAGATGAAAAAGTGCTTTTTCCCCTTGACCGTTCTCTGCTCCTTATCTGTGGGCATTTTCAGGGTTAAAGACAACAAAACAAAACAGAAAGCAAGCATTGAAAACCTCTGCGCTGCTTTTTATCACCCTGTTTTGAATTGTACTTTATTTTCCAGGCCATCTTGTTTTGATGTTAGCAAATATTCCCCGGACTTTGGAATTCTCTTCCTTTCTCATCCCTCCCTGGAAAATGAAGTTCTCTATGCAAATTATCGCCTTATGTCTGACCGTCTTGGGTCTGTGTAATGGGGTTGCTGACATTTCTCTGACCTCCTAGTGGAATAATTAGGTGCTTTAGTTACCAAGCAACAGAAAGTGGGATGACCCAGGGGCACAGAGTCCTGGGCAGACTCAGGGATGGAGTCTGTTTCTGGAAGAGCGTCCATCAGACGTGGGGGTGGTGACCCTCCTACCGTGGTGGCTGACACTGTCAGGTGGCCAGCTCACCTCCCCTGTCCCCAGGCACGGCACCGACAGGGCGCCAGCCTGCCCAGCACAGGTCCCCGAGCACCTGCAGCCCATGTGCAGAATTCAGGGAACCCTTTTGTATTTTTGTTCATTTATTTACTTACTTTATTATGATAAATGCACGCACACATACCATGAGATCTGCCCTCTGAACAAACATTTAAGTGCTCCTGGAAGGGTGGTGTCGTACGGCACATCTCCGGAACGTTTTCTTGCACAACTGACACTGCACATCCATCAGCAGCTCCTCATTGTCCCTCCCCCGGTGATCACTGTCTCCTCTCTGCTGCTGTGAGTTTGACCACCTTGGGTAGCACGCACAGGGGCATTTGTCCTTGGGCTGTATTTGTCCTTCTGGGACTGGTTTGTTTCACTCAGCGTCAGGGCTGCTCAGGGAGTCTGGTCCTGGGACTGTTCTTCGAGACGGACCCCACCGCTGACAGTGCGGGTGGCATTTCTGATGGGGCATCAGGAGCAGCCCAGCGCTGGAAAGAAGAGCATCATGCTAAGTCATACGTACGGAGTGCACATATCTGCAAATGCATGTGCGCCTGGGAAAGAAACTCCCAGAACGGAAAAGCTGCATCCCAGATATCAGCTGTGACCATGCCTGGCGTTGAGATTACAGGATTCTGAGTAACTCTTGATGATTTTTATACTTTTCTTTTTTTTTTTTTTAAATGTTTGTTTATTTGTTTTGAGAGAGAGAGAGACAAAGAGTGAGTTCAAAGGGGGCGGAGCAGAGAAACAGGAAGAGAGAATCCCACGCAGTCTCTCTGCTGTCAGCACAGAGCCTGACTTGGGGCTTGGTCTCATGAACCGTGAGATCATGAGCTGAGCCAAAACCAAGAGTCAGACGCTTAACCTACTGAGCCACCCTGGCGCCCCTGTTTTTATACTTTATTTTTCAAGTGCTCTATAATTGACATTAGGTTTATTTATATTAGCAAATACAGACAGGCAAGCATGTGGATACTAACTGTGCATACATGGGCGTTGTGTTGTATGTGGGTATAGTGCCCAGTGGTTTGCTGTTGAAAGTGTGATTCTCTTTGTAAAAAATGAGTTATTACCACATAAATCTACTTATTCAAGGGGAGACATAAAAAACCCTTTTGAGCAGTGATCTGAATTGCCTAGTGTTGAGGGGGAATTACCCACAGGACTCAGGCTAGAAGACAGGAGACACAGTGGTTTTCTACCTGAGCCACGTTTCCTGAGACAGACTCTCCGGTCTCGATTCATACACCCGAGGGCCAAGCATCACAGAGGACTCACCACATTCCAGAGCTGCTAACCAGTTTTCCTGTTACTTCTCTATCAAACCTGAGAGGGAGGTTCTGTTATCATCCCCATTTTCCAGATGGGAAAACAGAGGCACGGAGTGATCAGGGGATCTGGCGAAGCTGCCCGGCAGTGAGCTGAGCCCAGGAAGTGGCCTTCAGAACCCGCCATGCTGTGCGCCCGGCCCTTTGGGGATGGGGGTGACGGACGATAGGACGCCCCACGGGGATGCGTGAGGCTTGCAAAGTCAATGGCACTGGAGACGCCCTTGGGAACTGAATGGCATTTCAGGATGACTTATGTACAACTCTTTTGAAATTTGGATTCTTGCAGTAGAGTCCCTGTGTGGGGGGCTTTCTGGGCCTGGGATGGGAACTTGCCTTCTGGTGGGATCTGCCTGGCAGGATTCTGCTTGGACACAGTCATTATCTGTCCAGTTGTCCTTCAACTCTGGCTGCCTCTTGTTCTGGTGTCTACCTGGCCTGGGTGCGTGTGAGTGAGTGACCAGGGCCTTCCCAAAGGCCAAGGGGCTCAGCCCTGGCAATGGCAGGGGGTGCTTCTGGGAAGGACTCCAAGATGATTTCCCGGGTGGCAGAGCCTCGATGCTATGTTCGTGCTAAGGTTTAGCACATGTGTTTCCAGAGTAGGTGATGTGCTGACTGACTTACGTCCACGTTCAAGAGCATGGCTGTCTCAGTTGGCTTGGGCTGTTCTAACAAAAGACCGTCAAGTGGCTAGCTTGTAAACAACACAGACTTATCTCACAGTTCTGGGATCCTGGAGGGAGGCTCCTCCTGGTGTACAGATGGCCGGCTTCCTCCTGGGTCCTCACCTGGCAGGGAGGGAGGGGGCCAGCTCTCCGGCCTCTCCTGACACGGGCATGAATGGCATTCGTGAGAACCCCACCCTCCTGGCCTCGTGACCTCTCAGAGGCCGGCCTCCAAACACCTTTACATGGGATTCGGGTTTCAACATACGAATTTGGGGGGGAAGCACAAGATTCAGTCCGTAACAACGGCCATGAAATATTTCCCTGACGGGAGACTTGAGGAAGCTTCATGTTAATAATTTTAATCAGCAACCCCTCTAGAACAGGAAGAAGTAAGTCAAGTTCATTTTGTCTGTCGTAGACACAGAACCATCTGTCTCTCTAAAAATACAGGTTGTTCAAACATTCCAGCTCGGTCGACTTCAGACACGTCGCATTTGAAACAACCGTGTGATCTCAATCCTGATCGAGTCCCAAGCAACGTGGTCACGTGGTTTTGAGGGAGGATCGTGGAATCCTGAGTTCTAGTTACTGCCGGTCACCGTGGGACTCTCAGTGATTACAACTCTAAATGTGTCTTTTTTCGAAATCAAACGAATCCTAACAGCTTTGTTTTCTTTTGATCGTCGTATGTTAAAATAAAACACTTTGTAGCTGTTTTTCCTTTTACAGATCACGCCAAGTCTTTTTGGCTGAAGGCAACAACATTCCGGGTTCTCCGGGTTCTCCGTGGCCCATCTCTGCTGGGATCTGCATTTACTCACTTGACAAACATTGACTGAAATGCAAAGAGGGGGCTGAAGATACTTCTCTGCCTTGAGAATTTCACAAACCAGTGGAGACACCCACAGCCTTGGAAACAATTACTCGGGGTGTGCGCGCGCGCTCGCGTGTGTGTGTGTGTGTGTGTGTGTGTGTGTGTGTGTGTAAGAGGCAGCTTGGGTCAGGGTTTAACAGAACGAGTTTGGGATTAAATGCATTTTGCCTTTGGGGCTGGCCTCGCTGAGCAAGAACTGAGCACAAACAAGGTCTGAATCACGTGCAGTTAGAAACTTCCCTCCCCTTCGTCTGGCTTCGCCCTTATCCGACCCTCTTCCTTGCTCTCGTGGCTGTCATCTGGCCTGGCATCCCCTAACAGAACAAGGTCCGTGAAATTAAATTCACAAAGGCTTTGGCGGCCAGTTCGGATCCCAGCCCTGATACGGTCCCTGCCTGGGGCTGCCTCCTGCCCCTGGTGATGGGGACGCAGGGCAAGGGGCCAGCAGCCGTCTGTAGATCGCATGCGAACCCCGTCTGTTAGGTGGGAGAGGGGGGCAGGAGGCTAGGCGCTGGGCAGAGAAACTCTGAGCATGCTTGGGAACTCTCCATTTCTTCTTCTGGAACCCTAATTCCTAAGTTTTCAGTAAGGAAGTCCTGAGAGAGACTTTTCATCAAGCCAAGCCCAGGGGTTAGTAAGTTCCTTCAAGACACCCAGTGCTCAGAACCCAGGATCCCAGGAGCTCATTCCACAATCTTCTGACTCTACCAAGTTTCTTAGGACCTGGCAATGCCCACCTCCCATATACCATCCCTGCTTCCTTTTTCCAGCTGAATAACTTGGGCTGGGTAAGACAGAGGTGCAAAAGCCTCGCGATTGTTTCGAGGCTTTTGGGGGCTGGGTTACACGAGGGACCTTTCAATCCCCAAGAAAATTGCTTGTTCTCTGCGAAATACATTGTACCATTCACTTCTCCACGTAGCCGTTTCTATTCTGACACAGCCTCCTTTCAAATTCCACATACGGTATGCAAATGTGAGCCAACGACCAACATCTCCTTTCTAAATTGAAACTCTTAATATTTTTCTTTGAAGATCGTCACCTCTTTTCGGCAGGAAATTACTGTCAACCTTCTTGCTGCCTGGCAAGTAGTTAACTGAGCGTTTTCTCCCTTTTTTTTTTTGAAAGGAAATATTGTGCCAGGGACCATTTCTAGAAATACGTCTGCATTTAAAAATCATTATCTTCAAACACTGGCATCAGAAGTCACTGACGGTGCTGTATTCACGTCAAGTAGCTGGAGTGCAGGTTAAACATCTTTTCATTGTATGTGAACTTGGTAACTCTTGGTCTATTTTAGAATGCTGTAGTTCAGTGTAATTACTACGGCTTCTAAAGGCGTTTCTGTGTAATTAGCACGCAGTTTATTTCATGGTAACTATGCAATTAACTTGTCCTTCTTCTCCAAATGGAAAATACTATAATTCTGATAAGAATGGTTTGGATGCTCATTTTCTCAACCGTACTTTAAAAATATCTATATTTTAAAATGCCTTCTTCATAATGTCCCTTCCCCTTCTTCCAATAACCTATCTGGTTTAATGAATTATTTTTTTCTTGCTTAGACCAAAAAATAAAAATATAAAAAGGTGAGATTGCTAAAATTTTGTGAGGCAGTCCTCAATTATTAAGAAATCCACGTGAAAGAATGCCGGGGCCGGGGTCTTTGACAGTCTGTTGAGATGTGACGGAAATCAGCCCAAAGACAATGGCTACGTTTGTCTCTGCCTCTCATTAGCTTTGGGAGAGAATTTGCTGCATTTGGACCCTTTGTGTTTTCTGCCGTGAAGAAGAGGGTGGTGTGTGGAGAGGCTCCCAGGGGATGTTGGCTCTTCTCATCTAAGGCACAAGTGGGAGGGACTGGCCAGGGCACCGATACGAAGCTTTGAAAAGTAAAACTAAACCCAGGCTAATTACAACCTAGAGGAAGATGGGAAGTGTCAGCCTACAGATTTTTTCAAAAACCATTTTGCTTGCTCCTGTCTGTATGACCATCTTGGATGGCATTTGTATGGCTTATCGAGGCGACTGATGAATTAATCTTCAAAAGCAAATCTTTTTACCTGTCACAGCATGCGCCAGCCATGGGCATAATTCGTATTCACCTAATCTGATAAACCCATCTGTCCATCCGGCTATCCAGACATGCAATGTAGAAGGACTGCCTAGGTGCTGGGGATAAAGAAGTCACGCCTTTGACCTTGAGGACCACGCAGCCCATTTAGGGAGATAGTGTGGCAATAGCGGTTAGAATAAAACAAGGGCACTGTGATGACAAAAGCAGATGTTTTAGGAGAACACACGCGGCCATTCTGTAAATGTTCTACAGATGTGCTAACTCCCTTCTATGTGCCGGGCACCATCCTTGGTCATGGAGCTATAACAAAGAATGAGCCTCATAAGATCCTGGTCCTAACGGTGCTTCCATTTTAGTAGAGAGACAGAAAATAAACAGGCCAACAGAAAAGATGGGCAGTGCCGTGTTCTGCAAGGGAGTGGGGGAAGGGATGGAGAAAAGAGGTAGTGCTGGACACAGTGGCCGTGGGAAGTTTCCTCTAAGAAAATGATATTTGAGCAGAGACATGAAGTCAAAGCAAGAACCTTGTGGAGGCCTGAAGGAACCAGTCTCTGAGGTGGGATCTGAAAGTGCCAAGGCAGGGGTGGCTTTTGCTTGAGGAGAGGGGAGGCTGGAGAGAAACACGCCAGAACGTGTGTGGCGGAAACGAGGCCCGAGAGATGCTGAATATCATCATGTGTGGCCTCAAGGATGCTGCAGGGAGCTGGGGTTTTTATTTGTTGTTTTTTGTTTGTTTGTTTTTGCGTGGGATAGGAAGGCATGAGAAGATCTTGTGCCCGGGCCAGACAAGGTCTGAGTTTTGTTTATTTAAAAGGAAAGTTCTACTCCTTGGCTCCTGTGTTAAAACCAGACCAAAGGAAGATCAAGAGAGGACACCGGGTGCCAGTCTGTAGAGCATTCTGTGGGAAGGATGATGGCAACGTAGGCTGGAGTGTGCGTAGAGGGGCTGTACAAAGTACAAAGAGGCTCCTGGAATGTTTTGCATATACACTCAATGCTGAGTTGGGTGGAAAGGGGCAGAGAATGAAGAAGGCAAAGATGGCAGCTGGGATTTTGGCTTGAGCCACCCGAAGATTGGATTTGGTGAAGTGGGAAGGCTTTGGGTGCATCAGCGTTGGAGCTGATGAGTCAGGGTTCATTCCTGGACATGTTGTGTTTGTGATGACTGGTTGACATCCAAGTGGACACATTGAGCAGGCAGCTGGACATGAGAGTCTGGAATTGGAGGGCGGGGAGGAGATATGAACCAGGAATATAAATTGGGGAATTATCAGCATGCAGGGGGCATTGAGAGCAGCAAGACTGGATAAGCTCAGCAAGGACGTAGCTGTAGGAAGAGAAGGGATGAGAGTTGAAGCTGGAGTGTGCACATCAACACAAGCACACGGGCAAGAGGAGGAAGAGGGGGTATCAGTGAACGAGGCTGAGGAGAGGCTGGCAGGCAAGATGGGAAGGGAACTAGGAGGGTCTGAAGTCAAGGGAGGCAAGGGAAGGAAACGTTCAACAGGAAAGGGATGATCCGCTATGTCCGATGCACTGGGAGGTCAAAGAGGGTGAGTGAGCTGCCCACTAGTCCTGGGAAGATGGAGGTCACTGTCACTTCTGACAATGGGGATCCAGGGATACGTCTGGGAACTAAAGCCTAAGTAGAGTAGGAGCAAGGAATGAGAGGCGAGGTGGTAGAGACAGCCAGCACCCACCCCCTTTTGGGAAATTTTGCTGTGAAGAAGAGGAGTGGCAGAAGGGGTAGCTAGAGGTGAGCATGGGGCCAAGGGAAATCCTTCAAAGGGAAGGGGATTACGGCGCATTTGTGGGTTAGGGAAGTTGCTCCATGGAGAAGGAAGGACTTGACAATGTACAGAGTGAGGAGGTGAGCTCAGAAGGAAAAGTGAGTCCCAGAGGAGGTGGGAACAGAAATAGGTCTCATGGCGGGGGAGGAGCGGAGAGGGGGGCTGGGGCTTGAGAAGCGAGCAGAAGCAAACTCAGCAAGGTAGGTGACCTGAGACTCACTCAGTCAGAGTCACAGAGGAGCCATACTACAAGCTGCTTCTCTGGGCTCCAAGCTGGCACTCCTCTTTCAAGTGCTCTCTACTGCCAAGGTCGGCAGCCTTGACCTCCTCCCTCTCCAGGCCTGTAGGACTTTTAGTCAGCTTCCATTTCCAAGTGTCCTATACTTTTGTCTTTGATACACAATTTTCATCCTAGACCTGCCTTGCCTTGTGTGTGTGGTAGGCAGATCAATGGCCTCTCAAAAATGTCTGCGTCCTAATCCTCAACACCTGTGATGGTTAATTTAAGTGACAAAAGGGACGTTGCAGATGTGATGAAGGATTCTGAGATGGGGAGATTATCCGGGATTCTCTGGGTGGGGGGACATAGGATCTTTTTAGGAGGCAAGTGGGAGGGTCAAGGTCAGAAAAGAAGACATAACAGTTGGAGCAGAGGTCGGAGTCAGAGGAGGGGGCCACAAACTGAGGAATGTGGGCTGATTCTAGAAACTTGTCTTGTCTAGAAACTTGTCTACAGTCACTTGTCACAGCCGCAGCAGGCAACTACTATGTACTTTCTGAGAATTTACTAGGTCTGAGATCCGTGCTTTCGGTGCCCACGCACCCGGTGCACTAATCTTTGTGAAGGCATTGAGGCGACTCCTCTTTTTGGAGATGAGGACAGGCTGGTCAGAGAGGGAACAGCCTCTAGCATCCATCATATCAGAGGCCAGTCAGGCTGCAGGCACAGCTGGCCCCAACTGCGACTTCCGCTTTGACACTGCTCATAGTAAAGGGAGCCATTTCAGTAGCATGGAGGCCATGAAAAGGGAAGGGAGCGGTCTCAGCTCTGCACTCTGCCCTGAGCCCCAGAGGCCAAAGCACTGACCCCATCTTTCAGCCCCTTTCACAAACAGAAGGCCTATGGGGTCTCTGGGGCTGAGTCAGGCTTCAGGGTGACAGGTGAAAGTCCCTCCCCTTCATCTCATTGGAGATTTACAGCATTTTCCTCTATTCATCAGGTTGGGACTTCTCCAAGGCAACCCTGAGAAGGCTGCCATGGGGTGGCCGTCTGTCACCCCTGCTGTTCTCAAACTAATTTAAGCTGTTAGTTGCTGTCCTTCCCTAATGTTTTTGTTACTAAAATGAATGTGTTAATTTTCTTCATGTGCGTCCCTTGGATGATTTTGTCTTGGGTGGAATTTTAGAAATCAGAGATTCACGTGTATTGTGATTATCAAAGGGGCCTGAACTGTCTGGCCCTGGAGCCATTGCGAGGTTTCCCATCGTCCTCCAGGAATGGATATTTTCATTCTTTCTCTGAACTTTCTGCGTCCAGTGCTACTACCCTCGTGGTTAGAAACAGGAAGACAATAGCGTCCCATGTTCTCTCCCTCACAAGTTGGACGGGAAGCGACGGCCCTAGAGTAAATTCTAGAATTAAAATATTGTCCAGTCACAGCTCCGCAGTCTGACGCCCAGCCAGTCGTGAGAACTTGCTAAATCTCATGAAATGAGATGCATCTGCAATCTGGATTGCAACTCCAGGGTTCTCCGAACGAGTCCCTAAATTAAAACAAACAGTGTGCGTGTCATATGAGAGAACTTGAAGATGTCTCTGGGTAACTTAAGGGTCAGGTGTTTGGAGACAAAAGAGTAGGGAAAGGACTCTTGTCAACTAAATCCACTTCCTTTACTTTGGTGACAAAGGAGAGATCCTAAATCCGCTTCCTTTGCTTTGATGCACTGCAAAGAGGGGTCAAAGACACGTGGCTCAAGTCATTAAGGATGAGGCATTTTAGAACTGAAGGCTCCTCTGTCTATGAGCACAAGATCTCTGGAAGAGGGATGGATAACTTCCGGACACGACTGTCTTGGGAATCCCCCACTGGGGGGGAGACAGGCTGGGCTCCCCCAGGCCTGTCAACAGGGCATAGAGCCTCTGCCCCAAACAACATTATTTTCCAGTGGATCGGCACTTCAGGCATCCTCTTTGGTGAAGGCTTTTAAAAAAAAATGTTGGGGCGCCTGGGTGGCTTAGTCGGTTAAGCGTCCGACTTTCGCTTAGGTCACGATCTCGCGGTTCGTGGGTTCGAGCCCCGCGTCGGGCTCTGTGCTGACTGCCGGCTCAGAGCCTGGAGCCTGTTTCAATCTGTGACTCCCTCTCTCTCTGACCCTCCCCTGCTCATGCTGTCTCTCTCTCTCTCTCCTAGAAATAAATAAAACATTAAAAAAAAAAACCCTAAAAAAAAATGTTTATTTTTGAGAGAGAGAGACAGAGCGGGAGAGGGACACAGAGGAAGGGAGACGCAGAATCTGAAGCAGGCTCCAGGCTCTGAGCTGTCAGCACAGAGCCCGACGTGGGGATGGAACTCACAAACTGTGAGATCACGACCTGAGCTGAGGTCGGACGCTTAACTGACTGAGCCACCCAGGCGTCCCCAGCTAAGGCTTTTTTTTCTGGAACGCCCTCCACTCCCACCCCCAGGGGAGAATCTGAGGTTCTGGGTTTCCATGGTACCGCTCTCACTCTCTCCTGGTTCTGCTGCTCTGTTCTGTCCTCATTAAACCACAAGCTTCTTAAGGGCCGGGTCACAGTATTTGTCCCATATCCCCAGTGTGCCTTCCGGTGCCTGGCTCATTTTGATTCTCAGTAAATACTGTTTGCATGAACAAGGGGGATCCTCTAAGTCAGCGGCTGGCATACTATGGAGCTTGGATCAAATTGGGCCTCTACCCTGATTTTGAAAATAAAGTTTTATTGGAACACAATTGTACATTTTGTCTATGGCAACTTACAAAGGTGGAGTTGAGTCAGGGTTGCTCTATCGCCCACAACGGCTGAAATATTTTGCTCTCTAGCCCTTTCCATGAATTGTTTGCTGACCCATGCTCCAGGGCAATTGTGTCTTCTCTTAGAGGTCGTATCTTAGAGTAATTTACAATGAAATACTGAGAACCTTTTGGAACTTTCCTAATCAATCGCTCAAATGAATCAGAGACAGCCTAAGCCCAATACATTCAGGGTTGAGAATTAACGCAAACTCTTCTCTTTATTCAGGGATGGACTGTCCTTAGAATCTGAAGGATTTTCTGTCTCCTCCCCACCCCCACCCTCGCCCCCAGTGTTTTGGAAGGGCTCAGCAAGGCTAGTCTTATACAGGAAATACTGAAAACAGCCTTCTGACCTTACATTATTTCCTCATTCACTTGTGCACACCACCTAACATCTCATCAAACACCTTTGTGAGTATCGAGGATATTACTGTTTTATATTTTAGTTTTCAGTCCAAGTGCTCTCCTCCTCACTCTGGTCTGAGCTCAGTGATGGGGGGTGAAATAAATGCTCTGACAGTGTATGTGTGGATCCGGTGGTGGGTGGAGGGGAGGAAAACAAAGGGGCAGCGGAGTTCCTTCGGAGCTGGGACTTCTGGAAGGGAAAGGCCTGGGTGGCCCCTGGGAGTTGGGGCTTTGAGCGAGGTGAGCGCAGCAGGTGCCGGGGGCCTGGAGAGGTAGGGGAGGCCTGCGGAGGAGGACCATGGAGACGGGGTGGCTCCACGTCCCATGTGTGTCCTTCGTCAGTGGCTGTGAACAGGACCTTCTTCCCAGCTGGGCAAATACATCTAATCCAGTGGCTCCCAGTGGGGAGTGGGGGGGGAGGGGGTTGCACATTTGGTAACGTCTGGAAACATTTTTGTTGTCAGAATGGCGGGTGGGTGAGTGCCGTTGTCATCTAGTGAGTAGAAACCAGGGACGCTGCTCAACATTCTGCAGGGCACAGAGAAGTCCCTCCGCTGCTCAACATTCTGCAGGGCACAGAGAAGTCCCTCCCCACCGCCCCTCTACACACATACACGGCAAAGAATCGTCTGGGTCCATATGTCGGTGGTGCTGAGGTCGAGAGCCCCAATCAAATCCCTGGCGAGCTCGCACACTTCCTCTGACGTGATGAAAGGCACTTGGAGCGGGGTTGCGTGTGGAAAGGTACCTGCTTGGCTGGGGCCTAGTGAAATTTTTTGCCTAGAAGATTGCAAAGTAATTAGACGGGGCATCTACATTCTGTTTTGGGAGAATAGGAAGAATTATCTTGTCATCACAGGGCAATTATCCTGTGAATATTTTGGCAGCACATTATGCTTTGCTGTGTAATTGCAATTAACATGTAAGTGATCTAGTGATTCTGGTAGTGTGTCATCCCTACTGTGGAAAACATATGAGGAATGCCATGGTGACAGCCACACATGGGTGACATATGTCTAAAGTAGAGGTGGCGTAGGAATCAGGCATATTGTTGGCTTCTTACCCAGCCCCCAAGCACTCATATGGCCGTGCTTTTAGATGAATTTGGATAAGAATGTACAGAAGGGGCTTGAAAAGCAGTGGCAAATTATCCATATTGAGAATGGTTATGTGATTTTTGTGTCTGAGAAACACTTTCGAGTTCAACACGGCTTGTTTGTTTGTTTGTTTGTTGAAAGGCCAGCATATTCTTTAAAAATTTTTTTAAATGTTTATTTATTTTTGAGAGAGAGACAGAGTACAAGTGGGAAGGGGCAGAGAGAGAGGGAGACACAGAATTGGAAGCAGGCTCCAGGAGCTGAGCGGTCAGCACAGAGCCCGACATGGGGCTCAAACCCACAAACCATGAGATCATGACCCGAGCCGAAGTTCGAGGCTTAACTGATTGAGGCACCCAGGCACCCCAAAGGCCCAGCGTATTCTTGATGGCAAAGAGCATTCTATCTCTTGTAACAACAGAATAGAATTTCTCTTCCCATACCTTTAAGTGTTCTTTTGTAGATTAATGCCACCCCGCAAATATAGATCTCATTTGTCCAATAAAATTCTTAGGGCTGTACATTTTTCTCTAATGCTTAGCTTTGATATAGTTCCCAAAGTTGTGTGCATTTGCGTATCTCCCAAAATTACCTATACTCAGAGTTTTCAATACTGTTTTTTTAATGAGTAAGTTTTCTGAAAGTGTTTTATTTTGAACTGGATTTCTTGTTTCCTTTAAGCTCGTTTGTAGCAGCGACATAGGGAAGTTAGAGAGTGTGTTCGGGGGCTGAGTGGCACTTTGGCCAGATGTGGGCTTGCCACTCAGTCGGAGTGGAGTTTCCTGGTGGGGAACGTGTGCCCAGCTCCCTGTGCACGGCCAGTCGGCATCACAGAGGAGGCCCTGGCTTATGCTGAACCTGGTTCTCTCCTCTTGCAGGTAGCTGACAGTCAGGCTGGTGGGGACATCCTGGCCCCGCTGCCCATCCTTCTGGATCTAGAAACGGAGTCTCCTTAGAGCCTTTGCTGAGCCTCAGGCCCTTGGAAACTTCCTCACAGGTGTAAACAGCACAAGGTGGATGTGTAAACCCTTGGGGGAAGATGTCGATTTCAATGATTCCAACCCGTTGTCTCTTCCAAGGAGACAGAATTGGTCATGGTCCCCTTTCCCACTGTCTGGATTCCCTAAGCAGGCCTTCCTTCCTAACTACCTTTTTTTTTTTTTTTTTTTTTGCAAGGACAGCAGTGTCTTTTAGTCATCTGAGCTCACTTTGGCACTTTGGTTGGTTTCTGATGCCAGGCGTCTCCATCTCTTGTGTACAGTCAGCCACCCAGCTGCGTGATGTGCTCTCTGCTTCTTCCTGGCGTCCCCACATCCCTGTTTCCGCTCAGCTACGACAGCTTCAGTAAACGTGTTTCTAGGCCGGCTCATCCTGGACGCAGCAGCGAGTCCACGTTGCATGGCCCAGACACGCAAATCCCGGAACACGAAGGAAAAGCGTCATGGTACACGGCGATTCTTCATTTACAAAACAGATGATCATGATTTACTCTACTAGCATTGTCATTTTACATGTTAAGCTAAAGAAAATCAAAGTACAGCTATGGCCACAGACGAGCTATGCAGACCTTGTTATCATCGCTATTTTTGTGTGGTAAAATTTTTTCTTTTAAAAAAATTTTTTTAATGTTTTATTTATTTCTGAGAGAGAGAGAGACACACACAACATGAACAGGGGAGGGTCAGAGAGAGACGGAGATACAGGATCTGAAACAGGCTCCAGGCTCTGAGCTGTCAGCACAGAGCCCGACACGGGGCTGGAACCCACGAGCTGTGAGATCATGACCTGAGCCGAAGTCAGGCGCCCAACCGACTGAGCCACCCAGGTGCCCCTGTGCCCTAAAATTTTTTCTAAACGTCCGCATGTGCATTAGCTCCCCTGGTACATTTAAAGGATAATTCAATTTCTCAAAAAGAATGACTTGCACACAATTTTTAGGAATGCCCACAACGTATCTACTATGATTGCACAAGGTGGTAAGTGGGCGCTGTATGTGCACCTGAAAATGTGGCCTTCATTACGCACTTTTACAGTCAAGCACAGGACCAAACATGAGGCTTCACTCTGAATCCAAACCCCTTCTCTAGATCCATTCACCACCTTCAGATACCCACCAGTATCCTGTCTAATTAGTCTCTAATCCTGCAATATCCCTTCTGTACAATCATTTCATAATGGCTGCATCGAAGCCGCTCGTTTAATAATCTAGATAATAGCACACTTTGTGCAGAATCATTGATAATAGCTGTGCATTTATAATCCATGCTGTGAATGCTTTCATCTTTTGCAGCACAATAACATATTTCTCATACCAATTTTGAATCCCCACATGATCTTATTTTCTTCTCAACTACTGACTCCGCCTTGCTACTGTTGCCGTGGTCATCTGTCCCCGGCTGCTGGAGACACCCCCTGGTCCCCCCCACCCCAGTCCCAGCACACTTTGCTGCCATCTCTTCAGATGGCATTGATGTCCATTCCCTGATTCAGCACTTGCTGAATTTAGGAATCACCACAGTGCCTCCAGTTTTATCTTGCACATTCTAATCCTGGGAATTGAACAATTCACATCCTGCTTTCTGCTTATTAATACTCTCAAGTCTTGTTTGTTTGTTTGTTTTTTATAGGATGCCTTGTGTTTCCCTTGGTTCTGAAGAGGTATCCTACCCACTTACAGGGATGGCGCCCTGGTCGCCCTGCTGACCTGGTCTGAGCAGCTGCATTCGGATTTCTCTTCCTTCCATCCAGGAGAGTAGTGATGAACATGGCTGGCCGGCTGGCTCTTGGGTGGTGGGGGGAACAGCTGACATTTGTCCCCTTTGCACTGGCTGATCTCCTCAGTCACACCTTGAGTCATTTATAAACAAATTGTAATTGAGGTTACTATTTTGTTCTACTCAGAGCTGTGCATAATGATTACGCAGATAACATTGTGATATCTTGGAGGGAAAAAAACACAGCAGCTTGGATCAGGCTGCTGTGAGCCAATAATAGGTAAAAAAAAAAAATCTGGGTTTAGCTGACCATTCTTTTTGAAGCTGATTAGCCATTAATCAGAAAGCCAAGAACTCATACAAGAGTTGGCTAACAGCTGATTTGCAAATACATTGAAAGAGGAGTGTCCGTCCCCAGGAGGTAAATGGATTTGCTCCATGCAAACCAGAGAAAGGGACTGGATTCCTTTCCCCTCTCCCCCCTGCCCCGCGAGCTTAGCCGGAGGCAGCACAGGACACGCAAACCATGTCCTGCCTTCCGCTTAACCCATGTCCACTTTGGTTAAATGTCGTTGCACCTAGTTATGCATTACTGTTATTTGAAATTGTGAAATTTTGATGGAAATAAGTAATTAAAACCAAGTCAAAGTTATAAATCAAATCCTGTATTGTGCCTTAAAACATAAACTCAGATTCAGCACTCCTGTATCCTTTGGGTAAATTCCCAGTAGTGCCATTGCTGGGTGTAGGGTAGATCTATTTTTAATTTTTTCAGGAAGTCTCCATACTGTTTTCCAGAGTGGCTGTACCAGTTTGCATTCCCACCAACAGTGCACAAGACTCTTAAGTACAGAGAACAAACTGAGGGTGGGTGGGGGGTGGGGGAGAAGGGGACATGGGTGATGGGCATGGAGGAGGGCACTTGTTGGGGTGAGCACTGGGTGTTGTATGGAAGCCATGAACCGCGAGAGTCTACCACCCAAACCAAGAGTGCACTGTACACACTATATGTTAGCCAGCTTGACAATAAATTATATTAAAAAAAAAAAACAAAACCATGAACTCAGAGCGTTTCCCATTGGCATTGGGTCTGGAGGGACAGTAAAGAGAACGTAAATTGAAACATTTGCTTTACAAATGTTTATATTTTTTAGGTCACTGTGGAAATACATGGCCATTGCAGAATATTTGAAAGAGTGCTGACTCACCAAAACCCCACCACCTTGGAAGAACCTCTGTTGACGTTTTGTATATTTCCTTCTAGCAGTTTTTTATGGGCTTTTTCCTTGATTCTTAATTTTATTTTATTTAAAAAATGTTTAATGTTTATTTAATTTTGGGAGAGAGAGAGAGAGAGAGAGAGAGAGAGACAGCATGCACGGGGGGGAGGGGCAGAGAGAGAAGGAGACAAAGCATTCAAAGCAGCTCCAGGCTCTGAGCTGCCAGCACAGAGCCCGACGCGGGGCTCGAACCCACCAACCCTGAGATCATGACCTGAGCCGAAGTCAGACACTTAACTGACTGAGCCCCCCAGGGACCCCGGATTTTTCCTTTTTTTAGCAAAGTTGAGAAAAAATGTAGGTATTAATCCTCACAGGCAAAAATAGTGGGCAGAAACCAACAAAATAATTTCAAATACAGATGAATGGGAATCCTGATGTTTTGTTCAAGTATTATCCAGAAACGAGTTTAGGGGGGCCTGGCTACACTTGAGTTGAAGTGCGGAATATCTTGTGTTTGTAGTTGATTGATGGATATGGGGAAATATCATCAGCAGAATCTTAACATTAACTGAAGAAAGTACAGTGTCCAGCTCAAGGGAGATAATCTAGCATGTTTGATTGTATACTACTATTTGGAAATAACTTCGAACATGCGCGTTAATACACATATATTTATGTGTACATTTATTTATTAATCATACATATGCAATTCTAGTAATATATCTTACCTTTATGCATGATCATCTTTATCCATTATATATACATATATGCTATCACACACAATCTAGTTACTATAGTAATATGGTATATATTAGTATTCTTATATACCAATATATTAATGTATATTGATTAATAATAATATATGTTTATGTTGGAAATCAAACACCTAAAATAGTGTGGTTTGCTGTGGGCAATGGTTTACTGTAGACCATTACCGGGGGCAGTGGGGGTCGTCTTAGCAGCTCTGTCACAGACATGAGACCGCGGGTCACTGAAAAGCCCTGTGTTTTGGCTCCAAGGAGTGTGTCCACTTTACCCCTCTCTGTACCTTTTTAGGGTTCTGCGACCGCTCCCTGTGTCCCTGTGTGTGCTGTGTGAAATTTACATTGTATCCAGGCATTGCTAGAACATGAGGAGGGGGCCTGGTTAGCCATTGTTGATATTAAAAAGACCAACTGGAAACACCACATAGTCGTAAAGGTGGCCCCAATTAGCCAGTCATTCATATTAGTACTGCAGTCATGTCCCATCCGCATGATCAAGACACTTATTTAAAAATCACATTCTCGGAGCGCCTGGGTGGCTCAGTCGGTGAAGTGTCTGATTCTTGATTTCGGCTCAGGTCAGGATCTCATCGTTCATGAGCTCAAGCCCCGCATTGGGCTCCGCCTTGACAGTATGGAGCCTACTTGGGATTCCCCCTCTCTCCCTCCCTCTCTTGCATTCTCTGCTCTTCCCCTGTTTGTGCTCTCTCTCTCTCTCTCAAAATAAATAAATAAACATAAAAAAATCACATTCTCATTTCTGGCAATATTAGACATATTAAGGATAGGGGAATTGATATGAAAGACCCTTGATGTTCTTAAAAGATACGTCTGGAGATCTGAATATGTACTCTAGTTCTCAGATGCAATGACAACACTTAGTTTCGCCCATGGAAAAGCATATGGTGGGCTTGCCAGAGACCCACGCCTGGCTGAATTGTCATCTCACTCCGCAGTACGTGCTGTGTCCATACCCTGAGAAGGAGCGATTGCATCCTGAGGCTGCCGTTCTTCCTCTTCAGTTCCAATACCAGCACTCGCTGGTGGCTGGCGTGTGTGGTCATTTATTCCTCTAGGAAGAGGAAGGGTACAATCAATTCATAAGAGCTACTGGCTGTGACTGGAAGCAGAGGGCCACCTGGGTTTTTGCAAATGGGGAGGCCAGGCGGTCGGCAGGCTCATTCCCCGGTCAAATGATTTTCTCCAAGATGTCAGCTTCCCAACTGGCATCCAAACATGGGCCTTAGCAAAGTCACGGATTATCCTATGCTGTGGATACTGGAGATTGGGAAGAACAGCAAGCCCCATTCTTGAATACTGAAGGGCAAATGTGATCCCTGCTGTTTCTCTTTAGTCACTAAGCCATCCTGGGAATGTCCTCAGCCTTCTTGGGAAGTAGTCATATGGTAGCAGAGGCTTAGGGTCTCTTAAAAATGATCTTATTGGTCATCTTGTTCGGCAGAAGAGGAATTCTGGGCTGGAGGTTGTCGTAGTAAATTGGTGAAATAACCCTAACCTGCAGGTCAATAATCCCCATTCACTCACTTGTACGATGGCACCGATGGCACTGTGGGGAGGGGGTTAGAGGTAATTTGCATAACATGCCCAGAATTAATAAGACATTCTGTGGAAACAATCTCTCTTAAACCAGGATTAAAATCCAGAATTCCCAAGTCATGATCTTGGTATTTCTTCCAAGCCACAGCTACGGCCACCTGGCCAAAGCTTGACCCATGGCAGTGGAAATGCTGCCCACACTTCTTAATGACACAGGGGTGCAATCTTTCTAAAAAAATCACTCTTTTTCCATTGTCATTTCTTTCCACAAGGTCATTTTCGAAGGGAATAATGTCATGGATGAGTTATGTAAGTCGGTACAAATTTCCTTTCGGTAAGATATGAATGAAAATTTCTCCGTAATAAACAAAAAGTATTGTGTATAATTTCCCACTGGTCTTTTTTGTTAATTGGGCTCGTGCTGTTGAAGGCTTTAATGTAGAGAATAAATGAATAACAGGCTTTTATGCACAGACTCCTTTCATTATGTAAAAGGGCTCAAAATTTAAAGTGAACTATTTTTAGATCTTACATTATGATATAAAGGATTGTTTATTGCTGGTAATGCAGGAAGCAAATTGCATTTCAGCTTCTGCCTGGGTTTTCTTGGTGGGTTTTGTGTGAGCCTCCTTTCTTGCTGATTCATTCGTTACGTCCCCAAATGACTGGAGTAAGATCTTATCGTTTTTAACGAGGAATGTGGTTCTCAAACATTTTCTGGTACAATTCAAGTTCGAATTCCACTGTGGCCAATCAGGATGGCGGTCCTTAGATGAATCAAATTAAAATTTTCTTCTGTGAGCCCTGTTAGGGTAAAAACAGAGGAAGTGGGATACTATGTAAGGTGGGCAACAAATCCTTGTGATGGTTTTTGGCCCAAACCTGGTTCTCTGTGCCCTCTCTCCTGCTTCTCCTCCTCCGAAACCCTTCTTTGTCTGCAGCGTTTCTTCTCTCTCTTCTTTCTGACTCATGTTCCAAAATCACTCTTTGTTAATGTGGCAAAGTGTCATGGAATCTCACTGATGGTTCCTCATATCTGACGTGGTAGAAAGAGGAAGAGCACACAGCAAATAACGGTCACTCAACATCTTACCAATTAATTTTAGTTCATTACAATGGTTTCTTTTTTTTTTAATGTTTATGTTTTTGCGTGCAAAAGAGAAAGAGGGAGAGAGACAGACAGACAGAATGCCAGGAGGGGAGGGACAGAGAGAGAGGGAGACACAGAATCTGAAACAGGCTCTAGGCCTGAGCTGTCAGCACAGAGCCCGACGCAGGGATTGAACTCACAAACCATGAGATCATGACCTGAGCTGAAGTTGGATGCTCAACATGACTGAGCCACTCAGGTGCCCCCGCGGTGGTTTCTGAATACTTTTTATTTTTATTTTTACTTAAGTTTTATTTATTTATTTTGAGGGAGAGGAGGAGGGAGTAGGATCCCAAGCAGGCTCCACATTGTCAGTGCAGAGCCCAAAGCAGGGGCTCGAATTCACTAACTGTGATCATGACCTGAGCGAAAATCAAGAGTCAGATACTTAACCTGACTGAGCTACCCATGCACCCCTCTATATACATTTCATTTCATTTCATTTCATTTCAGTGTGTGAGAGAGAGGGCACAAGTCAGTGAGGGGCAGAGAGAGAGAGAGAGAAGCGGGGCTTGTGCTTCCTCCATGTGGGGCTTGAACTCACGAACCATGAGATCATGACCTGAGCTGAAGTTGGACGCTTAACCAACTGAGCCTCCCAGGTGCCCCTAATATACATTTAAAAAAATGTTACATATACACATATGAAAAATTATTTTTTCAATTTGCGGGACAATATGGACCAAAGGATATCTCACCACACGGCTACCGCTGCCCCTGGCGTGGGAGCCAGTGCACTTGCTATGCCTAAGTTTTCGTTTATTTATTCACGGCTCATTGGCTCCCGGTGACGTCCTGGGCACTGCCAGCAAGCAGATTGCCGAGAGACGATCTTTGCCTGCAGGTGGAAGTGCCAGAGTGAGTGAGGGGCGGGGTGTGCGGTGCCCGCTGCAACTTGGTAGCCGCCTGACGTTGGGAAGGTGGCTCTTCTCTTCCTATGCCAGTTTTCTCACCCATAACATGGAGATTGCACATCCTTCCTTCACTGGACATGCCCAGCAAATTAAGAGAGTGACGGCACGTAAGGCATTTGGAGTGGCTGGTGCCTAAGTACTGCGTGTGGCCGTGGTACTGGTTCCCAGTGGGAGGAGGGTGGCCCTGGGTCCTGGCCCCGCTGGCCTGTGTGTCTATGAGGACCTTCCTGTTGGATGTACGATGGCTCCGGCCCCTTCTCCTCACCAGGTGCGCCCCTTCAGTCTTCCGGGAAGTGGCCACAGAGGCGGCATAGGAAATGCAAGAGGTTTACTGGGAAGCCAGGGCGAGGCGCAGAGTGGTGGGGGGGGTGTCCCGGACCCGCATGGGGACCACACCCACGAAGGGTTGGAGGCACCAGGAGAACTGCCCCTTCGAGGCAGCCTCTGTGGCCTGGTGACAGGGAACCCCAGAGCAGAGGTGGCCTGCAGAGGGGGCCTGCCCCGGGCAGGAAGGCCAGGTCTGAAGCTCCCGCAAAGCTCAGTGTTGCTGGGGCAACGGGGGAGAGCTGGCCTCAAGTGACACTTGCTGTGCGTCCCGAAGGTGCAGCAGCCAAAGGCCGGCCACTCACGAGCCCCTTGGGGCAGGTTGTCCCTGGAGGGGCATCTGAGACGCGTGCACTTGCATCATAGCTTCTGGAGCCCTCCGCCTTCCCTTGAACCCCCGGGTGTGTCAGGGAGGAAATGTCAGCCCAGCGCTCCTGTCCCAGCCCCTCTGGGCTTGGCTGCCTGCTGGCTCTGAGGACAGGAGGGCTGCCTCTCCCGAGGCCGCTGGCCCTCCCTATCTCAGTTACATGGACACATGCTTTGATCCTGGGCCTCAAGAGTGGCCGCTCGTGCCCAAAGTCTCTCCAGGCGGGTCCCCAGTGGGCACAGCCCTCAGCCCCCAGTCCGGCGTCCCTGCTCAGGTCAGGGATGGGCACCAGCCCGTCTCTTGCTTGCACCGTCTCTAGCTCCCCTTCCGTTCCTAGGCGCCTCTGTCTCCAGCGAGCAGCCCCAGCCTGTTCTGTGCCAGCTCAGCCAACGTGGCCAGCCGGCCCTCAGGCCCCTCCCTTCCTGGTTCCCCATGGAGGGAGCCCCTTCCTGGAGGGGGGTGGGGACAGTAGGGGAAGGCAGGGGCGCTGCAGAGACGGCCTGCGGGGCCAAGGACCAGATCTACCTGTCCCTTCACTTCTCCCTTGGTCAAGCACGTGGCCACCCTAGTCTCTGTTTCTAGAGAACAAGCAAGGCATTTCTACAGCGGGGACGAAGCAGCTGGTCTGAGATTTCTCCTGGACGAAGGCTTGCAACTCAAAGAACACAAAGACCGTTTTTTCCTTGCAGCACCTTTTCTGCTTTCTTTGTGGGCTGTTGTTAGTGTGGCCCAGTGGGAATGGCCATTAAAACCCAGTAGCTGTTTTTCCCCAAAGTAGCCCTTGCTAGGAACATAGGTGCGTGCTCAGGAACATAGGTGACTTGAGATGCTGGCAAGTCACTGAAAGGGACTGTTAAGACCCAGGTGGCCGGGTCCCATCCAGAGTTTCTCACTCAGTGGGTCTGGGGTGGGGCTGAAGACTCAAGAAACTGCTTTCTCAACAAGTTCCCAGGTGAGGCTGATACTGCTGGTCCGGGGACCACACTTTGAGGACTGCTGTGTACACCATACCTCAACCACCATGTGGATTTGGGGTCTTTCCATTCCCCGGCTCCCTGAGCCTACTGCTTCCCCGATGACACCAACATGTTATTGCCTCTTTGACGAGGGCTGATAGTTACTGATTCATAGTCTCTTTAGCTATTTCTTGAAGATGTTCCTTTCTTACCCAATTATCCTTTTCCTGAGTCTATGTAGATGGTTTAATTTTCCTCTTACGTTAGAATGTAACAGTGAAGGTCATTATTGTCTTTTGATTTCCCATTTTGTGAAATTTTATTTCCAGATTCAAGGTAATAGAACTGATAGATTCAAACCAATCAATCCCTCCCAGTCCTCACCTCCCTCCTCCCCCCACCCCCTGACTGGAGCCCTCAGCTGTACCCATCCTTCTCAAAGTAGCTAATTCCGCTGACTTGCTGGTCAAGACATAGTAAACAAGATTGGTCAGGCTAATTGTTTGGCCAGATAAGACCCGGAGCCTACCTTGTCTGGTCTGAGAGCCCACTGGTGCATCTGGGAAGGTACAGGCGACCCTCTCATCTCCCAGTCTTGCTGCCTGTTTCTAGAACATACAGCTACTAATCTGAAGGGTCAGTGTTGTGGCCAGAGGGTTGTTCTTTGGCTAAGATCCATCCAGTTATAAGACTACCCATGAGTGACTGAAACAGTGAGCATTTAGGACATCAAAACATTCCCCGACCCAGATGACAATAGCACTCTCTAGAAAGTGAAGTTATTTCTGGAGTTTGGTGGGAGATGTCATTCAAAACTGCTGTAGCACTGACATCATGAAATATTTACCATGTGTTCCGTAGCCTTCTGTTCTTGCATACAACCCAGAGCAACCCATAGAGCCACAGATAATTTAAAGGGAGAAGTATGTGATATGGAACGGTTAGCCTGACTTGGAGTCATTTCTGTGCCACATTTGGGTTTCCAAATGAGAGGAAGTAAAGTGGAGCATGGGCATTAGCACCCTGCTGATGGCCAGGTGTGCCCTGAATTTCAGGAAATTGCCAGCAGGTGGGAGAGGAGTGTGGCTCCCTCCTGGAGTCAGACAGCAGCGTGCAGGGGGCAGAGAGAGCATCGGGCTGCCTCTGGTGGAGAGCAAGCTGCTTGGGGATGCAGAGCATATTGCAGGGTTAGGGGCAGTGTGGTGACTTCAGGCGAGGCTCACACCCCCATGTTGTGTTCCTGGAGCCTCTGGCTGCTGGCCCCTGGCCTCTGGCGTGCCGGGCACGGCCCACTCATCCACATGCAAGGCTATCCTGCCCCCGGCAGTGATCTTGCACTCTCCTTGCAGCTGACCTGTGTTTAACAGGATCATTTCTCTTTTTGCTCACACTGCTTCTGCCATATTCTATCTTGGTCCCACCTTCATTGAAATTTAAGTTCTCCAATATCCATAAAATAATACAACTGCCTTTAGGAGAGAGGAGGTTGTGGCTGAGTTTTTATTCGTACCTGACTTGTGGTCATGGGGTTGTTAGGATGCTGAGCCAGACCAGCGATGCCCAAATCAACGCCAGCTCAAGCAATCAGCATTGCTCTGTCACACCCCGTGGTGCTGCCCTAGTTAGGGTCGGTCACTGGCTCCATTCTGATGGCCCTTTCTCAAGGGCCTGACCCTGACAGCTGGTCATTGCACCCACTTGGGGCTGTGGCATAACTGGCCATAGTTTTGCATCCTCAGAGTTGTTTTCATTTTGTAAATGCTGGTATTTGTCTTTTAGAAACATGTGATTGTTTGTTAGAGAGAGCATGGGGGAGGGGCAGAGGGAGAGAGAGAGAGAATCCCAAGCAGGCTCCATGCTCAGTGTGTAGCCCAATACAGGGCTTGATCCCGTGACCCTGGGATCATGACCTGAGCTGAAATCAAGAGTTGGATACGTAACCAGTTGAGCCACTCAGGCACCCTGTGATCAGTTTGTTTGTTTGTTTTTTACAGGGACGTGAGATGATTAAAAAATTACTGCTAAGATGTATCCAATCATTCGACCCCATGAGAGGTGCCTCTTCCCACCTGGTCACTGACTATTCTGGCTCCTGCCAGCGGCCCTGCCTCCCAGGCATCTTTGAAAGCAAACCCCAGCTAGAGTTTGCACAATTAGGGGTGTGCAATTGCCCGACTATATGGGCAGAAATTGCTCTTTTAAAAACAATTCTGTGTGAGGTTCAACTCCATTCCCATATTCCTTTATGTGGAGGACTCGTGTTAGAGATTGAACACTTTTTTGACTCTATTTCATAGAGGACCAGTAAGGGGACATGAGCGACTTCTTAATCGAGGCTCAGCCTAAATGTGTTGAGGATTCAGTTACTTTCTTTTCCAGACACACATAATTTCTGGAGAAATGCAGATGGAAGATCATTGTCTGTGTCCTCCACTTCGAGGGCAAAATTTGTTGGAATCGGATTTCTGTTCGTATTTCTCCATCTGCAGGTGGTTTGTCCTGTACCTTCGTCATTTGGCTCCATTCCTGAGCCTCACGCACCTGGTTGTGAAATTCCAGACACCATATTTGTTCGTCTACACATGGGCTTCTGTCTGCGCGTTATTTTCAGCTCTGCCCTCTGTTCTTCGCCTCGCCGCCCATACTTTCCCCAGCTCCTTCTGTTGCTCCTTCGTTTTTTCCATTTGGTACACTCCTTCCTTAGGTTTGTAGCATAAGTCACTGTCACCGTGAGGCTTTCTCCACTCCTACAGGGCAGAATTAATGGCCAGTTCTCTCTACAATAGGTAAATAGCATTTACCTATTACAAGTAGTCATGTCTTTCTTTCTTGAGAAATTGTAGCTCTTTGGGTCAAAAAGTTGTTTGCCTTAGGAAAGTTCCACAGAGCAGAGGCTGAATGCTTTTATTTAAAAATAAAAATAGAGGGCGCCTGGGTGGCTCAGTCAGTTGAGTGTCTGACTCTTGATTTTGGCTCAGGTCATGATCTCATGGTTCATGGATCAAGCCCCATGTCAGGCTCTGCATTGACACAGTGGAGCCTACTTGGGGTTCTTTCTCTCTCTGTCCCTTCTCCACTTTCTCTCTCTCAAAATAGATAAATAAACCTAAAAAATATAGTGGTGTTTGGCTAGCTCAGTCAGTAGAGCACGTGACTCTTAATCTCAGGGTTGAGTTGGACCCCCATGTTGGGCATGGAGCCTACTTAAAAAAAATTAAACTAAAGGAAAGAGAAGGAGAAAGGAGATTCACAGCTACATGAGAGAGAAGAGAGTGGCCTCAAAGAAAACAGACAGGTAATTATAGAAAATTAACAAGGACCTAGGTCCATGGAGCACGAAAGTGCCTTAGAAACGGTGCTGTGAGGGCCAGAGCCCCCTTCCCCAGGTGCAGGGGCTGGGGTCAGCGGAGCCTTCTGGGGTCAACATGCTCGTAGCTGTGTATCTCATCCTCATCTAGACCCCACAGCTGTGGCTTCTCAGTTATCTCTCTCCACTGAGTCCCTTTGGGGTGATCACGGTCAGCTCAGGGGCGATGGGGTAATATGATTTATATCCTCAAGGGTGTTCCTCCTGAATAGTGGCAGCAAACCTGGCATGCATGGGGAAATAAGCTAATGCAAGAGGAAGGGGTGCTCCCTGGAGGAGGCAAAGAACAGAGTCCTTGTTCTGGCCACAATTAGCATGAATCGCTTCTTTGTACATTATTTACATGTTACTCAACATCACGATGGGCAGACTGGATTTAGCAAGGCCAGGCTTCAGGAATGTATGATTACCCCAATTAAATTATTGAACAGAGCACATAACTTTCCTTTTTAGGCCCAAAGTGTACACCTTCCTTCTTGCTGCTGTGTGTAGGGCCGGGGTGTGGCCTGTTTGAGTGGCTTGTCCATTTTTATCCCCTGAGAGGAACCTTTCTGCATATTTTTGTCCAGTTATAATTTCCCCTCCTTTGACATTGATATAAGTACCGACCTAACCTTAATAACCAATCAGTAAGCCAATAAACACAATGCAATTACAGATAGTTTGCAGGAAGAGAAGTCTGTCATGTGCCTCAGTCTTCCCAAGTATTAAATGGGAGGATTAAATTGGGAAGATTAAATGAAATAATAGGAGTAAAGCTTTTAGCTCAGTGCCTGGCACATAATAGATGCTCATTTTACGTTAGCTATGCTAGCTATGCGGATGGTGGTGATAGTGACGATGATGATGAAGAAGAAGACAAGGAAAAAATGGAGGAAGAAGTAGCGTTGGGGGAGAGACACAAAAGCATGAGGTGGTAATGACTACATATACTTAAAACAAATACACGTGTGTATATGTGAGTATATACATACATATATTTACACACACATACAAACATAGAATCACCTTCAACATAACATATCCCTTTAGCATAACATGTTTTTACAAGAAATTTATCATTATTGTCTTTCCTTCTCTTTGGGAAAGCCTGTTCTACAGAACGAATACTTAAAGTAGAAATATTTTTAGATAATCCCAAATATATACAGCATTTGACTTACCTACTGCCCCACTAACATGGGGACTAGGAGTACAGACTCAGTCCAAAAAATCGCTAAAGGGACACAAGACAGAAATCACACAGCTCTGATGCACTGACTCCCCCAGCCGTTTGCCCAGCCCTCACTTGAATCTGCTCTATGTCTTGCAATGAATTGTGGGTGCAGGTAAATAATGGGCACTAATTCTTTGCAGCTCCCCTCACCCCCTGAGTCTGGGATGGCCCCGTCACTTGCTTTCACTAATGAAACATGGCAGAAGTGATGCTGTAGGAGTTCTGTGTCTGGGCCATGGGTGCTTTGCAGTTCTTGCTCTCACTGCTGTGGAGGGGGGTCGCCATGTGCAGCAGCCTCGGCTAGCCAACTGGAGAGCTCCAGCACTGGGCATGTGGGTGTCGTCACACACCGTCACCCCAGTTGAACTGTTAGATGACTTCATAACAGACCAGCAGAAGAATTACCCAGAAGATCCCCTTCCACACTGCTGGCCTACGGAACTGAGAGTAAATAAAATGGCTGTTGTTTCAAACCACCAAGCGGCTATTGGTCAGCGATACCAGATTGGACCATTGGGATTTTCAGTCACATTGGATTTGTCAAAAGCCAAGTCCAGAGTTCCTGGATTTTGAGATGATAGGAATTTGAGGTTTTGGGACTTCAATATGTTAGGACTTCAGCATTCAACAAAAACACATGTGCTTGGAACATCAGTTGAAACAGGATGTGACAAGAGACAAAACTGAGAAAGCGAAGGGAGCCTCAGATGCTCCGCTAAGGAGTTTGGGCTTATCCGGCAGGTGATGAGAAGCAGGGTGTCTTAGGTAGGTGGGACAGGTGCTCCAAATCTGTCTGCAGGAATGACCCCTTTAGCGGGTCATGGGAACTGGATTGGGGAGATGTAAGACTGGATGGACCTCCAGCACCACAAAATGAGGCAGGATTTGTGAGAGACTCAGGTACTCAGGAAAGATAACATGGCAGAAAGGTGAAGCATTTCTTGTGAATAGCCATCAGATCCTCTCCAGCACCCAGGATCTAACCCCTGGGTACACATTCAAACATCTGGGAGACCCATCAAAAAGTATAAATCTCTGGACCCCATCCCATACATTCTTGATCCAGTGGACAGGCATAGGGCCAAGGTATTGGTACTTTTGGGAGGCAACTTGGGTGTTCTTCTGTGCAGTCATGGTTGAAAGCTATTGGATTAGATAAATAGGTGAATCTGAAGTTCAGGAAAGAGGTCAAGTTTGGTGGTAAAGATTTGGTTCAAATCCAGTGAGAGCCGGCAGGAGAAAAGGAGAACCCGCTGACAAATGACTCAGAAAAACCAACCTTTAAGGGTGGGAAGAGGAAGAGGGGTCATTCTTGGGAACAGCGAGGGGGTCAAACCATCAGAGAGGTAGAGATCAGGGGGAGGTGGTGGCATCTTGAGCCAAGGCAGGAGACCGGGGGCCTTGATGGCAGCTGGTGCCATGGGCATGTGTACAGAGCCCTACTGGGAGAATGGCCAGCCACCCAGCCCAGGTGAACACACTCACCTTTCCTCCATGGGATGCTGCTGCCCCAATGCAAGTGAGGAATGCACTCCCATCATGTGTGAGGGACAGTGGTTCTATTATTGATCTTGTACCACTAATTAACTAAAGGACCCCCTGCAAAAGGGTGGACTTCGTTTGATAAAAAATAAAGGGAAGAATACCCAATGGCGTGGAAAATGAATGTTTAAATTCTGGGTAATATATTGAAGGAAGGAGTGTTGCAGGCACGGTGTTTGTTAGAGGAAAGACATTTCTAGTTAGATAGGAGCCTGGATAAGTGACCATGATTTCTGACACTGGAAGATGGCCAGGTAAACCAGATTTCTTTATTGCTGCAATTCTTCTATTCATTCTTTTCATAGAATTGTGGCTACCTGGCTTTTGTTCAGTGCCTGCTTGGGTTTGGGAAGTGGGACGTTTCTGTCTTCCCCACCTCCTGCCAAGATGTGTAACTATTACTTTGAACAGGAAGGCTCCGTAATATCTTTATCCTTTCCATCACTGTTCGATGGGGACTCATGCCCTTCAGCCTTGCTCTTGGATGAAATCTTGAGCAAGCCAACAGCTCCTTAAATCTTTGACAGACAATATGAAGGTGTTCTATGCAATTTTAGATCCCCAAACAATATTGGTTCAGTATTTAAAATGTCCAATCTAGACACTGGGTGGCTCAGTCTATTAAGTGTCTGAGTCATGATTTCGACTCAGGTCACGATCTCTGGGTTGGTGAGATTGAGCCCCATGTCAGGCTCTGTGTTGACAGCAAGGAGCCTGCGTGGGATTCTCTCTTTCCCCCTGTCTCTCTGCCCCTCCCTCACTTGTGCACTCTCTCTGTCTCTCTCAAAAATAAATGAATAAACTTAAAAATAAGTAAAATGTCCAATCTAATTTGGCAGCCCAAAACCAAACTATTCAGAATGGGAGGTTCTTCTCCTCCCTGTGGGGGGTGGTGAGATTTAACCAACCTTTCCTTTTTTTTTTAAATAGTTTATTGTCGAGTTGGTTTCCATAGAACACCCGGTGCTCATGCCCACAAGTGCTCTCCTCCATGCCCATCCCTCCTCCCCTCCCCCCACCCTCATCAACCCTCAGTTTGTTCTCAGCATTCAAGAGTCTCTCATGGTTTGCCTCCCTCCCTCTCCCCTACTATTTCCCCCCTTCTTCTCCCCCGTGGTCCTCCGTTAAGTTCCTCCTAATCCTCCTATACGTGCAAACATATGGTATCTGTCCTTCTCTGCCTGACTTATTTCACTCAGCATAACACCCTCAAGGTCCATCCACATCGCTACACATTTAACCAACGTTTCCTATTTCCCTGCTGTTCTTTCGTCGTCGGCTCCACCCCACCTCACGGCCCTCCAGAGTTAGAGCTGAGATGAATGGGAGGAGGGGAGGGTCGGGAAGCTCACCGATGGATATGGCTGAGATATGGACTTGGTGCTCCCTGGCTCTGTCTGTGGCCCTCATTGACCCCTGGACTTGTGGGGTTCCTCAGACTTCCCACTGGGAAGGCCCATGTGCATGGGCTCACTCATGAACCTCCCTCCATCCTCCTCTGCTGGCCTCGCCTCTCCTCTGCTGGGGGCCCTTTACGGTGGGCGGGTTGTTTGGAAAGGTGCTGCAGCTAACACATGGCACCTCTACCCTGTCTTTTGGGTCCTCATCATCTTAGTAACACCTGTGACTCTGTTCCATGGCGGCCAGACGACAAAGGCCCCTGCTTTCTCATTCCTCAGGTGGCCAGTTGAAGTGCGTTCCTCACAGTCTCTCTGTGGGTCCCCAGACCCACAGGCACTTGCAGAGTGAGTCAGACCCCAACCCGTGCCCTTTAACCGGCGCCTTCCTCCCTTTCCTGCACACGCTCCCTGAGATCGCCCCTCGTGTAGACAGTTGCCCTCACCTCCGTGTCTCTGGGTCCACTCTGGGGGACACTTAACCTAAGAGGAGACACGTCTGCCTGCACCCCTCTTTGGTGGAGGCACGGCTGGCTCCCACAGTGGCTCCCTGTTTGCTCAGCTGCCAGAGTCTGGCTGTACTTACCACCCACACATCTCCCGGCTCCCGGACGCAGAGCTCCCTGGGTCAACGATCTCTGAGAGGTCCCCTAGGGGCTCTCCGCTGGACTCTAGGCTATAGGACAGCACAGTCTCCCACCCTTTCCTCATGCGGTGCCGGATAGGGAAAACGCCATGGTGTTGCAAATTCTCCACCCCAAAGTTCTTTGGAAGGGACTTTTGTGTTAAGTGTGCAATCCTCTGTCCATGACACAGACGGAGGGAGGGATGGAGGGAAAGAGATTATAAGGGATTGGCTTGTGTGATTATGGAGGCTGCTGGTGTCCCGGGTGGAATCCGAAGGCCGGAAGCCGTGTAGAACCAGAAGAACAGGCATTTCCACCCAAGAGCGGTCAGGTGGTCAGGGAGGGGACTTCCCTGTTCCTCAGAGGAAGTCAGCCTTCCTTCTGCCCGGGCTTCCCTTCCCCGGACGTGGCCCACCTGCACTGGGGAGGGTAATCTACTTTACTCGACCGCTGCCTCCAGTGTTGGTCTCCTCCTGAAACACCCTCACAGACATGCCCAGAATGTGTGTCCAAATATCTGGGCATCCTGTGGCCCCATCAAGCTGACACATAAAATTAACCCTCACAACTACCAAATGTTTAAAAACACGGGCAACTTCTAGGATCATTGGCAGATGTTTAAAAGCCAGACCAAACTTTTCTGAAGGATTCTGATCACAAGGAGGAGGGACCTCCTACTATGTCTTAGCATTCTCTTATAACTTCTCGTTGAATACCGCGCACAGATCTGGGGGTGAGGATATCGTTTCCAGTTTCAGGGGGAGGAAACCAAGACTGAGAGAGGTAGGAGGACTTGCCTGGGCACAGGTGATGTGATGTGGGGGAGGATAGGACAAGGCAGGGAGTTTGGAAAGGGGCTTCGGCACCTTTTCAGAGTGAGTGCATGCACAGTCCTACTGTGATTATACGGGGGCTTGGTTCCCAGCGTGGCCATAACGGATTCCTGCAAACCAGAAGCCTGACAGTAGCAGGCATTTATTGAGCACGTGGGTGACTCAGTTGTTTGAGCATCCGGCTCTTGGTTTCGGCTCAGGTCATGATCTCATGGTTCATGGGTTCAAGCCCCACATCAGACTCTGTGCTGACAGCACGGAGCCTGCTTGGGATTCTGTCTCCCTCTCTCTCTGCCCCTCCCTTGGTCACTCTCCATCTCTTTCTCAAAATAAATAACTAAATGCTTAATGAAATTTAAAAATAGCAGGTACTTATTTCCTTGCTGTTCAGGCCAGAACATGTCCCCTTGAAGGTGTCAGCCAGGCCATGTCCCCTCTGAAGCCTCCAGGGGAGGGTCATTCCTTGCCTTCTCCAGCTTGTGCGTGGTGGCAGTCTCTGTGTTCCTTGGCTGATAGGCACATGGCTTCAATCACAAGACAGTCTCTCTGTGCCCCCACCTCATCCTCCCTCTGTGTCTGATTCCGAATTTGCTTCTTTTTACAAGGACCCTCGTCACCGGATTTAGGGCTCGTCCAAACCCAGGGTGACATCATCCTGACTTGACTGCATCCGCAAAAGCCCTATTTCCAAGTAAGGTCAGGTTCACAGGAACCAGGGGGTTAGGGGATCAACTCTTCTGGGGACATCAGTCCTACCCACTCCGTATGTTGACCGGCAGTTTCTCCCTGAGGTTAGGATTTGCTGGTGGAGGAGGCAGAAGGCAGGCAGCCGGGGAAGGTGTGGGTGGCCGTGTGGTTTGAAGCCACAGAGCTGGGATCACCAAGCCAGATTATGTGGAGAAGGTGTGGAGCTTCGAGCTCCTGAGCCCTGCGACAGCCCACGTGAGTGTACATAACCAGTGTCCTGGCGCAACCTTATCTATTGCTTTTATCTCTGTCTGTGTCACAGGCTTCCCCAGGTGCAGCCCTGAACGGAATAGCCCACCGTGTGCAAGCCCACTATTCTTGCCTGCAGGCTGGCCGATTCTAAAACCATTGTCAGATCTGGGGCTGTTCAAAGGGGAAAATTTAGTGAATTGATAAGAGTTCTCCAGAATAGCACGTAGTGGTTTTCTGAAGAGTCCGTGCACTAAGTTTGTGTGCAGTTTGTAATTGATTAGCTCTGTCTCAGCTCGGACTCCATCTTTTCCTGTCGACCCATTGTGAGGAGACGTGCTGTATCCCAGAGACCCTGACCACTGTGCTCACGACTTTCCCATCCTTTAATAGCTGTAGGGAATAAGCGTGTGCTGGAAAATAATGAAGTGCTATGAGCGATGAATACAAAGGTCGCTTCTTTTGTGCAAACATACTCAGAGGGGGAGCGTGGGTGACCCAGTAAGGAGGGAGACTTGGTTAGATCTCCTTCTCCAAGTTTCTTCTTGTCTGAATTCACTTTGGAAACATTCCCTTCAGGATAAGTACCAGATTTTAAAAATTTATTGTCTAAAGGTAAATGTGTTGGAAGGTTTTCAATAATTCAAAACACGGGCTTCTGGTGGAGTCAAGGTTGGAAACTCCACACGCCCTTTGGCAGCATCTGCCCTGCTGATCGCAGCTGCTGGGGGTAAACTGAACGTCCCCTCAGTGCTTTCGCTGGGACGCCGGCATGGGCAAGTCACCCGCGACACCTCCTCAGGGGTCTGAAAAGATTATAACCCTTTAAGGTATGACCTTTGTGAAAAAAAGGTAGTTCTTATGAATATGATCTTGCTTTTCCTCCTCTTTAAAAGATGTTTATTTATTCATTTATTTTTTAATGTTTATTTATTTTTGAGAGCAAGAGAGACAGAGCGCAAGAGGGGGAGGGGCAGACACATACACACACACACACACACACACACACACACACACACAATCTGAAGCAGGTTCCAGGTTCTGAGCTGTCAGCACAGAGACTGACTCGGGGCTCGAACCCATGAGCCGTAATATCATGAGAGAGCCGAAGTCAGACGCTTAACCAACTGAGCTACCCAGGTGCCCTGATTTATTTATTTTTGAGAGAGAGAGAGAGAGAGAGAGAGAGGTAGAGAGAGAGGGAGACAGAAAATACAAAGCAGGCTCTGAGCTGTCAGTGCAGAGACCCACGCGGGGCTCGATCTCACAAACTGTGAGATCATGACCTGAGCCGAAATCAAAAGTCAGAAGCTTCATAGATGGAGCTACCCAGGTGCACCTTGCTTTTCTTCCTCTTACCCGGATGTGAAACCTGCTCACTTTTATTAAGTGCATTTCCATGGCATCACAGAGGATGTTTTCTGCTTTGCAACTTGTCCCAGTATTTAACTTGCAAACACACCTCCTCATTTTTGTCATTTCGAAAGCTCTGGTATACTCTAGTAGTCAGTCAACATTTAGGACTATTCTTCCCTACAGTTTATGGGCTCTCAGCCTATGTTGGGATGGGATCTTGGGTTGGTGGCTTGTACCTCTGGGAACAGAATGAGGCCATCTCAGGTATCTAGCACCAGATTCTTGTAGCATTTTAAAGGATTGCCTTGAGAGCCCTGGTGCTCTATGCTTGGAAGGGTCTGTTCTACCTTGACCTTCGCGTGGTGGAGGCAGTTTGGAGACAGAAGCAGTAGTTGTGGCTCTTTACTTTGGCCCCAGTGCCAAGGCTTTTGTAAGTCGGGTTCATCGCAATCACACGGACCCACAACTGCTTGAACATTTCCATTTCCAGGCTGACTGTGGGTCATGTAACTGCCGTAATGTGGGGCTTTCTCTTTGCTGTTTTGTTTTTCTCTCCCAGGTTTATCTCGAGGCATAAAAATCAGTGATGACCAGTCAGAAGTGTAAGTGAGAGCAGTGAGATCATGCGGTGAGGGGTGGCACAGGCGTCGCAGGCTTCTTGCCGCGGGGGTGCGGGGGTGCGGGGGTGCGGGGGTGCGGGGGAAGAACTGGAAAGTGAGCGGCTGCCCACTTTGATGCCCTATGGAGCTTTGAAGTGTGGGGTTAACGGACACTCAGCGGTGCTCACTCTGGCTCTGGGACACGGCAGCCTGTGATGGTGGGTCAGCCCTAATCTTGAGACCCGCCTTCCTTACCTGCAAAACAGGTGGGACAACAATGCCCACCCAAGAGAGTCAACTCCACACGGATCAAATCAAACCAAGGGTGGAAACTGGAGGCAGTGGAGAGTGTGGATAAATCTATGAGTCACAATCATGCAGGTCTCACCAAGTTCCTGGTATGCAGTGAGTGCTTAATAAGAGACATGGGATTAATTCACGGACAGATAAAAGTAAGAACATCTGGCCGGGGTGAGGGCGCCTGGGTGGCTCAGTCGTAAAGCATCTGACTTTGGCTCAGGTCATGATTTCAGTTGGTGAGATCGAATCCCACATCGGATGAGCACAAGTCCTGCTTTGGGGGAGCCCTGGTTCCCTCTCTCTCTCCCTCTCTCTCTTCCTCTCTGCCCTTACTGGGATTCCTCACTCTCTCTCTCTGCCTCTCACTAACTTCCAGGCCCCCACCCCGTCTCTCTCCCTCTCAAAAAAAAAATAGAAGCTTAGATTGGAAGCTTCCGGGGATCGGAGGTGGGGCTATTTCTGGGCTCAGGGTTCGCTGCTGCAGCAGGAAGAACAGAGTACTGTAACTTGGCAAACATTGATAAGGCGCCTACTATGTTCAGGGCCTGGTGCTGGGTGTGTCCGGAGAGAGGTAAGTTTCATACGGCAAGATGACTGCCTTTGAGTCAGGCGCTCCTCAGCCACATCGGAAAGAGGAGATGAAAGTGACATGAGTCACAAAATATACTACTCAAGGGGGGTGGGGGTTGTCAGGCAAAGGAGCCCGCAGGCCATACACAGGTCAGCTGAATTTCCTTAGTAAAATTGATGGGAATTATAGTCTGCAAAATGTATCTCTGAGTATTGAAATTGTTCCATCCATAACTGCTCCCCTAATTCCTTAGTGCTCAGTGTCCGGTATTCACCTTGTGCCGTATTTACACACGTGCGTGTCTATGGCCAGAACAGCCTTGCACATTTCGGGAGTGGAGAAGCCCCCATTAGCTGTCCTTTTTCTGCCTCTGGTTTCGGGGCACATAGTGGGGACACATGAAAACCGTGTAGGCAGATCTGAGAGGACACATCGGTGACTTGAAAGAAGGCAAATAATAATGACTTTGCCAAGGCTGGCATGGGGAGGGTATCATTTCATGCCCCATCTGAAGTCTCCCCCTCTTCACACACCATCTAACCTCTCATCTGACAGCCTTTGCTTTTTTTTTTTTTAATTTTTTTTTTTTTTATTTATTTCTAGGAGAGAGAGAGAGAGAGACAGCGTGAGCAGGGGAGGGTCAGAGAGAGAGGGAGTCACAGACTGAAACAGGCTCCAGGCTCTGAGCTGGCAGTCAGCACAGAGTCCGACGCGGGGCTCGAACCCACGAACCGCGAGATCATGACCTAAGCGAAAGTCAGACGCTTAACCGACTAAGCCACCCAGGCGCCCCATGACAGCCTTTGCTTTTATATAATCATTATGTTTACATTGTGGTAAATAAAACATACATATAAAATTTTACCATTTTAACCATATAGGTCGGTGGCTTTAAGTACATTCACACGGCTCTGTAACCATCCCTGTCATCCACTTACCGGACCTTTGTCATCTTGCAAAACAAAAAGCTCTGTAGCTGCTAAATGATATCTCCCTCCCACCTCCGCCCCTGGAAGCCCCAGATTTTTATGCCTGAGATAAAACATACAATCAGCGAGGCATGTAAAATGCACAAATATTATGTGAATGGCTGGGTGAAATTTTACACATCTGTAAACTGTGAGAAACCATCAAGGTTGAGATAGAGAATATGCTCATCATCCCAGAAGGCTCCAGAATGATCCTTCCCAGTCAATACCCTCCCAAGAGATAAGCACGACTGTGAATGCAAACACCATTGATTAGTGTGGTCTGTCTGTGAACTTCAAAATAAGTGAAGTCATGGGGTGGCCACTCTTTTGATTATGACTTTTTCCCACTCAGCGTAATGTCTGTGAGATTTATCCAGGCTGTTTTGTCTATCAGGAAATTGGTTCTTATTTACAGAATGGAATTCCAAGGAATGGACGGATCGCATTTTATTTTATCCATTCCTCTGTTGGCTGATATTTGGGATGTTCCTGGTTTGGGGCTATTCTAAGTAAAGTTGCTATGAATATTTGTGTATGCCCATGTGTTTGTGTGGACATAAGCACTCATTTCTCTCGGTATAAACCGAGGAATAGGATGACTGTGTGGTCAAAATGTCTGTATATGTTTGCCTACAGCAGAAAATGCCACACCATTAAAAAATTTGTTTTTACTGTTTATTTTTGAGAGACGGAGAGACAGAGAGCAAGCAGGGGGGGACAGAGAGAGGGAGACACAGAATCTGAAGCAGCTCCAGGCTCTGAGCTGTCAGCACAGAGCCTGACATGGGGCTCGAACCCACGAACTGTGAGATCATGACTCCAGCCAAAGTTGGACGCCCAACCGACTGAGCCACCCGGGCGCCCCGTCCATTTTCTCTACTGGTTGTACACTTCCACGCTCAGCAGCAAAGTATGACAGTTCCTGTTGTTCTATGCCCTCACCAGCGTTTCCTCGACAGCTTTATTCTTGTTCATTTTCAGCTTTCTAGTGGATGCATCGTGGTATCTCCTTGTAGTTTTGTATTCCTGGGAAGTAATTCAACTGAGCTGTCATGTGCTGGTCGGCCAGTTTGACATCCTCTTTTGGGAAGAGTCCGTTAAAGGCATTTTCCCACTTTTTAAATCTGATACTTGGTTTTTTAAAAATAGACTTGTAAATATCTCTTAAATATTCTTGACACAGGTCCTTTGTTAGGCATACGCTTCATGAACATTGCCTTCTACTCCGTGCTTTGTTCTTTACTCTTTTTCTTTTTTCTTTTTTTAAGTTTTTAAAAAAGTTTATTTATTTATTATGAGAGAGAGAGAGAGAGCATGAGCAGGGGAGGGGCAGAGAGAGTGGGAGAGAGAGAGAATGTCAGCGCTAATGGCACAGAGCCCGATGCAGGACTTGAACCCACCAACCTCATGACCTGAGCTGAAATCATGAGTCAGACATTTAACTGACTGAGCCACCCAGGCATCCCTGTTCTTTACTCTTTAAATGAAGTCATTTGATGAACATAAATTCTTGATTTAATTGAAGTCAATGGTTTATGTTTTTGCTTGGGCCAATTGGGTCCAGTTTAAGAAATTTTTGTCAAAGTCATGAAGATCTCCTCATATGTTTTCTTCTAGAAGCCTTAGTGTTTTTGCTTTCATAATTTTCCATCTCAGATTAAAGTGTATGGATCATATGAGGTAGGAGGTCAAGGCCCATTTTCCCCTGGTGTTGATATTCTATCACTTCACTACCATTTATTGAGAAGATCATCATTTCTTCCCTGAATTGCATTGGTGCCTGTGTTACAAACCAGTAAACTGTATGTGGGGGTCAGTTTCTAGACACTCTATTCTGTTCCATTGGTCTGTTGTCTGTCTTTGGGCCAATACCAAAATGTCCCAATTAATCAGTTTTTGTATTAAGTCTTGAAATCTGATAATAGGAGTCCTCTGGTTTTATTCTTCTTACAGACTGTGGACCATTCTCAATCCTTTGCTTTTCCACATACTTTTTAGAAGCGCTTTGTCAAATTACACACACACACACCCCACACACAAACTATTGGGGATTTTACCTGGTATTGTGTTGAATCTGTAGATCAGTTTGGGGAGAAGGGACATCTTAACAATATTAAGCTTTCCTGTTTGCAAGGTTTATGTCTCCATTTTAAAAGGTCTTTAATTTCTTAGTAATGTATTTTAGCTTTCATATCCATGGTTTTGCCTAGCTTTTGCTAGATTTATTCCTAAGCATTTGACTTTTTGAATGCTATTGTAAATAGTATTTTTTTCAAAATTGATTTTAAAATTATGTGTTGCTTTAGAAGCCTAGGCTTGAGTTCAGATTCTCCCATTTACTAGCTTTGTGTCTTTAGACACTTTCCTTTATCTGCCTCAGTTTCCCCACTTATAAATGGAGTTATAACAATTCCTCCATCGCTATACCATTGAGAGGATCCGCTAAGATGTCAGTGCCAGACCAACAGATACTCAAACCCTGCCCTGCTTGGAAGTTCTGTTGGGCAAGTGGATTGTAGGCCTTTATGAGGTCCAAGGTCTAAGAAAACTCAAGAATCATTAGCTCCTCTCCACACACCCCACACACCCACACATTCTGTCTGTAAGAGAATCCAGTTGTCAGATCTTTAAAATGGGGGAGGCCCTGCCTGGTGCCTGAATGGGTCTATGCTAAGCTTTCCCATTTTTGGAAGGCGAAGACAGTTTTCTTGATCGAACATTTTTGCGATTCCTTGTGAGGGTGCCATTTTAAGAGCTCACTCGTGGCTTTCTGCCGAGCAGTCTGCCTCACGACCACCATTTAGGACATACTTAGTGCCCAAATGTACCGAGCAAATGTTCTGCATGAGTTCTTTTTCTAAGTAGGTGGTTTCCTTTTGATCATAGTAATTGAGAGTCCACCCCTTGAGGGGGTTCTGGAAAGTGTGCATCTGGTGGGCAACGGCTCACAGAGCAGGGGGAAATTATCTGGGAGGCTGGGTTTCTTGGTGGAGGGCTGATTGCGGAAAAGAAGCCTCTTGCAAATAGATTTGTCACCTCAGTTGCCACTTTGATCCCCACTCCCAGTATTTTTGTCCAGGCCTGATGGGGCCCTCACCCCTCCCCTCTGTTACCTTCTCTGCCATGTTGGGCTTTAACTTCTCTGCCCGCCATTCGTGATGTACAGTCCACTGAGGGGATGACGTTTGAAGACCTACCTTTTTCTCCTTTCAGGAGTATTCTTTCCGGTCCACACTCAGACCTGCCTTGCCTCTGGGAGATCCTCTGCCACAGGAGGTCCTGTCCCCATGGCCCGTCCCTGGGAAGGCAGCTGAGCTCTGCCAGTGGGCCTTCTGCATGTGGCTGGATGGTGCTTTTCATTTTTTAAAAAACATTTATAAAATTTATTTCCGAGAGAGAGACAGCGTGAGCAGGGGAGGGTCAGAGAGAGAGGGAGACACAGAATCTGAAACAGGCTCCAGGCTCTGAGCTGTCAGCACAGAGCCTGATGCAGGGTTTGAACCCATGAACCGTGAGATCATGACCTGAGCCAAAGTTGGCTGCCCAACCGACTGAGCCACCCAGGTGCCCCTAGATGGTGCATTTCAGATCTCACATTCCCCTCTTTCCCCTCAGCCATATGCTCTCTCAATGCTACTCACTGCCCCTCCAGCCACTAAAGGTAGAGGGAGAATCTTGCTACACTCCCTTTGCCCCACCTCCCACAGGTACCTTTAATGACCACCATTGATGGAAACACCAGCGTCCCATGTCTAAATAGAGAAAAGGTAAATTCCTCAAAATTGAAGCTTAACAACTCGGACCATGATTGATGGTCAATCACATTAAACTGCACATTAAACCTCATTTCTAGAAAAAAATTTAGAAAATGCTCCTTCCTATTGGTAAATAACTTGCTGAAGATCCAGGGGCTGCTCTTTGCACAGGATGCCTGGGAATGCTGGGGGGCTCCATTTCCGAAACGAGGTGCAGTTTGCACAAGGCTTTGAGTCCGTAGTTACTGATGGCGGATGGCAAGAGTGGCAGACAGGTCGTAAGTTACACGCAGTGGCCCAGTAATGCCTGGTGGCGCCGCAGGCCAGCATGTCCCCACAGCTCGTAATTCTACCTGTTTCATTGACTTTGGATCCTCTGGTTCACCGGGACCATTGGGAATCTCCAAAATTTCCCTCCAGAACAGGAATACGTGGTGGGGAGAAGGAGCCTGTAGGGAGCAGGATGTTCGTTCCATTGCGTAACAGGAAAGCAAGAAACCTGCCTGATTTCAGGCCCCCCTGAGAAGGAGCTCTGAGCCTGAGCCTTCTGTCTCGGGGACACCCGCGTGCCCTGAGAATCATTTTGAGTTCTTTACGGAAGAAAAACATGATTATCTTTCACCCCTAGCACATGGTTGATGCTCAGTAAAAGGCCGTTAAGTCAAATCCCATGTGCTGGAGCTGAAAGGGGGTCTTTGAGATTATTCTCTCCACCCACACCTCCTCCCCAGTTTCTGGATAAAATCCACGAGCCCTAGACTGGATGCTTGAGAATGACATCTGGGCTTTGGGTCTTCGGCCTACGTTCCCCGTTGCCCAGACAGACCGTACAGACTCTTAGAGTCTCAGCCAGAAGGAGGACATGGAGGGGTGGCTAAGAATGAACCAAACGCCCCTGGACACCTTTTAGGTTTGTTTGCTTTGCATCGAAAAGCAGTAAGATGGCCCCGCTAGCATGAGCATGGGAGCAGCGGGGCGTCATGGGGGGCTAAGCTGTCTGCAGGGAGGTAGGCTGAAGGGCTTGTAAGTGACAGTCACAGGACCATGTGTGTCCACAGGCCCCTTTGCAATAAGTAGGGGTGCTGCATCTCCCTGGCGCCCCCACGGAGGACAGACGTATAATACTTCCTTGGGCTTCCAAGACAAAGATGTATCGGCAGTAGGTGTGGCAAGACTACTTGCTCTTCGGCGTTGGTAGGGATGTACGGCACTGTCATCAGTGGTCGCCATGGAGCACACACGTGGTGGGTCTCAGCCGTGTTTATGATTCTTGGCGATAGAGCAACCTGGTCAGCACGCAGCAGGACAGTGGGAACAGAGGACCTGCCACCCGATTGGAGAGTCAGGAGACGTTCTCTTCGTCAAGGGCACCTGGAAGACATAGCTTATATCTAACGCTTGCAGATGAGCGACATGGCCTCTCCGGGTGACTCTGGGTCTCCCAGTTCCAGTAAAATGTCTTCTAGAGAGCTAGCTTGCATTGTCCGAGATTTTAAATAAATGTGTGTTTGAAGCAGACGCTATGTGGCAACAAACATTGGAGACATTCTGTTCTCTCGTACTGGGGATATGTTGAAAGCTAAAATCGTTCCAAGTTCTGATCTCCTTTAAAAAAAAAAAGCCAATCCCCCAAACTTTAAAAACCTTCATCTCCATTTCTACTCTCCTTGTTCAGCTAAAGCTAAATTTTAAATCATAGACTCAGATTATCAATGCTCACCCAGAGGATCGTAGCAGAGTCATTAAATCTTATTACAAAGCGAAGTGCAGAAAGTAATTGCACATATTTGTAAGTAGCTTAGAATTGATTAAAAATGCATAAGGAAAAGCTGCAAAATTCTCCACAGGCCCAAGGATGCTACCCCCTCAGGGAAACCATTCCAGCTGCTCATTCTCTGAGTAGCCTTTTCTGTTTCCCTGTGAACAGGCAGAAAGGCAGTTCCCAGCTCCTCCGAGCAGAGCGGGAGACAGCCTGAGAGGTTGCTATGGCTTGGCAAGCCCGGGGCTGCGGGGGGTGGGGAGGGGGTGCAATTCATATTCCTTTTGGGAGGCTCGAGGAAAGCTCATCATAGCGAATTGACGGACTCTTACCCATCTACACCTCCAAGGCTGCATTTCTGCAAGGTGGCATTTGCTCCCAGGGTGCATTGCAAGGAGAGCAATGGGCACAAAATGTGGGGAGGGGGCTCCCCCCACGTGCGTACGGAAGACACAGCAGTGGGGTTTCAGCAAAAGTGTAAGAAAATGCCCTGATGTCAGTTTGTCCTGTTTGTAATCTCTTGCCAATCACTTCTTGCAGGAATCAATCTGCCGTGATGCCCTTAGGTGCAGGGACAGCCAGATACAAGCCGCTGTTTGGCACCGGTGGGCGAGAAGTGAGGTCACTCTTTGAAGTATTTTGTTCCTTTTCTTTTTCTTTCTTCACATGTATAAAACAGATATGTGTTGAACTATGTGCTGCGAGCCCCGTGACTACAGCAGGAGGAAATTTCCTAAAGTAAACACACGCTGTAAATAGCACCCAGATCAAGAAATAAAACATTTTGCACCTAAAGCCTTGATTTGTGCCCCCATCAGCCGTTACTGCCCCTAAGAAATACTACAGACTGTTTTATTTGTGTTTTGACCTTAACCATAAAAGCATACTTTCCACAAGAGGATTACAATGCACATTTGACTGTGCACTGATTTTAAGAGTGACCACAACAATCTGAATGCACCCAGGAAAGGGTTTTAGCCCAACATTCTAATTTCGCTGGAGAGGCACAACTTAAGGCCGACACACTACCCCCCATCACATGTTCTTTGACTCTTTTAAAAGCCACGCATTCCATTTGTTTACTCAGAGTTCAAGGTCTCTACCCGTGGGTTTTTTCCCCCTGGCAATTCACATATGTTTCTTTCTTCTTCCTCTCAAAACCCTATTGAAAAGAGAGTTAGGGAATGAAAAATGAATTAGCCTACAACGATAAAGAGATTTGGAAGGGGGCCATCGATGACTGACAGCTTGCTCTGCATTTCCTGAAGGTGAGAGCAGGTGGAGTCTTGGTGACTAATAATAAATCAGGGGAGGAGGGTCCGGAGGGGAATGTAACTGGGAGAGACCCCACACTGCACACCTGCCCGTCGCCCCACGGGACCCCACGGAGGGTTGGAACTCAGACACGCTTTGGAGGGTGGGAGTGAGATGTCGGGGGGATGAACCAGGACCTGAGCCTGACAAGCCCCTTCCGAACCTTCGGGCACAGAAAAGCCACCAGGCAGATGTTTACCCTTCATGCAAAAGAATGCAAGGGATTCTCCACTAAAGAAACAGCAAATTGAGCAGTGGCAGTGCAGCTAGTAAGGTCTGGTGCCAGGAGCAGTGTTCGCCGGGGTCTGGATGGGAGGGCTGTTCCCATCCTGCTCAGGGTGCAGGGGACCCTTCCACAAGGGGCCTCCCAGCAGATGGCAGCTCCCAGCCCCCGCAGTATTTAAAACACGAAGTGACAACAGGGGGTCACGGACATTTGGAGAGAGCCTGGAATACAAAGGAGAAAGGCAAAGATAAACAAGTAGAGAGAAATGACCCAGGAGGAAAGAAATACTTCAAGGGATAAAAGTGTCCTTCAAAAAAAATCCTAATTGGTGACCTTGGAGAGCACAATTTGAGAAGGTATAAAATCCACACTGCGTCAATAGGATTTAACCACGAAAGACTCTTAGAAGACAAGAATGATCTCTCGGAAAGCCAAAAATTATGTTCAAAATACAAAACCCAGCAGAAGTTTTCAACAATGAAATCTAGGAAGGCTCCCATAATGTGAAACAAAACCACAACCAAACAAAGGGAATAGAAGTATGCCCGAGATGACGAACATCAGTTTAAAAGGCCAACAGACAATTAAGAATTTCCAAGAAGAGAGGACAAAGAAAACACAGTTTTAGAAGGAAAAAGTACAAGACGATCTCCTAGAGGTGAGTAAAGCACACGGCCCCGGACGGAAATGATCCTCAGATCCCAGCATAATGCACGAGGAAGCCAACAAGCCGACATCGAGGCACATTGTTATTAAGGGTCAAAGTCCACCAGTCAGTGGAAGGTTCGGAAAGCCTCCAGAGACTACGACACTGTTCTCTTACCAAGGCTCAGAGTCAGACTGCTCGTGGAATTCCTATAAGCCCAACGTCAAAGAACAAGGAGGAACGTCTTCTCAGTTCTAAGGTAAGTGAATTACAGCCTACGATTATATATGCAACAAAATGATCAACCCAGTGTGAAAAGAGATTCTTCAAGGACCCAGACTTATTCCCCCCCCAAGGCAATCATTGTGACAAAGGTATTTGAGGGTGTACTCCAGTCAAACAAAGGGGTGAACCAAAAAAGGAAGGCTTAAGGTCCAAGAAGAATAGATCTTATCCGGGATGATGGATAAGATCTTCTGCAACAGAACTGTAGAGAGATTAGTCTAGTGCCAAAGGGCTCAGTAAAGATAAAGGAAGGAAGAGTGGTTCTGAAAATTGAAAATGTCCTTGAAACAGATAATGGTAAAGGACGTAATAAAGGAGACATTACAAGATAGTAGATAGACAGATGGCTAGATAGGTAGATAGGTTAGACTGGAAAAAAAATCCATAGAAAAGGGAAAATTACTTATGATATTATTTTTGATGGTACCGATTGTTACCTTTTAGAAGACCAATTGCCAAACCAGAGGCCAATCACAATAATGGTTACAGAACAAAGTGCATATATTGTTAACCTTGGCAATGAAAAAGCAACAGTTTGACCATCTGGAAAGGGTTTAAACCTGGATTTAAAATCAATCTTTTGTTTCTTAGTCTCCTCCCTTACTATTCCAGAGTAAGGAGATGAGGTGTTCTGACCACTGCGTTTTCTTGGAAATGTCCATTGGGTTCCAACGAATGTTATATGAGGAGGGTGTACGTGTGTGTACTCGCACCACTTTCTCTGGGAGACAACACATTCAAAGTGGAAATCAAAGGAGATAATTATCCAGGAGTATTGACAGATGAAGACAGTGGTATTCCTGCAGTGGTAATGAGGCTGGGTGCATGTTACTGGGTTTTACTGCCGCCATATTTTATTCACCTGCATTATCGAATGTTTTTCCTTGGTATTTGAAACTGGTTTTGGCTAAGCTAAACAAACGCGTGCGCCTATAGCATAAGGCATTGTGGGCATAGTTCTGTTTTCTACCAGTAATAAAACCAGTCACCTCTACATTCATCCCACCAGACACCGTAGTGGGGACCTGTCTTAGCTTGTTCAGCCTCCCAGCGCAGCACAGGCTGATAGTAAGCGCGTGGGGAGCAGGAGGAGCCAGAAGCCTGATGTCAGTCACGTGGCAATTGGTCTGACCTTCAAGAGGAGAGGCAATCTCCGGGCCACTCATGCAGGCAGTGCCCCTTTCTCTGATGGGAAGGCGGGACGGGGTCAGTCTGCTTAGCGCTCCACAAACAGCCCCACGGACCTCAGAACCTGGAGCAGCACCTATCCCTCCCTTTCTCTTCCTGATGTCTGGGCACACTCACCGACGTGCAGGTGTGGAAGGGATGTGGAAGGTGTGTCTACGAACTAGAAGCAGAATGTCTCTTGTAGCACATTATATGCATATATGCATGCATCTATCTATCTATCTCTTATTCTAAAATTTCAAAATATGCACGTTCGTCGTAAAAAAGTACAAACCCTTCAGAGGTACCCTTGGATGCCAGGCACGGAAGATCAGTGTATCTCCCCGGGACGGCTTCCTCTTCTTGTTCTGAAGCTTCCTCGTTTTGTCCTGTAGCATTCCTGCCATTGACAAACGCGTCTAAATCTGAAGGTGGCTGGTCTCCAACGTTCTCTCCCTGCACGCTGAAAACTGCCTCTCCACCTAGCAGCCTCTGCCAGCAACCCGCATGGCTCTTCAGTGCTGTGTCCCGTTGCCCTCGAGCTCCGGCTGGCATCCAGACAAAGCCCCACAATCAGCAGTGTGCAGGGCTGTGCTCAGAGGGGACATCTGGTTACCTCGCTGTGGGCGGCTCATTGTCCTGCTGCCCGGAATTCAAACCGCACTGAATAATTTCCTTGCATCAACTTTCTTAAAGGAAGGAGGCTGCGGGGTGCGTGCGTGCGTGCGTGCGTGTGTGTGTGTGTGTGTGTGTGTTTATATGATGAGTTTGGAAACATTTAAAATAGGATTTTACTTACATACACACAGACACTTTGGAGAAAAGGCTTCAGCTCCCTAAATACTGAGGATGTCTCAGGCTTTTGGGGCTACAAATACCATGCCTTATGCTCAAGCCAAATGGTCACTTGATTTCCAAAATATTCTTACTCTTCTTAGAGTGCCCCACATTTTATCCCCAGTCTTCAGCGTGCCCATCCCGTTCTCTGGTCACTGGACGGAGGATGTCTGCCTGTGCCTCCCTTTCAGGGAATAATGACTTATGTGGAGCCCAGGTCTTACTTTTCTCTGTCCTCCCCTTTGTATGAACAATAAGTGCTCGGAGACATAGGGAGAAAATACAATTGCTTCTCGTCTACTTGGGGGTGAGCAGATTTGGCCAACACAGCACGATCCCGTTTCTGGGAAAAGCGTGTTTTCTCCAGAGGACTGGATTTAACACGTGGGGCGTTAGCCAGCCGGCTGCTCTAGATGAAGGAGCCTTCAGTAGAGGGTTGGCGCTCAGTGGGGTGCCATTGGTAAGAGAATTAACCATGATGAGCCTGTGATGTCCGTGATGATGGCAGTGACCCCACCATCTGACACGCGCCTGAGTCTGCTAGGAGCTCGTTTTTCTCGTATTTCTGGTGGTGAGTGTCCGGGTCATAGAGCAAAGCCAAGAACTGACCACATTCCTCCTGCCCTGCTATTATGGCTTACCAGGCTTATTATTGTAAACGGGCTTATTAGATGTGCTCAATTTTTTTGAACATCAAAGAACTTAACGTTTTCCCTTTTACAAAAATAATGCATTTTTTTAAACAGAAAATAAAGAACAAGGTAAAATAACAACACTCATCACCTCCTCACCCTTGGGCACTCTCGTTTATATAATTCTCAACTGTCGCACAGACTTACAAGTCACGAAAAATTGCATCCTACAGTATAGTTTTGTCGACTGCTTTGTCATCGAAAACTGGCCAGCTGGGGTCCCCGGGTGTGTTCTACAACAGTGGTGAGATCTTCAGTCATGGTAGGGACTTTCCATAACTTAATAAGTTCCCCTACTCTGATATTTAGCCTTTTTTTAAATGTGAGAAATGAATTAGGTAAACATTATTACCATTGTATGAATGATCCAGTCCAAATTCTGCTTTGACTTTAATGATTCAAATAACGAAGGAAAGAAAACGAAGGTACCATAGCGTGGCACACGTGCGTGAGGGGGGCAGTCTTTTCTGGAAAAATCATGTGGGCTCCTCGGGGTGCCTGGGGGGCTCAGTCGCATAAACATCCGATTTCAGCTCAGGTCATGATCTCACGGTTTGTGAGCTTGAGCCCCGTGTTGGGCTCTGTGCTGCCAGCTAGTTCAGAGCCTGGAGCTGCTTCAGATTCTGTGTCTCCCTCTCTCTCTGACCCTCCCCTTCTCACACTGTCTCTCTCACTCAGAAATAAATTTAAAAAAAATGAATTAACATTAAAAAAATTTTTTTTTAAATCATGTAGTCTCCCCTTCCGGCATCACCAGGTCTAACTGCCAGTTACCTGGCCGCCTTCTGTTCTGTATGACCAGCAGGGGGCGCCAAAGGGAAAGTGCCCATCGCTCTGTATTTCAAGGTTGACATTCTAGAAACCTGCAGCCAGGTTTCTGCTACATGCAATGCTGTTAAGTCAGCGCGTCTCCTCAGCCAAAATCCAAGGGCAGCCTTCTCCAGGAGCAGACCAACATGTCTTCATGAAAAATCATGATTCTGGTGGAAACTCTGAGCCCTCGGATGCCCTAACCTTTACAATCGACGTAGGCCCACAGCTGTGTGGTTTAGCTTAATAAAACCGTAAGGATATGGCTGGATGAGGCCAGAGGTTTCCATGGCAACTGAACTGCTACGCGAGCCCTTAGAACAGGGTTGTTCACAGGCCCGGGAACCAGAGAGGAGGATGGACGTGGTCCGAAGGCAGGAGATCCCGCCTTCCCCGCATCAGAGGGGAGCTGGTGCTGGGCTGTGTGGTCAAATGAGGACATTTGTCCTCAATCCCTTCCTCGTCTCCTCCCCCCACTCCTGTCCTCTCGCAGCCCCACCCTGCTGGAGCAGCTCAGGAATCTCCACCTGGCCCCGGGGCTGGGGAGCATGCCAAGGAGCAGCCTGTCTGTCCTTTATGTGTCATAGTTGTCACGGGCTGTTTCTCTGCCACCTCTTTAAGGGCTGGCGGTGGTCACCCGGAAGGTGTCATGTTGAGGGCATGGAGGGCAGGTGTCTGTGCGTGAGATATCCTGGACAGCGTTTTGCATTAGTAGACTGCTTCAGCCCAGGACTGGCAAGTACGTTTCCCTGGGAGTTGAGATCCAGCCTTGACTGCTAGCTCCGGTGTCGACAATGACGAGCAAGCACACAGCATGGGAAGGAAGGGCATCGCGATCAATGAGTCACCCTGGCCACTCGTGTGGGAAGGAAGCTGGTGATGGGTGAGCCACTCACCTGCTGACCTTCCTTTGCCGCAACTGTGAAATGTCAGCTAGTGAGAAGCCTGGGGACAGAGAAAAAAATACACTGGTTGAGGAGCCCTGTGACGGCTGAGCGAGAACACTCACACACCAGCATCAATGGCCTCCCTCACGACACATCCTCACATCGTCGGAGGGCCGGGACATGCTGACACACCAGACGATGAGGGAAGAGGAACAATCTAGTTGTCTCTGCTGCTCACGTCTACATTGAAAACTGGGTCTGAAAAGATGGATTTTGCTTATTTCTGGGTCATCTTGATTATCTCCTCAAGTCTTAAGAAAGTATGTTCTAGAACTTGAGTCCTTGGAAAGAAGAAGTCTCCTCTTGCTTTGGTCTCATGGAAATGGTTTACAGACTCTTCAAAGTGTGCTTGCCATGTGCATGGACACTTGGAATTTAGGGCCACGTACCTCCCCCGATCAGATGTGCATGTGATGTCTAGAGTATGGTCTGTTTGAAGCTTAAAATTATCCTCAGATTTCGTTTCTATCTAGTAATGCCGCTGCCAAAAATGGAGCACGGGCCTCATGAATTCCAATCACATTTCTAGAATGTACTGTTTGGGATGAGAAACTGAAAAGCCTGGGAAGGTGTAATGAGCTGTCACAGTGCACGGGGGAAAGGGTGTTTCTCCCACATCTAAATGGCCGGGACGGCGAGCCCTCACGAAGGAGGCAGCTGATGCCAGCGAGTGTGGGAAGGACCTTCGTTCTGTCTCGGGTCCTCCAGCTGCCTCCCTCCAGCTGCCGTAACAATCCAGCACCAAACCAGGGGCTTCAAACAACACACATGTCCCATCTCACAGCTTTGGAGGTCACAAGTCCTAAAATCAAGCTGTCAGCCTGGCTGGTTCCTTCTCAAGCTTTGGGGGGAAATCTGTTTCCTCACTTGCTCCCAGCTGCTGAGAGTCATCCGCATTTATGCCTCATGGCTTTTTCCTGGGGTTTCCCCCCCGCCCCGCTCTGACTCAGACCTCCGCTTCCATTGTCCCGTCTCCCTGTATCCCCGACCCTCCTTGTATCCATCATTGTGATTCCACTGGGCCATCTCAGATTATACAGGGAAGCTTCTCCATCTCAAGATCATCACGTCTGCAAATTCCCTTATGCCATGGAAGGCAGCAAATTCACAGGTCCCTGGGATGTGAGCATCTTTAGGGGCCATCATTCTGCCACCATGCCAAGGGTCCCGGAGTGTCCCCCGTGGCCTGATCCCAGCAAGGTTGACCAACCTGGGTGCGATGCTTCTAGTTCTGTGTTGTTAGAGTCTGAGCTCCCTGGTGAAATCGTGTCCTGATGACTTACTCTCACCTTGAAGGCAGCAGCAGCCAGACCTTTCGATATTTTAATTTTTTTAAACATTTATTCATTTTTGAGAGACAGAGACAGAGAACGAGCAGGGGAGGGGCAGAGAGAGAGGGAGACCCAGAATCCGAAGCAGCTCCAGGCTCTGAGCCATCACCACAGAGCACGACGCGGCACTCAAACTCACAAACTGTGAACTCACAAACTGTGAGATCACGAGCTGAGTTGAAGTCGGGCGCTTAACCAACTGAGCCACCCCGGTGCCCCTGACCTTTCAATATTTTAAAGCGAACAAAGAGCATCAATTCTGTAATGAAAAAGCAAATAGTTTCTATCCTAAATGCTAACTGTGACTCTCTAAAAAATTGCAGCAACTAGATCTTTAGAAACAAAAGCAATTCTTTCAAGACAGCCCGTTGACCCAGGTGAGTTCCTGCAAAATACAGTCGGTGGTGATATTTGCATGAGCTTTCTGGCGTCAGAGGGAAATGCGTTTGTGTTGGCATAAGCCAAGTGATGCGTGTGTGTGTGTGTGTGTGTGTGTGTGTGTGTGTGTGTTCTTTTCCAAATTCCTCCTCTGACATCAAGAGGTCTGATCTGGAAGTTCAGTGGACAGGTCACAGCAGACGGCACACCCATTGATTTTGTGCTCTGGTCTGCTGTTGCCTTTCCCTTAGCTCGAATCACTTTCAAACAAAACAGTAAGAGGTTTGATTGCCTCCGGAAGTCATGGGCTCAGGTATGTAATCAGCCCTTAATTGAAGCGCTGAGTGCAGAGTCTGGCCTGCAGATGAGCAGACTCCCTCCCGGGGAAAGGATGAGAGCAGACCTCTTCGCAGGGCCTCTCGAAGCCCCTCTGCGCTTCATAATAGAAGCGGAAGGCTCCCTGAATGGGCCCATCTAGGCAATCAACGCAGCTGTTTTCCGCTGCATAAAACAATTTCAACCAACTCAGTAAACTCACTTAATCCTCTTTAAAAGACACCGAGTGGGAGAAAAGAGATTTATTTTGAATATCCTCCCCAGGGCTGTCAGCACCGGGGCTCAGCAGGGCAAATATGAGCTGGAGATAGACCCCCACTGATGTGCAAGAGTGAGACTCGGGGTCTGGCTGCCTCCAGGACGGGGCGAGGGCTTGAGGAGCCTCTCCAGTTTCTGTGAAGGGGACTTTTCTTTTCCCTCTCTGTGGTGTGACTGGTCTCGGCTCTTTTTGCCTAGATTGGGGAGCGGGGGGACGGCACAGGAATCTCTACCTGGTGTCCCCAGCGCAGCCTTGGGAGGGGTCCACCGGCCGCCCCCTTCGACATTTCCTCTTTGGCTGCTGCTGTCAGTTTTATGAGGGTCCCCATTCTTCCTACACCCTCCCCAAGCCACAGCCTCCAGCCTGGCAACATGGACGACATCCCACTCTGCCCTGCTTGCCCTGCGTGAACGTAGGTTCTCACCAAAGACAGAACAAGTTGTGACATTCTATAGCTTCTGTCTTCCGGCAGAGACAAGGAAGTGACGGGACCGGCCGCCTTCCTTCAATAGAGGAGGAGGGAAGGGGGAAAAGAATCACGGGTGTGCATTCCAAGCAATTGTGCTACAAGACGGACATGGTGGATTGTGTGTCAGGTCCCCTGTGACGTGTAGGATTCCAGGTGGGCAGTTTCAGCCCCAGGGGATGGGAGGATGCAGCGGGTGGGGTGAGGAGAGCGGGTGGGACAGGGCCAGCCACCACGGCCAGGCACTTGGCGGCCATACGTACAGGACTTGAGTTCCTAAGAGGGTTGGTTGGAGGAAGGTTGGACTCAATTACCCAGAAGTGGGACCCAAAAGAACTGGGCTCACTGAGACCCAAACCCTGGACGTGGGGCATCTGACGGGGACATGGTCAGAAGATCTAGCCAATTAAATGGAGGGGCAGGGTCCAAACAGAACACTAGCAAGGCCAACGAGGCTGAGTTTCCATCTCTGAGTTCCTGGAATCGTTGATGAGAAGAGTCGTGGTTCCAGAGCCAGGGAGAGGGTTTCCCCATCGCTGTGCCCTGTTCATGTTCCTCTCCACTCTTCATGGGCAACAGCTTGCTTGAGTGGCTGCTGAATGGTGTCACACTGGTTGGACTATGAGGTGGCCTGCCTGGTAGATCGGACCATCCTGACTGTGGAGTTAGTAACCCTCAGCACCCTCCCCCATGTGCCGAGGTGGTGAGCCCTTCACCTGGGTCCGTCCCCTTTCTGCCTGCCTGGTTCTTGATGTAAACAGCCATGCCTTGCTATACCCAAGGCTCATCCCGCAATACTTTGCTCAAATACCACCCAACTTATGAAGCCCAGGCAGCCAAATCATCTTCTAGTTTTCTCCATAGCTGTTACTTGCGGTTGTTTCCAAACTCCTAATAGACAATGAATCTTTGGGATTTGAGAATGAGAAATCTCAATTTGGGGGAATTCTTAGGAGTGCCACGATCATAAGTTATTTTTAAAACTCTTCCAACGTTCTTCATACTCTTTGCTCACTGATACCTAGAAAATTTCATAAGTAAGAAATATCAAGTTTAGCATTATTTTCAAATTACTGCAGCGAATATTCAAACAAATATTCAACAGCAAATATTCAACCACCAGGAAATGCTAGAGAAGATAAGTAAGACTTTACAGAAAATTTGGGCTTCCTATCCAGGTCCATAGCACTTTATAAAATGGACAATTTAAGGGTTTATTTTGCTTTCCACATGTATTTTTCCTCAGCACATCGCTTATAAGATTCGTGGAAAGTAAGTATATGATGAACCAATTTCCACGAGCGCCTCACTATTCGTATCCAGGAACACACACTGTTACATACAGCAGGGGCAGACAGAAGGTACTACGGATCACATGACCATTTATGTCCCGCCTACTCCCGCCCCAGTCACCGGAAGTGCACATCTTAGCTATGGACTCCCCATGATGGGGCTTACTACTCCTACCTTCAGTGGGATGTCAGTAGATGCCTTCCAAATGGTCACATTTTTATGTCGATTGTTCACCTTGTTTTCTCAGAAGAATTCTGATACTTTTTTCTGTTTTCCTGTGTCTTGACCAGTTTTTCCTGAACTCAGGGGTCTGGAAAAACAAATTCCTTAGAAAGGAATTCCTGCACAGGAGCACTTGTCAGGTGTATATGTGTTAGCACAGTGTAGGGCAGCTAGTACAGAAGAGTAGACTTGTATCTGTGTGTAGTATGGGACATCCCTTTCCCTCAGTTCATGAACCCACTGGGAACAAACCAATGTCGCGATGATATCAACGGCAGCAACTGTGATGTTGTTAGGTTATTAAGTTGCTATTAAATAAGTTTTGTTGCCAAATAAAAATTTTTATGAAATAAATTGAACAACAGTATTTTCCTATTCTTCCTCTTTCCCTCCTCCTCTACCTCTTCCTCAAATATTGATCATTTGCCATGTGGCAAATGTAAAGTTGGGTGCTTTACATGTATTCTTTTTAAGTTTATTTACTCTGAGAGAGAGAGAGAGAGAGAGAGAATCCCAAGCAGGTTCCACACTGCCAATGTGGAGCCTGATGTCGGGCTCGAACTCATGAGCTACAAGATCATGACCTCAGCCAAAATCTAGAGTCAGATGCTTAACCCACTGAGCCACCCAGGCACCCCTGCATGTCTTTTTAAATATCAAGCTAACTGTGGTATAATTTTTATCCAGTAAAATGCACTCTTTGAAGCGTACAGTTCAAGAGACTTGACAAGTTTATAGGTTGGGTCACTGCCACTACAGTTATGATGTAGGATGTCTTCATCACTCCTGAAATTTCCCTTCACCTGTTGCAGCCCAGGTAGGCAATGACCTGCTTTCTGTCACTGTAAATTAGATTTGCTTTTCCAGAAACTCAGAGGTATGGTTTTATCAGTATGTTCCCTTGTGGGTCTTACTTCTTTTGTTTGGCACACTCTGGGATTCATCTGAGCTGCTGAATGTCCCAGTAATCCATTCCTTTCCTTTCCCCTCTCTCCCTCCCTTTCTTTTTGCTGAGTCCTATCCATTGCGTAAATATACTGTAACTCGTTTATCTACTCACTTATTTCAGACATTTGGGATGTTTCCAGTCTTGAGCTACTATGAATAAAGCTGCCATAAACATCCACGTACAAGATTTTGCATGGATACACATTTTTATCGGGATAAATAGTTAGGGTTGGAATTCTGGGTTGTATGCTAAATATATGATTAACTTTGTACGAAATAGCGACACTGCTTTCAAAAGCGGTAGAACCATTTTACTTTACCATCAGCAACGTATGAGTGTTCCAAACACTTTATATCCTTGCCAATTTGGCAGTCTGTCTTTTAAATTTTGGATATCACTAAACCTGTAATGGTATCTCATTGTGGTTTTAATTCGCATTTTTCTAAGAGCTAATGATCTTGAACATTTCAATGTGTTTAAAGTGTTTATTGGCCATTCCTGTATCTGCTTTTGTACTACAGCTGTTCAAATCCTATGCTCATCGTTTTTTAAAAAAATTTTAACATTTATATATTATTGAGAGACAGAAAGAGAGCATGAGCAGGGGAGGGGCAGAGAGAGAGGGGGAGACACAGAACCTGAAGCAGGCTCTAGGCTCTGAGCTGTCAGCACAGAGCCTGACACGGGGCTCGAACTCACAAACCATGAGATCAAGACCTGAGCTGAAGTCAGACGCTGAACCAACTGAGCCCCCCAGGCACCCTGTTATCCTCATGTTTTAATCGGGGTTTTCCGCTCATCAATTTGTGCATATTCTTTATACATTCTGGATACGAATTCTTTGTCATATCATCTATATGTTATGAGTACTCACTCCCAAACTACAGCTTATCTTTTCATTGTCTAAATATGAACAGAAGTTTTGAAATTCGGTTAAGTCCAACTTATAATTGTCTCTTTTGTTCTTGCTCTTTCTGCTTAGCTGAAAAAAAAAATACCTGGAAGAACACCAATGTCGTCTCCTATATATTCTTCTACAGGATTGAAAATTGTAATTTTCAGGTTTGGATCTATCATCTGTTTCAAACTCTTCCCTGGGGCGCCTTAGGTAAGGGGGGAGCTCCCCGCCGGCCCCACCATCGAGGCTATCCAGATGCCCCAGTGCCAAATGGTGCCAAGCTCTTCTTTTTCTCAGTGAATTGTCTTGATGCCTTTTGGAAAGTCTGTTGACCATTGATTCATGGGTTTATTTCTTAACTCTCCTTCTCTCTCTCTCTCTCTCTGTCTCTCAGTGAGCTTGTGATTTCTTGGTCATGCCCAACATAGCACTCAGCCTAAAAGGTAAGTAAAGATTTGTTGACTTGATATTGGTGTATACAGTTGTCATTGGAAGGGCTTCAGCTTATGTGTGGGTGAGGGTCCCAGCCCTCCTTCCCCTCTCAGTGCACTTTACAGTTTCCTGGCTCATGGTCACGTAGCTACGGATTGGTTGCTTCCCATAACAGGGAGGCTATTATCACACAAGGCAGCGCACCCCATTTTGGAATCCTGATTAATGCAAAGTTCCCCAGCCAGGACACAGTGTATACTAGGCAGATGAAAGAGTACAGAGATTTTCTGCACAGGAGCAAAGGGTGGGAGCAGGGAACTTGGGAGCATGAAGATAGACTTCACTGATCATTTTCCCAGCGCTAGCTCAGCGGTTGTTTATCTTCGAGTCCCCTGGGTCCCTCCCTCGTGTCTGTACGCAGCTGGGTGACAGCTCCTCAGACATGCTGTGTCAGGAATTTATGCATACGCTGCGTGAGTGGTGGGCTGGGGCCCGGCTGCGCTGGGTGACCTCCCAGAGTCTCCTGATTTCTCAGAGCCTTCAACTCAAGCTCCCCTTTCCTGCTTTTCTTCAGAAGGTGTTATTCACAGCCAGGTCTACAAAGTCAGAAAAGCTGATCCCTGTGACCATGTCCTCCTGGACATCTTTTGGCCAGAACATACAAAAGGCTTATTTAAAGCGTCTGCAGTCCTGTCCTCTGCACTGTATGATCTAATTTCATCTGGCCTGTTTCCACCTCTTCCTCTCATGTGTCTGAATCCTTACTTCCGCCCCTCAGTTTTACTGTGTGCCGCTGATCTCGAATCTCAGAGCCAGCAAGACTGTTCTCAGTAGCAAGGACCCTAGAAATCCATGTCCTAACGTTTCCGCCTGGGCCTTGGACAGATGGCCAGAGAGTCAGGTCAGCTACGTACGCATTTGTAAACTGAGGCGTTTCTTATGAAACTTTTATTTATTTTAAGAAAGCATTTTAATTTCCTTTGAAGAAAACAACAAAAAAATCTAATTGAAGATAAAGAATAAGATTACCCCATGAATAGCATTCCTCTATCATAGTGATTTCTGGCTTTAAATAACCTTGTTAATTCAATTCAACTGTGCGCCTGGGCGAGCCGAGCTGACGCTTAATTCAAGGAGACAATGGAGTAAATTGGACAGCTAAACACGCTTCCTGTCCTGCTGGCTTGCTTCTCTCAAAGGATGACAGATGATGCAAACCTTTCAGCTTTAGCCACGAGGGCCCCACCTGCTCAACTAACAGAGAAATACATTTAACTGTGGGTGTGGGCATTTAGAATAAAACATCATTATAAATTACTTCTCATGTAAATATTTCAAAGGCGACGTATGTGACAAAAATATTGATCGCAACACAGATAGTATTGAACAGTTGCCACACTTAGCAGCCAGGCCGAATTCAATTGTCCAGCCGGACTAATCTCTGTAAGTTTGCAAGGGTTTGGCCAAGGATTTGCAAGCCCATCAGCAATTCTGGTCGAAAGTCCAAATTTTTGGAACATAGAGTCTGACTTTCAAAAATGCTATTGAAATGCATGGCCTCGGTTTGGTTGAAAAGCACACATAGTTTCCCCACTATGATTCTTTCTGCTGAACATCACTACTTTGGTCGCCTGCACCTCTCCTTAACCAAACAAATATGCATCTTAACCCTCAATATCAAGAAAGTGCTTTTGTCAGAAATTCTCTTGCCACGGCCTTGCATGAATAGTGCCAATTATTTTTGCTCTTTAGATTTCCCCCTGCCAAGCCACATCCTAACTTTTTATCTTTTTTTCCCCCATAAAGACTTAACCCTTGGGGTGCCTGGGTGGCTTAGTCAGTTAAGCGTCCGACTTCAGCTCAGGTCACGATCTCACAGTTTGTGAGTTCGAGGCGTGCATCAGGCTCTGTGCTGACAGCTCAGAGCCTGGAGCTGCTTCGGATTCTGTGTTTCCTCCTCTCTCTGCCCCTCCCCTGCTCATTTTCTGTCTCTCTCTGCTTCTCAACAATAGGGCACTTGTGGGGATGAGCACTGGGTGTTATATGGAAACCAATTTGACAATAAACTATTTAAGAAATATCAACAATAAATAAATGTTAAAAAATATTAAAAAAAGACTTAACCCTGTATGTGAAAATAAACTTACTTTTTTTTTTTAAGGGGAAAGATAACTGAATATCACCCTATTTATTGGGTTTTTGCTTTGTAAAATCTCATGTTCTACAGCATAGGAGATACAGAAGCCACGTAAAAGACATGCATAGCTAATTCACCACTGTAACATGAACACAACTGTAACCAATACCCACGTCGAAAATAGCACTTCTCCATCCACCCAGAAGTTTCTCCACATGCTTCCTCTAATCACATCAAATCCCCCAAAAGTAATCACTATCTGTACTTTTGTAGCCACAACTCTCTTGCATTTCTTTATAATTTGTGAATCTTTACGCAGTATAATGTTGTTTCACCCATTTTTTTCCTGGCTCGACAGTTTCTCAAGTCTCTTGTAATTTATAGGTTTCTTTTCCATCCCGTCCATCGTCTTTCCTGTCCTTACAATTTACCTGTAAAGGCACCTGAGCTGTTTGAACTATGGTGTTTCCCATAGTCTCGATTTCGCTGGATGCGCATGCCTGGTATAGTCCGGATTACTGTCCTTCCGTCATACTACCTGCGTACGGTGAACTGGAACCTGAAGTTTGATCACAGATGTTCAGATTCGGCCCCTTTGACAAGACTGGGAGAAATGGCCGAGTGTTCTTTCATCAGGAGGCGCATAGTGTCTGACTATCTTTTCCTTTTTCGTAAATGTCTATAGTCCCTGGAGCTCATTGCCTCAATCTATTAATTAATGTGGGTTTTGTTTGTTTGTTTTATTTTGTTTTGTGGTAGGAGAGCTTGCAATTTGTTGATTTGTTTTTCATTTGTTAGTAAGTTATACTTACTAACTTGTATATAAGTTGTTACTTATAACAAATGAAAACTTACTTTCATTTCATTAAGTTATACTTAAACTTTTTTATTTGAAAGAGACCAACCAAGCACAGGAGAGGGGGAGAGAGAGAGAGAGACAGAGAGAGAGAATTCCAAGCAGGCTCCACACGCAGCGCAGAGCCCAATGGGGAGGTTTGATCCCATGATGCTGGGATCATGACCTGAGCTGAAATCAAGAATCAGACACTCAACTGAGTGAGCCACCCAGGTGCCCCTGAGATATACTGTACTATTTGGTTACCCAATAGTTTACTTGATATATAAAAGGCAATTAATTGTCTATTTTTTCTTTTATTTGCCAGTTTTTAAGGTAAATGCTGTATTCTTCCTCTTTCTTTACCAGTTATAAAAACAATTAATTGGTTCCCTATCATTGTTCAAAGGTGATCAAGTAGTTTTATAAAAAATGTCATTAGGAAAGAATGGATCTTAGTGTATTCACTGGGTTTCAGTACATGGTAATTTTTTTTTAATTGAAGTTGGAATTGTTTCATTTCTGGCCAGTGGGAGCTTTTTCAAGTTGTTCCTTGTTTGACACGACCCATGTTTTATGATGTGGAAAGATATTTTAGGCCCATCTTGTATGTTTCCTGTGCCAAACCTACATTAGCCATTTCTTTAAGAAGTCCTTGCATCTCGGGGGCTCCTGGGTGGCTCATTTGGCCAAACCTCCAATACCATGTACTGAAACCCAGTGAATATAACTGTCCTTGTATCTTTTAATGGAAAATGTTATTTCTGGTCACTATACAACAATCTGGTTTGAGGGATGGAATTGTTTTAAGTCTTTAAGCCATTTTAGTGGAAACGTATAGGACACACACACGCACACACACATAATTTTATGAATAGGACACACATGCACACACATGTAATCTTAAGAATACATTTTGACACTTTGATTCAAAATAACACTGCAACATTCTCTTACAATCCAGTAAACATACTCCTTGGCATTTACCCAAAGGGGTTGAAAACTTATGTCCACACAAAAACTTGCACATGTGTGCTTATAGCAGCTTTATTCATAATTGTCAAAACTTGGAAGAAATCAAAATGTCCTTCAGTGGGTGAATGGATAAATAAACTGTGATCCATCCAGACAATGGGATATTATTCAGCAATAGAAAGAAATGAGCCATGAGAAGATATAAGGGAATCTGAAGCGCATATTAAGGAAAGAAGCCAATCTGAAAAAGCTACATACTGTATGACTCCAACAATATGACATTCTGGAGAGAAAAAAAAAACTATGGAGACAGTAACAAAGATGAGTGGTTAGCCAGGAGCTGGGGAGGGGGGGGCTACCCAGGGTTTTTAGGGCATTTATGCAAACAGCAAGAGTGATGTAAATGTAAACCGTGGACTTTTGTTGGGTTCATTAATTGTGATAGTTGCGCCCTTCTGGTGGAGAATGTTGGTGACCTGGTAGGGGGGGCGGGGACTGTCCTGGTGTGGGGTGGGTGCTCTCTCTCTATGGCCCCCTCAGTTTTGCTGTGACCCTAAAACTGCTCCAAAAAATGAAGACTTAATAAAAGACTACAAGCAAGTAAATAAACAGAAAGGAGACAACCTATCTCTTTTCTCCCAAACTCACAGTACTCGTTCTCAGTGACAAAGGGACAATAGACTCAGAAGACCCAGAGTTGTGTGTTTCTCCCACTTGGCACATGCAAATCTCACAATACTAATACTCACACCATCACAGTAGGATTTTTTTTTAATTTTTTTAAATGTTTTATTTATTTCTAGGAGAGAGAGACAGCGTGAGCAGGGGAGGGTCAGAGAGAGAGGGAGTCACAGACTGAAACAGGCTCCAGGCTCTAAGCTGGCAGTCAGCACAGAGCCCGACGCGGGGCTCGAACCCACGAACCGCGAGACCATGACCTAAGCGAAAGTCGGACGCTCAACCGACTAAGCCACCCAGGCGCCCCGTCACAGTAGGATTTTTGCTGGAAGCATTAACCTTCTTGTTTGCACGTGTTCTCCTTATTTTCTTCGATTCCAGATCTATGTTGTTAGAACCACAGTCAGTTCACACCCCACTCTCTTTTTCAGCCCCCGTGAAGACTTCACTCTAGAAGGAATGGTACATTAGATGCCTGGCAACGGAGGTCCCATCTACTAGTCCTTTGGTTGTCTGAAGCTGCTTCCTTAGCAAATTCCCCGAGAAGAGCTCATGTGTGCTGATAACAGCGTTCCTGTGCCTTTACTGGGAGGTCAGCTTGTGGACAATAAACCTTGGACTCACATTTTTTTTTGTCATTGTCTTAGACGTTACTCCATTTTCTTATGGTGTAAACCATTGTTTGTGAAAAACGTGTTAACGATCTTATTTCCTCTTCTTACGAAGCACTTACTCTTTTCATCTAGATGTCCTGATACCTTTTCATTATTTATTTATTTAATTAATATTTTTAATTTTTCTAAATAACTTTTTCAAGTTCAGCAACTTTGGGACAGTGTGCCTGGGTGGCTCCATCGGTGAAGCATCTGACTCTCTATTCCATCTCAGGTTGTGATCTTACGTTTCATGAGTTCACACCCCGCATTGGATTCCCCACTAATGGTGTGGAGACTGCTTGGAGTTCTCTCCACCACCTCCCCCCGCCCCTCCTCTCACTCTCTCTCTCTCTCTCAAAATAAGGAAATAAACTTTAAAAATTATAAGGTTCAGCAATCTTGGTATCTATTGGGAGGACAGGTTATGTCCTGGCCATTCTAGGCCAATATTGTCAGATACACAATCTTGTTAGGTTTCCACCTGTAGCTTCCATGTGCAGAGTGTGTATGTAATTGTTTATGGACACGATATTTTTGTGTGTATAATCTCCTATCAACACTTCAGTAGGACAGTAGCATTAGATTCTGGAATTTCATGAGCAAGTTTTGGGAAGATTCTAGAGCAAGGCTCATCAAACCACAGCCTGTAGGCCAGATCCGCTGGCTACCTGTTGCCTTGGGGAAACTGCTAAGAATGGTTTTTACATTTTTAAATTATTAAATTTGAAATGTTTACATAAGTTTCTACATAGTATCTTCCATATTGCCTTTTGGACCTCAAAGTCTAAAATATTTACTATCTCACCTTAAAAAAAAGTATGTTGACCCCTGTTCAAGGGAACACCATGAAATGAAGTGGATCTGTCCCAGGCTCTGCGGGCTTTGGTCTCCTCGCTTCTGCCTTAGACATCTTGCAGTGACACCGAGCCCTTCCTCCCTTCCTCTCTGTGTCTCTAGAAAGCTCCTCTCACAGTGGGGACTTGAGATTCATTCTCACTGCAGTGTAAAAACCTGCTGGGAAATATTGCCCATTCAGAGGATTTTCATCTTTCAAAAAGGGGGTAATGGCTTTAAGACAAAGGAACAGGTGCCTGATTTTTTAATCCCAGGATTCAGCTTGTCAGTGTGTGTGTGTGTGTGTGTGTGTGTGTGTGTTACGCGCGCGCACGCATGCGCGTGCACACGGGGCTGATGGTTTGGCAACATTAAATGATTACATAGGGGAGAAAAAGCCTGAAAATTACCTGGAAGATAATTAGAACAGTAGTGGGGGAAACTTATACTACATTTATTTAGCGTAATCAAATCAATATTGTTTTAGCATAGAACAGATGAATTAATGTAATAGAACAGAGGATCTCAAAGTCAATTCCAGTATGCAGGAAATTTTAATTTATGATAAAGATAGAAACATTTAATTTATGATAAAGATAGAATTGGCATTTATTTGGGAAAGTTGTCTTATTAAAAAAAAAGGATTCTGCATAACTTATTGACTATCCATCTGGAAAAAAACCAATATTGGACCTTAAATCAGATTATACCCCAGATAAATTGCACGTTAAGGAAATATGGTTTTTAAAAAACCCAAGAAAGGCTGTAAAAGGGACTCTAAGGGTAGAGAGACTTTGTTCACAAAGAAAACAGAAAAGCTATGAAAGAAAGATACCTCTAGTTTTCTCTATCAACACTCCTAGGGTAAGAAGGTGCCAGGAAGAAAATAAAAAACGACTCATTTGGCAAAGTGGGTTTGCAGTGGAGGCGCTGGACAGAGCTCTGCTGTTTTATAAAAATGAAAAGAGAAAGAGGAACAACGCCAAAGGACAAGGGGCTGAGGCAGAACAGGAAGACTGGGGTCTCCTGCACCAGGTGAGAGGAGGCTCGCACAGGGGCGCGTGTGGCGGAGAGAGTCACTACGTGCCTCGGGGACTCCTCTCCGCTTTCCACACCCCCCTCACTCCTCCTGCCACGGCTGTGGGCTCCCAGACATCACCCCTGCCTCGTGGCTCCCCCCACATCACCCCTGCCTCCTGGCTATCCCCACATCACCCCTGCCTCCTGGCTCCCGCCTCTCCTCAGGGAGGCGTCGGCTTTGACATTTTCCTGTGGTGATGAGTTTCTATCTCCCCAGTAGACTAGAAGCTCGAGAAACTTCTAGAAACCCCATGGGAACAGAGACCATGACTGTCCTTTTCAGCCTCTGGTGCCTAGACTCCACAGGGAGTTCAATCAACTTTGCTGTCCCATGGGGGATATATGTTGCCATATACACATGTATCTTAACATATATGCATATGTACGCGCACTCACACACATATCTGTGACCATGTATCTATCCTCTAGATCTATACTTATATCTGTGTCTGTACAGTCACTTTTAGGCTATTTCTGTCCCAGAAATTAGGACTCAGTTTCCTGCTGCAGAAAACGTATATGGAGACCTCCCCGCTGTTCATTTGGGGATCAGTAAGCCCTCCACGTGCTCCTCAGTCTGAAGTCTGTTATCACGAGCAGCGCAGCAGACCCTTGGTGGGATCAAGGCCTCAGGAGAGCCCCAGGCCTGAGCTCTGCGAAGGGGCTCTGGTCGTACAAGCTCTTGGAGAAAGCAAAAGTAAAAGCAAAACCAAACTTTGAAACTCATATGAAAAACTTTGGTTTATGTAAAAAACAAACAAACAAACAAAAAAAGAAACAGGGGCATCTGGGTGGCTCAGTCAGTTAAGCGGCTGACTTTGGTTCAGGTCATGAACTCTCGGTTCATGGGTTCGAGCCCCGAGTTGGGCTCTGTGCTGACAGCTCGAGCCTGGAGCTGCTTCGGATTCTGTGTCTCCCTCTCTCTCTGCCCCTCCCCTGCTCATGCTCTGTCTCTGTCTCTCTCTTTCTCTCTCTCTCTCTCCAAAATGAATAAACATCTAAAAAATTTAAAAAAAAAAAAAAGCAAAGGCTTGTTTCCCCTTGTGATACACCACCTTCCCAAGCTGCATTTTCTTATCGCTCATTTGCAGAAAAATTAAAAAGAAACCTTATGAGATAAGCCACCTGAAACATACAGATACATTTAGTTTTCAATGTAAATGTTTTCAGAAAGCTCCCGGTCTCAGGTGGAGACACACCTGGCCGACCACGCTGGGCTTCCGGGTTCAGCAGGAACCAGATGGCGACACCCGGCTTCCGGGAAGTGTCTGCAGAGGCTCACCTGAGTCCTGGCCGCCCGTCTCCTCGTTCTGGCCTGCACTTCGGCCACACCTGCAAGACACCCGTGGCTGACGTGCTCATTCCTAGTCCTTCTCAAGAGAAAGCTCGCTGGGGCCTCTCTCTCTGTTTGTGACCACCTGCAAGCCCTTCCCTTCAGTCTCATGGGTGTTTGGGGACCTCCGCTCCCCGGATCTCCCGGCTCGGATGAGGAAGGCGGCTCTTTCCTCCACTTGGCTCTTTTGGAAACACTAAGGGAGATGCAGGTTTTTTAATGCTTATTTATTTATTTTTGAGAGAGAGAGAGAGAGAGAGAGTGAGCAGGGGAGGGGCAGAGAGAGACAGAGACAGAGGATCTGAAGCAGCCTCTGCACTGACAATAGAGAGCCCCGTGTGGGACTGAACTCATGACCTTGAGATCATGGCCTGAGCCACCCGCGTGTCCCAGGGAGATGTGGTTTCAATCACCTGAAACTGCCGCTCAGTGGGCACCTCCACAGTCTCTACCCAGGAGAGGCGGCCAGGGTCCTGTGGCTCAGGAGCGCCCGGGAGCTATCCCGGCCTGGCGGGGACCAGCGCTCTGTGGCTGCGTGGTTCGTGTGTCTCTGCCACAGGCGCCCGTGTGCTGTGTGGGCCCCACCCTGCTTGTCGCTGCTGCTCTCTCGGAGGGACCTGCAGCGGCCACCCTGGCAGCCGAGTGCATGTTACTAAGAGCCATTGTGCTGAGTACTTTGCTTTGGACTCTAGTAACAATGCTGCCATTTCCACATGTGACATGGGAGCCCCTGAGTCGCTGTGACTGCAGGTGACTGGCTTGGCCGGCGTGTCTGGTCCTGGCTCCGCCTGTCCCCACGCAGCGCTGGGCGGGGCACCCATGGCTTGGAGGAAAATCAGGTCCCCCCGCTTCCTGGCTGGGTGACCACTCCCCCCCAGCACCTATTTCCTCTTGTGCAGAGTGTGGGTGGAAGGGTCTCTGCTCTTGGGATGGGGGCAAGCAGTAACATGTTGAAATCCCAAAGCTGTCACAAGAGCCCTGGCGCACACAAGGATCAGATGTGGCCACTGGCCAGTCACCCCAGACAGGAAGAGAGCGTTTCTCGGGGAGAAACTGAGAGGATTAATTTTTAGGCATTTGTTAAATCAGTGTCCGGATTACAATTTTTCTTCTTCATATTTTTTTTTCCTTTTTCTTCTTTGTTTTTACTGCACTCATATTTCAATCGCACCCAGTGTCTGTTTTTCACAAACCCCAGACATCCATGTGTATCCTAATGCTGATGGGCTCCCAGACGGCACATCTGCACACATGGATGTTTGTTACCCACGTGGTAGTTACCCTGCATCTTGAGGAGCTAGAGCTTTCGAGAAACAGCCCTCGTTTGGATAGTGAGCATGTATTTCCCCTGGTGATGAAGGAGCCTTTGTGGTGACTCCCTTTCCTCTCTAGGCAGTCGAGGCAGGAATAGGCAGCTGGAGCGCCTTGGGTCTCAGACTCGGTCCTTAATTACCCCTTGGTGGTTAAGCCTCTGCAGGGATCTTACAGTCATGATCTTACTCCTTCCCGACCATGGTCCTTGACTTCCTCCCTCCCCTCTTCCAGTCTCTGCTGGGCGTCCACTCTTGAGGTGCGCCTGGGAGCTCAGGTACGTGTGGAGAAGATTCATGTTGTATCTCTTCTGCCTTTTCTCAGGCCAGGCTCTAGGGAACATCTACCCTTCCCGGTCACACCCAGTTCTCAGGTCAACATGCCTCCATCTTTGTTGGGCGCTGTTATGTGCTGAATCGTGTCCCCCCTCATGCATATGCCGAAACCCTAATCCTTCAGTGATTGTATTTGGGAGACAGGGGTTTTTACAGAGGTAACTGAGGTCAGACAAGACCTCTAGGGTGGATCCTAAGTCAAGGTGTCCCTAGAAGGAGGGCAGATGAAGACACAGACAGCCACAGGGACAACCACCCAAATACAGGGAGAAGAGGGCCATCTACAAGCCCAGGAGAAATGAACACTGCCCACGCCTTGACCTTAGCCATCCAGCCTCCAAGACTGAGGAAGGATAAATTTCTGTAGTTTGAGGCACACAGTGCGGGGAACGTTGTTGTGGCCGACTGACTAATCCGGGCATTAAGTGCCTCGTACCAAAAGCCAGCTGTGACTCCTATCCCTTGGAGTAAGCAGACTGATGCACACAGAGCAGTCAGCACGTGTCTTCTCTGCTCCTGGATGGCGACGGGAGCGTGAGAGGGATGAAGGCGACAGCACATTGTCTCAGAATATTTTTACACTGAGTGATGCCCTCCCCACACTCCAAGTTACATTAAAGTAGATGATATGCAGGTTTTAGCAAGAAAAACAGTACTTTCCTTTCTCTTAATTAGGCCGTTTTACTCTTGGGTTTTTTGAACAAAAAAAGAGTGATATTCAGAATTCTGGCAGTAAATTATAAGAATCCCCATCGAATTCAAAGAGAATAGCTCTTCTTTTGGTGTGTTTTGGCCTTTTGTCCTGTTTTTTTGTTTTTTTTTTGTTTTTTTTTGAGAATGAATCAACCAGAGGAAAGATGTGAACAGAAGACAACGGAGGTAAGAAGGAAAGTTTATTTTAACATTCACAGATTTTTTTATTTTTATTTTTTTAATTAAAGAATTTTCTATGTTTATTTTACTTTTGTTTTTGGGAGAGAAAACATGGGCAGAGAAGGGGCAGAGAGAGAGGGAGACAGAAAATCCAAAGCAGAGTCTATGCACTGTCAGCCCAGAGCCCAACGCCAGGCTCAAACCCACAAACTGTGAGATCATGACCTGAGCTGAAGTCAGGCACTCAACCAACGGAGACACCCAGGAGCCGCAACATTCACAGATATGTTTTAATAAAAGAACCATGTGGCACCATGTTAATTTATTTTATCCGAGAAGGAAAATACTTTTCTGTAAAATAGCTCACCGGGTTCTCTTGAAACACAGCATGTATTTCCAGGGTGCATAGATATGTCCAAACCTCCAAACATAAGCTGTCTGAATATTCTATGGCATTGGACAAGGGTGGGCAAACAGACGAAATGCATCTATCTCTTGAGCACCAACCACAGTCCTGTACATGTAGCGTGCATCCTCAGCACATGCGTCCTCGTTGCTGGGTAGTGCCTGAACCATGGTAGCTTGGCTTTCATTTTCTTACCACCCTGAACATGCTAAGAAGCGAAATTGCATAACAAGAATCTGGTGGCTTGAATCTTGCTGTGCACATGCTGGAATGCCATTGAATCTAGTTGCCCTTAGAAACTCAAGTTCATTACTGATACCTGCCCTCCACTTATCTTCCCAAGAACATCTAATCATGGAGCAATGCTCCCCTCCTTTACACCCCTTGGAGACTCTCTTTTGCACAAAGAATAAGATCCAGACTCTTCACCAGGGCCACAGAGGTCCTGATGGATCCACCCTTGATGGTGTCTTAGCCTTGACTTAGACTGTTTGTCTTTAATGTATTGGTCCTGAAGACCAGGGTTGAACTCCACAAATATTCTCAGCCCTTTCCGGCTTCAGGGTTCTTCTGTCATTAGAGAGAAGAGAAAGCTATTACTCCAAGCTTCCAGCCTGAACCATGAGCCCCGTTCAATTGCCTCACGGTTTCCTATGCTTTTCCTTTATCTCACCTGGCTGGGTTATGAAAATACATAATTTTGTGTGATCATGGAATATCTCTAAGCTGTAAGTCTCATGAAGGAGGGGCCCTATCTATTTTGTGTGGTTTCCCTCTGAGCTAATATGCACCCTTGCCATTTCACTACATACTTGCTGAATATAGGAATCAATGAAGCACAGGTCTATTACCTGGCGCCTGACTGTTGGCTTAATGAAAGTGTGTACAGACTTCCTGACCCTTGCTTCTTTAGGAAAACAATGTGATCTTGGGGTACTCCGTATTTTGCTAACTGATACTTGTTAGCTGCTGGGGATGGATTTTCAAGCAGTTTGAACCAGAGGACGTATTCATCACCAGATGGGAGGAAGTGACCCCTCCCTAGTCTTGAGTGAGGTCTCCTTACTAAGAAGGGATTGGTCTTAGACAGCTCCCTTGACCTTGGGCAACGGTGAATTACCTCACATGCAAATGAGGTCACTTAGATCTCCTCTTCTGGGGCCCCAGCGCTTACATTGGATGAGACCTTACATAGCAGTAATAGAATGCCTTTGATTGTGGAGCGTTTCAACATGTACAAAAGGGCAGTTTTGCTTTGCAGCTGGGATTTGTGGGGAGACGGCTTTCCCATGCACACCTTGCCGTATCCAGGTCTCATCCTTGGGCGCCTTTCAGCCCTGCTGCCTGCTACTGACACAGGCCTCCTTCTTGGCTCACCTCCAGGGTCTGTAAACTCCTGGCCATGGGCCAGATTAGGTCTGCTGTCTATCGTGTGTCATTTGTGAGCTAAGAATGGGTTTTATGTTTTAAATTGGTTGGGAAAAAGTATTGAAGGAAGAATAGCTTGTGACATATGAAAATGCCATGGACTTCAGATTTCAGTGTCCATAAATACATTTTTATGGGGGCACAGCCTCTCTTATTTGTTTATTTATTGTCCATGGCATGTGCTGTAGTGGCAGAGTTGAGTAGTTGGGACAGATGTGGTCTGCAAAGCTAACATTATTTTCTGGGTAATTCTTTATGGAGAAAGTTTGCCAATACCTTGCTTATGGGGAGATGCCCTCCAAGGTTTTTGCCTCTCCTGCCTCTCCCCTGAACTTCTGTCCCACCCTTCAGCATCTGAGAGTCACTGTCCTTGCTTCCTGGAGGCCCTCTGACCCCCCACTTAGTGTAGGTCCCCAGTCGCTATTCTCTTGTGATTTCCCTCCCCTCCCCTACCTTACCTGCACTTTGTCTTTTTGTCCTAACATTCACTACATTTAACACTGGTGAGATTAGGGGGTTCAAATCCATGCCCTTACACAGACTCAGCTTTGTGAGAAGACCATGTCTGTTTTGCCCAGCATTATATCAGCAGTACTCAACAGCAGAGAGATATTGATAGACTGCACGACTGAGGTTTTAAATGCATGTCTCACACCCAGAACAGCTTCAAATACAAGAGAAAGAGCCTCCGGGAACTCAGACCATCAGAACCCATTCTTCATACTCACAACTATTCTTGATCCTGAGCCATGAGACACAGCTAATCAGATCTGTGGACAAAAACCTCCTTGTTTAACTCAGGAAGTCTCACAGAGATCGCTAATCAGAACCAGAATAATCAATGATTATACTACTTGGCAGAAATTTGTTTTTTTCATTTATTTACTTATTTTTGAGAGAGAGAGAGAAAGTAAAAGCAGGGGGAGGGCAGAGAGAGAGAGAGAGAGAATCCGAAGCAGGCTTCAGCAGCTGACAGCTCAGAGCCCAGTGCGGGGCTCGAACTCATAAACCATGTGGTCATGACCTGAGCTGAAGTTGGATGCTTAACTGACTGAGACACCCAGTCTCCTCTTCTTGGTGGAAATTTTACCAAATGACAAAACAGGCAGTATCAAGCAACCCAGACAGTGAGGTCACTTTGATCGGCCTCTGAACACTACACACATCAGGCTCAGTTCTCCAGGCATCATGAGGAAATTCCCCTACTTCCACCTTATAGATGCAAAACATAGGCAAAGGAGGTCATATTCCTGTTCAGAGTCTGGGTTAGAATCTAGCTTCATTTATGCTGTTGCCCCATGAATGGGACGGGGTTGAGTATCAGTGTCCTTCACTAAATGCTAAGTCTAAAAGCTTGCCAACACTTTGGCATCCCTTGGGGCCAGAAGGGGCTGTCAGACGTGTGGAAAAGGGGCTCCAAGGAGCGGCGGAGAGACTGTTCCGGATCCAGTAGCTGCTGATGGCTGCGGGGCACCTTACCTGGAGCTGAGGATACATTCGCGGCACAACACTGTAAAAACGATCCATTTAGAAGGTATTTGTCTCAAGATTTCCCTGGGGGTAACTCTGAAGGGCAAAGTCATTTTGAGCCCAGACACTCACAGTTTTGGCTGTGCTACCTTGTAATGGGCATAATGTCAGCCTGGCTGCTTGGGGCCTCAGACTTCAAAATCAAGCTAAGGGGCTTACGTGTAATAGTCTGTTTTTCTCACACTGGGTAATGCTTACAACCCACCCATACTGTACACAGTGAACATGACTTTTGGTCATCAGCTAAACAACTCCCAATCAATATATTTTTTCCTCACCTCCATATCCAACCTGACAGGAAGCCTGGCTATTTTTTGCCTTCAATATAGAAGAGCTTGAAAGTCATTACTCCCATCCTTACAGCAAGAAAAACAGCTGAGAATCAACACCTTTCTCTGACCCCATCAGAGAACTGACAAGGAAGGGAAAACAGGCAATATAGAGTCTGGAGAGATGGATGCATTTGGGGAGAAATACAGCCACCGAGGTCTACTCCCCAGAAGTAGAATCGCTGTGGCCATACATGGGCAGGAACTCCTGAACGGCAATCTTGATGAACAGCTGGAGGCCGCGTGTGGATAGTATGAGGAAAGAGAGTCCTGGGAGTAGCAGCCTCCGGGCCCCCACCTCCGACTTGCCACCTGGTTCTCATGTGGAAGAGCCAAGGATGAGGTTCCTGCGTCTCAGGGGAGGGGAGAGGAAAGTCAGGGTTTTGAAATGCGCCGAGGGCATCCACCGTGACAAAGGCACCTGGAGAGATTTAACCAGAGCCTCATTCCACCATCCCAGCTCAGGCCCCTTTAGCCTTCTTGCCTCCTAGGAGGGAGGAAAACAGCTAGGAAACACTTGTGAAGATCACAGACCCATTGAAAATACTACGACGTAAGCGCTGGTACTGGAACGCGTCACCCCCCACATCTGAGCATCACCCGCCAGGGTGATGGTGGTGTAGAGAGGAAAGAACCACCAGACACAGACTCCACTTAAGGAAAAGTTCTTCGAGGAGCATAAAGACAACAGGGAAGGACCAAAATAAGGGCAGTGGAGGAATATGTGTTAATACACAATCACGTCAAAGAAAGGGGGAGGGAAGAAGAAAGAAATACTGTGGTGTAAATCTAACAAAGTGAGGGTGGTGGGGGGCAGGTTTGTCCCTGTTGAAGTGGCGAATTTCCACATAAGCAAGGGGAGGAGGCTAGAATGATCCGTGTGGCAACGGATGAGAGTTTGAGACACCAGAAAACACTCCTGTTTAGCTTAAGATGCAGGTATAGATGGTGACATACAGGAGTATTTAGGGATTCGTGTTTATGCAGGATGAGTGTGCACATATATATTTCCTGTTCTGTCCGCTGACCGGGCTGAGAAGCAATGAAATCCCTGTATCGAGGAGCACAGCTCGTGCCCACATCTCGCTTTCTAGTGCCATTCTCCAGGGAGAGGAACCAGGGCTCCTTGGAGAAATGAGTAATTCTATGACGAGGACAGGAAATATACCAGATGAGCCTGGAGCATCTTGAAGTGCCAAAAAGTAAGGAACACACACACACACACACACACACACACACACACACAGATGTGGATTTATTAAAGGAACACAAGCACCAACTGAGAAAGCTCCCAGTGACCAAAGCTGGACCAAATTGAACACTAACACATTGGATTATAACACAGTATAAAATAAATACCCATGGGGCACCTGGGTGGCTCAGTCGATGAAGCGTCCAACTTTGGCTCAGGTCATGATCTCGTGGTTCTTGGGTTCGAGACCCGTGTCAGGCTCTGTGCTGACAGCTCGGAGCCTGGAACCTGCTTCAGATTCTGTGTCTCCCTCTCTCTGCCCCTCCCTTGCTCACGCTCTGTCTCTCTCTTTCAAAAATAAATAAACATTAAAAAAAAAAATCCATGAGTCCATGCTGATAGAAATGTGAGATAGAATGAATATAAACAAACAAACAAATAAATAAAACAATAAGGAAAAGTCTTCTATGGAAAAAAGTGTAAGTACATTCATGTAGATACCACATCCTCAAGGACACGGAGCCTAAGTACTCACACCTTCAGTGTGGACTATGCACGGTGACTTCCTGTCAAAGAGGACAGTAATGGGAGGGAGAAGGAAGACTACCTTTACCATGAAGGCAGCTGACAAACATGGCCTCAATTAGGTGACCAAGGTCAACATCAGCAGTGACACTTCATGTTGATGTTATGTGTCCTCGATATGAAGCAAATGGTACGTCACCTCTGTGATCTGCCCCAAACCCACAACCCAGTCCAACTGTGAGAAAGACATCGGGCAAATCTTGATTGAGGAATGGTCTGCAAGTACCTATTGTGCGTGCACGCACGCGAGCGTGTGTAAAATCTGTGTTCTCTGCTCAAACGCCCTCCCGGAATATAAAGCCCATTGGTTCGAGTACTGGGCCTTGGTAACCCACACAAACCTCATGTCATATACAACCGTCCTGCCTCACACAGAGAGAGCCGTGGAGATCATTTCTCGGCCCTTGTTCACTCGCAGGGCAGCTAGTCCACATTTGGATCCATCCTTCCCGCTGGGCGGTTAGTTTCCTTTTGAATCTTGTAAGTCCTATGAGGGGGATGGTACTGGGATCATTGTGAGTATTTAGTAAGACGATATAATATTGTCTTACTAAGTACATCTGCATATGAAATGCATAGAGTAGATTATCAGTAAATTTTTGTTGCTGCCATTAAAAGTGCCATATTCGGCTCTTTGGCTCTATACTTGGGTCTTGACATCACTGTCCTGACGAATTTCACCTTGGGTTACTTCCCACGCCACAAAGACGGTTTCTCCATGACCACAGGACCCTCCTCCACCAGGAGCCCCATGTTTTCTCCGTGAAGATCGCTTCCTGGTTCTCTGGAGGCAGCATCACTGCTCGGTGAGGCCGCCAAGGCTGCGTTTGACAAGATAATGCAAAGAAAGTGCATTGGACTTGCCGGGACTCTGAACCACACTCACTGTGAGTCCATATCCTTCATATTAAACAGCTGTCGTCAGTGTTGCTTTTTAAAAAAATTTTTAACATTTATTCATATTTTGAGACAGAGAGAGAGAGAGAGACAGAGCATGAGTGGGAGAGGGGTAGAGACAGAGGAGACAGAATCCAAAGCAGGCTCCAGGCTCTGAACTGACAGCACAGAGCCCAACGTGGGGCTCGAACTCACAGACCGTGAGATCATGACCTGAGCCAAAGTTGGACACTTAACTGACTGAGCCCCCCAGGCGCCCAACAGTGTTGCTTTTACCTGTGAACACAACGTGTTACGGACTTTGGAAAAGTAGATTCAAATATCCACTGTTCTCCTACATGAACAAAACTGTTTTTGAGTCTCTTCCTTCTTCATTCTAATCCAAGCCATGACGCGTCTGTGTAAAATATCACAGATGTGAAATAGAAAGGAAATATTTTGATTTATTCACGCATTCCAATAAGCAGCCTCTATTTCCTTTCCGCTGATGAAGATCTGAGGGCATAAAAGACAAGCATCAGCTCCCCTCTGATGGTTTCCTCAAGGAACACAGGAATGAGGGCACTTTCTCGGTGTGGCTCTTGTCAGAGGAAAATTAGTTTTCCCAGGGAGATCTGGAAAAGCTGAATCTTCCTGATATGCACGTGCAGCTTGTAATACTGTCCTACTGTTTGGAGTGATTCTTTTGCAAACACGTGCTTTTCCCGCAAAAAAGCCTCTAGGGAGGGTGCTATGTGAATATTAAGGGAAGGTTGCCTGTACGTGTGGCCTATGACAAGTCAGGAGTAAAGCATCTTTTTCTGGACAAGGGGACCTCACACCCTGACAGAGCTAGACTAGAATAGGGACTTTCTTTCTTTCTTTTTTTCTTTTCTTTTTAAATCTATTTTTGAGAGAGAGAGACAGTAGGGGAGGGACAGAAAGAGGGGCACAAAGGATCCAAAGCAGGCTCCACACTGACAGCAGAGAGCCCGACGTGGGGCTCGAACCCACAAACCGTGAGATCATGACCTGCGCCGAAGTCGGACGCTCAACCAACTGAGCCACCCAGGTGCCCCTAGTGAAGTTCTTTCTAAGAAAAGCAACGAAGGGGGCGCCTGGGTGACTCAGTTGGTTGGGCGTCCGACTTCCGCTCAGGTCATGATCTCACGTTTCATGGGTTGGAACCCCACGTCAGACTCTGTGCTGACAGCTCAGAGCCTGGAGCCTGTTTCAGTCTGTGACTCCCTCTCTCTCTGACCTCCCCTGCTCACGCTGTCTCTCTCTCTCTCTCTCTCAGAAATAAATTAAAAAACATTTTAAAAAAAGAAAAAAGAAAAGCAACGAAGGCCTAACAGAAATCACTTCCTGGCCTCTCCATGCTCTGGTGTGGTCACCACTGCAGAGGCCCTGTCTGTCTTCACGCCCTCCTCTCTGTCTTTGTGTCCAGCCCCCTCCAGCTGGCCAGACATCAGCGTGTGCTCTGGGCCGGAGAAGCCTGCCTTCCTTTGCATTGACCTGTGATTGGCTTCCTCGTCAGAACATTCTGGCATCCGAGGGGCCAGGCGAGGCTTAAAGCAATGCTAGGTCTTCAGATTACTCCCTTGGTAAAATTATGAGAAGATAGTTTGTCACGATGCGTCTCAGTCCCTCCTGAGGGACTCACGGGTCAACTTCGTGGGCTTGCTTCCTCTTGGCAGGTAGAAAGCCCTTCCGTGGCCTCTCATGGTTGGTGTTTTCTCTGAAAGTTGGGCACGCTTCATGCAGATCTGTATTTTACAGCCCACTCTTCCACTCTGTCTTATCTGGCCCTTGCGATGTCATATTATGGGGGAGGTGACGGGGGCATGGAGAGGTTCTGTTGCCAGGAAGGGGCGGGTGGGGGTTTCCCAGGCACCTGCTAAGATTCCAGAGCCCGGGAGACCCCCATGGCTGCTCTTCAGAGCAGCAAAGACGTCGCCCTGCCCTCCACCCTCGCGGCCCCTGTGAGGCCGACCCCGTCCAGCTGCACTTTAGGCAGGAGCCCCGTATTCTAGAACTGCTGCTGGTCTGTGAGCTTCCCGGAGCAGCCCGCCTCCCCACCACTCTTCCCAGCGCAGCATCCAGACCCTTCAGGGCAAATGTCAAGTCAGTGGTATAACTTTCTTTTCATTCTGATGGATGAGTGTGCGTGTGCAGTGTTTGGTGTGTACGTGTGGGATGTGTACTCTGTGCGTGTTTGGTATAAATATGTGGTGGGTGTGCACCTGTGTGGTGTCTGTGCACAGTGTGTACACGTATGTATTGTGTGTGTACACATGTGCTGTGTGCACATGTGTGATGTATGCGGTGAGTGCACACATGTATTGTGTGTGCACATGTATGATATGTGTACACATGTGTGGTGTGTCGTGGTGGGTGTGCACGTGTGTGTGGTACGTGCACAAGTGCTATGTGTGGGCACCTGTGTGAAGTGTGTGGTGGACGTTTCTGCAGGGGGTGGGGGGTGTTAGCAGTTTAGCCCTCCCCGCGTGAGGGTAGGAGACCTGAGGAGAGTAGCTCACATGTCTTGGGAAACTGAGTGGATTCAATTTGGTAATTTAAAAAAAGACGTTTGCACCAATAGACATAAAAGAGATTGGCCCATGATTTTCCTTTCTTGAAATGACCATGTCAATCAAGATTATAAAATTATTTGGGAAGACTTCCCCGATTCTCTATTTTCTGAAGCTGTTTGTAAAAATTGCTATTATTTATTCCTTAATTTTTTTAATGTTTATTTATTTTTGTGTGAGAGAGAAAGAGAGACAGAGTGTGAGTAGGGGAGGGATACAGAGAGGGAGACACAGAATCCGAAGCAGGCACTAGGCTTTGAGCTGTTAGCACAGAGCCCGATGTGGGGCTCAAATCTGTGGGCTGTGAGATCGAGACCTGAGCCAAAGTCGGATGCTTAACTAACTGAACCACCCAGCGACCCCCTTAATATTTTTTTTAAAATATTTTGAGAGACAAAGAGAAAGAAAGACAACATAAGCATACCCATGTGGGCAGGGGAGGGGCAGGGAGAGAGGGAGACAGACCTTGATGAGACACTTGAGCCCATGAACCATGAGATTACCTGGGCTGACATTGAACGTTTAACCGACTGAGCCACCCAGGCGTCCCTCCTTAAATATTTTGAAAGAGTCCACCTTAATCTAGAATTGTCAGTGAGAAAAAAAAATTTTATGATCAACTCTTTAGAAAATACCCAGTTCCTCAGGATTTTCAATTCTTCTTTTGACAGGGTTCATAGTGCGTGCTTTTAATATCTTGTTCATTTAATTTTTCAAAAAATTGGCATAAAATCATTAATAACACATTAATTTTTAATGCCAATAGGATTTATAGTCATGTTCTTTTTGAAATATTGATACCGGTAATTTTTGCCATTTTTTTCATTTTTCTTGGGTGGTCTTATAGGGAATGTAATAGCACCATTAGTCTTCGCAAAATATTTATTTTTGGCTTTATTGATTTTCTGTATTAACTGTTTTCTTTCTATTAAATTTATTTCTGTTCTTATTTTTACTATTTCCATCTCTTGGCTTCTGTTCTTTTTTCTAGATTATTCAGCTTTTCTTTTTTCTAGCTTATTCAGATGCAATTTTAGATAACTAATTAAGCTTATTTTTATTTTTTTAATGTTTATTCATTTTTGAGACAGAGAGAGATAGAGCATGAGCGGGGCATGGGGGGTGGGCAGAGAGGGAGACACAGAATCCAAAGCAGGTTCCAGGCTCTGAGCTGTCAGCACAGAGCCTGACATGGGGCTCAAATTCACAGACTATGAGATCATGACCTGAGCTGAAGTCGGACACCCAACCGATTGAGCCACAATATCAATGTCCATATTTTATTCAGATTTCTTTTGTTTTTACCTAAAGTCCTTTTTCTATTCTAGGATTATGCATTCAATTACTTGTCATGTCTTTTTAGAATCTTCCTGGCTATGGCAATTTCTTAGACTTCCCGTGTGTTTGATGACAGTTTTGAGAAGTTCTGTCCAGGTAGTTTGTAAAATATCCCCCAATCATTGCTGATTGTATGTATCCAACAATACAGTATCATACAGAATAGTTTCACCAAGTCCAAGTCCAGGGCTATTCCACTCATAGCATACTGTATGTTGGATTTCATCAAGGCCAGCTCTACCTGAATATACAACATGATGTAACATTCCTGGGTGCCCCTTCCAGACATGACATCATTTAAGTGTGTATTTTTGTGTGTGTCTTTTTTGAAGCATATAAAATACCCTATCCTATCCCCTCTTTCACTTTTGGAGGATAGCTTGCTTGTATATAATTATACGTTGATTCTTTTTATTTTTCAAAAATTTTAATGTTTCACTTCACATTCTTCATACAGTGTTTCTGATGAGATACCTGCTACAATTCTGATCCTTGTTCCTCTGTAGTTTAAATTATTGTTTTTCCCTCTGGCTTCTCCCCGCCCCTGCCGAGATCTTTTCTTTGCTTTTGATTTTCTGTAGTTTAAATTTGGTGTGCCTTGGTGTTTTGGGGAGAGTATTGGTATCCATGTCACTTGGTGTTCTCTGACCTTCCTGGGTCTGTGGTTTAGTGTCTGCTCTTCATTTTGGAGAATTCTTGGCCATTATTATTTCAAATGTTTCTTCTACACTGTACTCTATTTCCTCTCCTGTGCCAATTACACACATAGTACAACTTTGAAATTATTCCACCATTTTTGGATATTCTATATCTGGATTGCTTATTTCCCATTCTTTTTTTTTCTCTTTGAATTTCAGTTGGGGAAGTTTTCCTTGATCTGTCTTCAGGTTCACTAATGCCTTGGCTCCATCGCATCGACAGATGAGCCCATCCAAATAGTCTTAGTGTCTCTTACAGTATTATTCCCAACATTTTTTTTTTATTCTTAGAGTTTCCAGCTCTCTGCTTACATCACTCATCTGTTTTCTCATGTTGTCTGAATTTTCTCCTATATGAATCAGCAGAGTAATCATAGTTATTTTACATATCCATCTTTTCAGATTTTGCTTCTTCTTGCTTCTTTGTACCCCTTGTAATTTTTTGTTGAGAGCTAACGGTGGTGTTTCAGCTGCTGGCACAGGGACTAAAGGAGATAGGACTATGGTGCTAGGTGTTCTATGACTCCAGCCAAGAGTTTGGCTGCGCTCAATACTTGCTGCGGTAGGTTCCAGAAACTTCTTATTTCTTCAGTGTCATTGTTTTTCCTCCTCTGCTGACTTAGGACTTCCCTAGGTACTCTTCCCGATATAAAGTCTGCATTCTCAGCCCTTTCAACTTTAATCCATTGTTGAATCCATTATTTAATCCACAGCCCTGCTGGTGTGGTGGAAAGGTACAGGTGAGGGGAAGTATTTTATAAATGAGATTTATGGTTAAATTTCACTGTTTAGTGGGACTGTGACCTTCACAGGGATCTCTCCCGCAGCCCAGATTTTCCTTTTTGCCCTTGCCTCTTACTCTGTTCCCTGGCTGCAGCATTCCCAATCTGTTTCCTTGAAGCCTTGACCCTTGATGACTGTGTTTTCCCCTTACGTGAGACAGGAAGCATACATGGGGCTTGACTGGGAAGAATGCCCCTCTCCCAGCTGAGCTGAGGTTCTGACACCTTATTTTTTTCTCCTGGACACTAGTCTTGTGTCGTGAAGATTCTTTTATTTCACAATGATTGCTTTTCCCTACCAGAGCCAGGAAGACATGTTTCTCAAATCTTTACCATTGGAACCTGGTGTGGTTCCTGAGAGTAAAGCCCACAACCCCTACACACACACACTAAGACCATGGCCCCCAAGGGTTTCTTAGTCCTGTGCTAGCCTGTCTCCAGCCTCTAGCAATCAATCAAAATTGCCATTTAAACATTCCCACCAGTCTGCAACTCCAGTGGCTTCTTCTCTAGATAACCAGATTTCAGCTGTGATTCTTTGTATTTGCCAGTCTCTCCAGATTTTGAGGTAGTGGCTTAACCTGGGACCTCAATTTTCTGATCAGTTAAGGAAAGTCATTGATTTTCAGTTTGTCCAGATTTTCGTTGTTGTTGTTGTTAAGTATAGAAGCATGAATTCCAAGTTCTTTACATGCCAGAGCTGAAATCATATACCTCTAGTTAAAACAATGTTTTTATCTTGATTGTTGGTCCAGTTGCTTGTTAGTGATATTTTTTAAATCATATCCCAGACGTTGCATATAAATAGATCATGTGTGTTCTAGATAATATCTTCAGTCAGTGAGGGTTCCCTTTTCCTCTAGTGGGCATATAGAATGAGGATCTGATCACTCCAATGCAATTAAGATTATCTTGGGTTAGGGCTGGATTGTAACTTTGGCCAGATTTGTTCCTATCTGGTAAATCCTTTCTTGGATATAGTGTTCCTCAACTTTTGCTTTATTTCCTCGCCCTCGCCAGAATGTTTTCCCCTTCCAAGTTTTTTGAGTTTATTCAATATGGCCAATGACATGAAGGGGAGACTGGCTTTGTTTTTTCTGCAGAGCTTCTCTGCCTAATGGGACTTAGTTTCTTAAGTGCTGTACGAAATTTCCGTCTGTATTGGTGTCTACACTCCCCAGTTTTCAGCGTTGCAGCAGAGCTCAGCAAATGTCTCAAGGGGAGATGTGTTTGTTTGGGAATTACCCTTTCAATCCATCACTCCATCCATAAGGGACGGCCCAAAGTCCTCTGGCAGCATCCATCAGTTTGGGGAAGCTTAGTCTCCAAATCATGTTCAGTATTGGCAACCATACCAGAAGAATAACATGGTTATGGTTATAACATAATCCATGGTTAGCATCTCATCTAGGGAAAGCTCTTTATCTCTCTGGCTTGAGTTCTTCCAGTCTTCACCAATTCTATGTCTCTTCAGTCCAATTTTCTGTCAAAGATATGAGTTGTGTAATTTATCCAGTTTATTTTTAAAAAACTGGTTGTGGTAGGGGCCCCTGGGTGGTTCAGTCAGTTGAGCATCTGAGGTTGCAGCTTAGGTCATGATCTCATGGTTTTGTGAGTTCGAGGCCCACATTGGGCTCTGCACCATCAACGCAGATTAGATTGAGATTCTCCCTCTCTCTCTGCCTCTCCCCTGCCCACACTCTCTCTTTCTCAAAAAACAAAAGAAAGAAAGAAGAAACAAACAAACAAACTTAAAAATTATTGTGGTAGTAGAGGTCTGCATGTATAGGTCTACCTGGAATCAGAAGATATAGATCATTATTTTTTCACAGGAAAAATTAGAATTCTTTCATTTGGTAATTTTCTGTATGTACCACGCTACCAGTAGCTATCAGCAAAGTTACCTAATTCTATCCGTTGACTCCCAAAGTAGCTGGGTATCTGCAGTCATGTCCACATGCTTAGTGTTGAACTGTCAACAAGAGGAGGCATCCAATATTGGTGTTTCCACCATTGAAAACTATAATAAATACACACCTATGGTTCTTACGGGAATTTAAGGCAGTGCAGTGGAGGAGAATTCTGCATCTGTAAAGAGGAGCAGAAAACATAACAGACAAAATTGCACAGTATTACATGAAGCAGAAGAAAACGGGGATATCCTGTGGGACACTTTAATTAAAGCCCAGAAAATTGCAATTTCTTTAGAATCAACACAAAGAACAGGAAACATCCGGTGTCGATTCACAAAGGACTACTTAGAGGTAAACCAAAAAAAAATGATACTGGAAATGATGAACAGGGGAGGAAAACTCAGAAACGAAAGAAAAAAAGACATGAGCTTCAAAAGAAAAATCTCAAAATGTTTCAACATCATATAATGCTGGTGGGGTCAGTGTGCTGCAGAAAAAGCCAGAAAACCACCACATTAATGTCTTGATGTCCCTGGCAAGGATGTGAATTGTCAATTCCTTGGGGAAAATGTGAAACAAATAGTCTGTATTGACTTCAACTTGGTTGGAGTGCAGGATAGACGGTGGAGGTTAGTGAGGTTGTAAGTTTCCGACTATAAAGAGATCTTTGCTCACTTTTGATGTCCCTTAGGATCAAAATGGCTGCCCGTTCAAAACGTAGAGGTGTATTTCACACATATATTTGTGGTGCATGTATGTGTGCGCTAGTGCAAAGCCTGAAGAATTGCGTGTCACTAGGTTCATCCATAAATATGAGAACTCTTCCTTCCAAAACAAATGAAAATCAACAATCTGCTATTTGTGCATGTGTACTTAGGGCTCCCAAGGGACGCAGTATCTAAAATCAATGACGTTCTGTAAAATTCAAGGCACATTGGGATGCAGTGCTGGAGCAGTAGTGAGAGCGTGGATTCTGCGGTCAGACTCGGGTGCAAATCCTGGCACCACACTTAACTAATAAATGAGCATGAGAAGGTCATTAACCTTTCTGAGTTTCCGTCTCCTCCTGTGTGGAGCGGAGATGATGCCCACCTCATAGAGTTTTTGTGGGGATGAAATTCAGTGGGACATGGTGAGCACCAAGCACAACAGTGGGTACCCAACAGGTGTCCCAGAAACGATAGCGATCGTGACTGCACACGGAGGAAGAAAGATCAGGTACCTGCGGCTGCATCGCTTCTACTAGCCTCATTTACAGGAGGAGGAGTTGATATCTTTGAAGTTTCTTACAAAAGCTAAAAAAATTCCATAATATATAAGTTGAAGAAATGCCTTGTAGTTTTTTTTTTTTTTTTTAAAAAGATCAAAATAAGAAACGAGGTAGACAAGTGTAATCTTCAGGAAGAGGTCAAACTAATTACAAATTGTAAGAATAGGAGGGAAATGGTGCAGAGGGTCATAGTGGACTACAATCCAGACACACATCTTCGCTTGTGGCCCTGCTGAAGAGCAGAGGTTAATCTGAGGCAGAGGATAGGGAGAAGGAGCAGTTTTAACTTGTGTGATCAGGTCAAACCACCCTTCTCTGAAGCCAGTACTTCCACGTGGGGGAATCGTGGTTACCTTCCTCTCAAAAAAGAATCATCCATAGAGAGGTTTAGAATGGCATTCACTTTTGCTTCCGTGGCTGGAAGTGCTTTCTCTCCTATTTTCAGCCTTCCGCCCAGGCCCGATTGGGCTCGCTGAGTGACTGGCCTCTTAATTAAATTTACCCGATGAAGGAAACATTTTGTGCTTAGTCAAACAGTGGGTAAGGACAGGGTCTGGAAACATACCATCGGGACGGAGCAAACCTACTTCTTTTTTTTTTCTTTTTTTTTTTTTTTAATCTTTTATTTATTTCTAGGAGAGAGAGACAGAGACAGCATGAGCAGGGGAGGGTCAGAGAGAGAGGGAGTCACAGATTCCGAAATAGGCTCCAGGCTCTGAGCTGGCAGTCAGCACAGAGCCCGACGCGGGGCTCGAACCCACGAACCACTAGATCATGACCCAAGCAAAAGTCGGACGCTTAACCGACTAAGCCACCCAGGCGCCCCGGGGCAAACCTACTTCTAATGAGGTCAGAGAAGAAAAAGAAATGTTTAAGAGAAATTGGCCACAGTGGGTGAGGGAAGGACCAGTCAGATTTCCAGGGGCAGAAGGTTGTATATGAGACTCCTCATTGAAGAAGATGTTAACTATGATCAAGCTTCAAGCAAGGGGCTTCTGGTCCTGCCCAGGGATGGGAAAGAGGGAAGTCAGTGCGATCTCAGTTTTCCTGCCAGGGAACAGCACCCCAAAAGTTTACATAGTTAAACGTCAGCATTTCATCCCAGGGTTTCTGAAGTGACGGTCTTTCCTCCCCTTCCCCCAGCCCCACCTTGTTTAGGCAGCAGGTCACAGTCCTGAATGGGTTGGGACCCGAGACCTATCACAGCAAGACCTGCAGCTTGGGAAAGGAACCCATCCTGCAGAGTTCTGTTTTTCCCTCACCTTTCCCGTCAGTGGGGAATGATGGAATTGTGGCAGAGCGATGGTAATTGTGTCCCGGTGAACAGCTGCTGAGAAGCTGTGCACGGGAGAATTGCTATAACCCTTTTTGTATTTTATTCCCTCCTGTGGTGAGCAGATCCTGAGGTGATCCCCCGCAATCCCTGCCTCCTGATGCTTGTGCCTTTGTGAGCATAGATGGGATCCACGGCTTGCTTCCAGCCAATAGAATGTGGCGAAGGTGACAAGATGTGTGTCCCGTGATTGCACTGTGTTGGGTAAGACTCCGTCTCACAAGCAGACTCACTCTTGCTCTTCTGTGGGCCTCTCCTGTGAAGCAGTATGCCATGCCGTCTGTGGAGAGATCCACGGGACAGGGCACCATGGGGACCCGCAGGAGGTGTAGACAGCCTCTGGTCAACAGCCTTCAAGGGATTCTGCCCACCTCCTGTGCGAGCTTGGAAGTGAGTTCCCCCTCACTCCAGCTTCCAGATGAGAACGCAGCCCAGCGGACATGTTAGTTGCAGCACTGTGAGACCCTGAGCAGTGGACCAGGTAAGCTGTGGTACGAAGTCCTGAACCACAGAAACTGAGATGATAAATAGGTGTTGTTTGAAGCCACTAAGATTGTGGTAATCTGTTAGGTGGCAGAGAAAATTAACACACACCTCTGCAGACTATATCCTATGTGGGGATTTTGATGCCTTTGTGTTGAGAGTCCTTGATGCCCCAGGTGATGGCACCTAGCCCTCCCTTCTGTAGGCTGTCTACAGCAGTAGCTATGAGCAGCTATCCATGATTGGATGACCTTCTGAAGCACATCTTTAATCTTGAGGCATAGCCAGCAATAGTGGTTCAATTAACATGCTGCTTCCCTTTGGCATTGGGTTCGCCTATTTCATGATCCTCCCGTTGGGTCAGATCCTGGCCTAACACCTCAGCACAAATATTTTTTATAAGAATTTGCATTTATTTTTAATTAACATTTTTTTTAACAAATAGTTTATTGTCAAGTTGGTTTCCATATAACACCCAGTGCTCATCCCGACAAGTGCCCTCCTCCATGCCCATCTCCCCCCTCCCCCCCCACACCCATCAGTCCTCAGTTTGTTCTCAACATTCAAGAGTCTCTCATGGTTTGCCTCTCTCCCTTTCCTCCACCATTTCCCCCCTTCTTCTCCCCCTTGTTCCTCCGTCAAGTTCCTCCTAATCCTCCTATACGTGCAAACATATGATATGTGTCCTTCTCTGCCTGACTTATTTCGCTCAGCATAACACCCTCAAGGTCCATCCATGTTGCTACACAGGCCAGATTTCCTTCTTTCTCATTGCCATGGAGTATTCCATCGTATAGATAAACCACATCTTCTTGATCCATTCGTCCGTTGATGGACCCTTAGGCTCTTTCCATGTTTTGGCTATTGTTGAGAGTGCTGCTATGAACATTGGGGTACATGTGCTCCTATGCATCAGCATTTCTGTATCCCTTGGGTAAATTCCTAGCAGTGCTATTGCTGGGTCCTAGGGGAGTTCTA